>NC_136537.1:21004125-21412120 GCF_910591455.1 Pholis gunnellus
CTTCAGTGTTTACTCTCCAGGATTTGCAGTTGTGTGTATTGCCTTTTGCAAATGTAAGCGTCTGACTGAGAGTAGTGGAGTCCTTACTGATATTTATTGGCATTGAAGGTTTGATGCCTTGGCTGGCAAACCTGATATGCACTTCATACCCTTTTTATTTTGCCAGTTTCTCAACAATGAACTATTTTAAAAAAGAGGAAGAAAAAATCATGTGAAAAACCATTTAAAAATCACAACAAATGAGATGTAACCACTTTTTGACTTGCTAAAAATACGTCTTTAATTCATACTGCCAGATGCTCAAAACCCAAAAAGTTAAACTGACTTATGTTAAAATGAACTATGTTGATGTTACTTTAATTGCTATTATCTTACCTCAAATCATAAACACTAAGTCATCGTGTATGTTGAAGTTGGAGTCATTGCACTCATCTGTAAATATTTGCATTTTGGTTAATATTTTTTTCACCTCAGTTGCGTCATTGGAGGTGTGTAGTCACAAGGTCCTTGAGAGAGTAGACTTTACACAATGTTAATAGAAGTACACCGAGCTCTGTTTCTGTGTGTTCTTTTGAATCTGACACATATTGCCGTGATTGTGACCATCAATAGCTTGTTGGCAGCTGTAAATGTCACTCCTATTAGGCCTGCATTGCCAGCTGTCGTGTGCATTTCATCGGTAATATTTGTTTGTGTTCTTTCTCGTTTGGCTCGATCGGTTAAAATGATTTCAGGCTTGTCCCTCCCTACCACCCGAACCACACCACAGCACACTGTCAATCGCAACGAGAACATTCTTTTTGAACCACTGTTAACCCAGTTTCATCGGTGTACGACGCAAAATCCTCAGCCCACTCTCTCTAAATCTCTCCAAGATCATTAGCGCCCTTGTTTTTCACCCACAGTCTCTCTAGACTTCGCAAGTAAGGTCCCAACAGCCTGTGCAACTGTCCTCAGAAGATCAGAGGGATGATAACAAGCAGCTATTTCTGAAATGGTACATGGTGCAAGCCCCGCAATATAAGGCTGCAGACTAAAGAAGAGAAGAAGCAGCCCCCAGAAATGCTTTCTTCTTGTTCCTTTTTAACTGGGATGAATGGGATGCAATGGAGAAGAGGGGGTACAGGATGAGATGCCTCAGACTTGATTAGAGCGTCAGTGTAAATCTTGAAAGCTTTAACAGACCCGTCCATCTCACTGATAGGACGCACGTGTCATTGCGCATTATCTCCAAGGTCTGAGCGAGTCACTGATTATAAGAACGCAGGGATGTGACCTGTTTTTACCTTACTGCCATATAAAAAACAATCAATGAAGGTTTAACTGTTTTCCTCTATGTATAGCTTCCGTCCTTGGACTCTGCAGTTGTGTTAAATGTCAGGCTACCCTCATCTCCGTCTTGATTTTTGGACATTTTGTATTCTCAAACTAACAAAATGAATTTACTCCTAAACATAATCAATGTATTAATCAGTCAAGTGTAACATTTCTGGTTGAACATTGAGTTTTCAGTGTTTACATGCTTAAATTCCCTTGTCACACATAACATAACCTTTACCATTTATTTTAATTATATATATAATTACAGTATAAGAATGCATTTTTGATCTGATGATCATCTGATGACTGTTTAGGTTGTGTCAAGATCAGAGGATTGTGATCCCAAGAGAATGTCACATGTCACAGCTTAGAACGAAGCTCGTTATGTCCACGTCATGAAATGATTGTAGACACTTCTTGACGTCTGTAGTTCAAACATTACCCGGTGACAGCCTGACCAGAGGCATTAAGTTTTGGGGGGTTTCACCTCAAAACGCCTTTAAGGATTTAAGAATGGACTGATGATGCATTTAAACTGTCAAAAGGTCAAGGGCAAGTTTTACATGCCATAACTCCAGAATTAATATGCTTATTATGACACGATGACATTGTGAAGTGATGACATTTTGGACAGACATTAATATAAACTGCAACTTCACTGGTTGGCGGAGGCAACCTCGAAGCAGTAATTCTAGTTTAAGACAAACTATGGTGTGACTTTCTTTATGGCCTCTGACATTTAGTGAAATACATTACTGTGAATTTATTTTTTATTTTTTCTCTTATTGCATATTATCCCACTGTTTCATACTATACTACGTCATTTCTAACGGCATACTTTATTGTGATTTTTTTGTGGCACGCCATACTATGACTTTTTAATTATATTTTGATGGCACACTATACAATGACCTATTTTGCCACTTTTTAGAGCACACTATACTATAATATATCCACATTATAATATAATATAATATAATAACATTGTTTTAACATTTGACAAGCTAGAGAGATATTTGTTTGCTTCATTGTGACATTTTTTATGACATACTAAACTATGACTTTCTTGTGACAATACAATGCTATGACATTTTTTTATGGGCTACTGCATTGTTCATTTTGTATTATTCTATCTCTCATTGCCCTCGTGGGCTGGATGGTAACAGAATGCTGCATTGTGACGTTTTAAGATTCTATTACTTTGAAGACATCTTATGGCTTAATATACTATGACTATGACTATGACTCTTTAGGGCATAAACACATGTTTAATGGCATACTGTACTATGACATTTTTGTGACAAATTAAACGATGACGACAATTGACCATTTTTATAGAATAGGCTAATTTGACATTTTATGATTATTTTTCAACATATGTTTTTTTTATGACTTTTTGAAATAAACGTTACTTTTTTTATGACTTTCTTGACATGATATAGAATTACCTTTTAATGACATACTATACTATGACTTTGTTGTATATTTGTATATACTGTATATTGTATTTTATACATCTTTTGTGATATTTCTGTTGTTTTATTATAATATGACTTTTATGAGATTTTATAGGATGACAGTCAGAAGTTAAGAGAACATCCCTGCTTCCGGCCTGCCTTCCATGCAGGATTTATACTTACAGAATGAAGAAACAGGCTGGTATCACTGAAGATGCATCACATCCTGGACATAACCCGTCAGAACTTCTTCCCTGTGGTGGGCGCTACAAAACACTGGACTGTATGTCAAAACAACCGGACACAACAACAGTTTGCCCTCGCAGGCCGTGACTCTGATGAACACTTAAATACATTACAGTACAGCAAATACACATTTACACACAACAAATATCCACTGCTGCCATTTAAAAAAATAGTTTTTAATGCATGTTTGTATGTGAACATATCATCTGTCACTATCAATGTAGATCCTAGAGCCTGTAGAGTATATTTACATGTACATATTGAATATAATCATCTCGTCCTTGTGCGTATATACATTCACTATTTCATTACTTGCACTATTTATATTGTTTATAATTTACAGAACTATTTGTTTTTACTACTTGTGTTTATTCTGTCCCTTATTTGTCCATTTTGTTAGTTCTTGTACCTTCCTGTTGTTTTTATTTCTGTGTAAATAAATATACAATCTATAACTTTTAAGTTACCTTTTTTCGACATGACGTGACTTTTTTTACTTTTATCGACATACATAACTGTTCATTTCTTAGACATAATATACTGTGACTTTTTTCTGAATTTTATACATGCTATACTATGAATATTTGATGACTTTTTTCAACACGCTATGCTGGGACTTTTTAATGGCACACTATACTATGACGGGGACAAGGACGCTCTCCGTATCCATCAACTGAACTACGGTGGTGGGAGTCGGCAACTTCAGTTTCCTCAGTGTTCACAACATCGAGGACCCGACCTGGTCTCAACACACAGACACCATCACTAAGTGGTGTCGGCTCTCCTTCCTCCGTAAGCTGAGGAGGTTCAACCTGGACTCTCTGCAACTTCTACAGGTGCACTTATAGAGAGTATCCGGACCGGCAGCATCATCACCTGGTATGGCAGTTGCACAGACATTACAGAGGGTGGTATAGTATGTCATGCTATTCTATGACTTCTTCATGATTTCTTTCGACATGCTATGACTTTTTTATGACTCTTTAAACATTACATATTGACATGCGACAGAATGGCTTTTTTCAACACACTTACTTTTTGACATGCTGTACTGTCTTTTTTAAAAAAATGTTCATGACATGCTGTACTATGGCTTTTTATTACATTTTTTGACAAAGTATGCCTTTTTAATAAAACATTTGAATAACTTAATATTACATTTTACCTGTATTTTCATGGCATACTATATAATGATTTTCTTTATAGTGAAATTCATAAAAACATGAATATATATATATATATATATATATATATATATATATATATATACCGTCTATAGTCTATGGATACTATACTAAGTTTTCTATGTGATTCAATACACCACTACTTTTCATGACATACTATTGCTTTTTTATATAATTGTTATGGTATTCTACATGATGTAATTTTATGACATACTGTACTTTCATTTTCTTTCTTTTTTACAACACTTTCGTAACGACGCCTTGCTAGCAGAGTTGCCGGTCGCTGGCACAGAGGTATTGTGTCAACAAGTTGTCAGTCCGTCTGTCCCAATCTCATGAAAGAGATATCTGACTTGTATTACATCTGGCACAAACATCCAGTTGTACTCAAGGATGAATTGATTAGAATTTGGTGGTCATGTAACCTCAGGTTACCTCACAACACTAATAATGAAAAGGTTGTGAGTGCAGGTGCTACATTCATTCTACTGCTATAGTAGCAAGCCTTTCCTTTGATTATTCATAGTTTATTAAATCCAAATAAATTTGTTTCACAAATTGAAAAGAGCAGATTTCTTGTCTGTTTTTCTAATTATACATTCATTGCTTTTTTAATTTGGTATCATTTAAGTGTCAGAGAAATATTTTTTACTTTCAATGACAGGTTAGCCTAGGTTTAGCTTTTCCACAGTTAAATTCACATTGTATATGAAATCCTGCAAAAAACGACTTAAAATGATTTGCTGTGGAATATTGAATATAGTTCAGTCTATTACATTCCTCAAATTTCATTTCTCATCGGGTCCTGTTCACAGAAAGAGAGACAGTCCACAAGTTGTCAACTATGACAAAAAACATGTTAAAATGTATATCATCAGGTGAAGGAGGGCACGTTAGAGAGGTCGGTCTGTTGACTGTGTTCAGAACGATCGAATCAGCTTGGTTGATGCACATTTCTAATATCACATCCCCATCACTACCGTAAATTCAACTTCACCTTGAATCACATTAGCTTTCTTTACTCTTGGCTCACATGATCATAACTGAATTAGCATGTTAAGAGTAGCTTTTAAAAAATTCAGAACATAAATCCAAAATCAACCCCCTAAATAAATGCAAGCTGCATGATGTCAAACTCAGGAATCATACATGATGATTAACTTCCTCTTTGGTGATTTAATGTTAAATTGTGCGTACAAGGTGGGATAGACTACACAATCATGCTTGGCAGTGTGATTCCATATGTCTATCTTTACGTTACGTGCATAAAATTGGGCTCAATTGAATTATGAATTATGCATTTTTTCCATTGCTCTGATGTGGTTATTGCGTGATGCGTTTGGGTCTTTGAAGTTCCTGCAGTCATGCCATCTCTTTTATACAAGGCTTTGAAGTCGGTCTACTTGCAGCTTGTAGTCATGTGCCGCACTGTGCCCGCTGTGGTCACAGTGTGATACTGCAGCAGTGTTGCGGATCATTTTGATAATAGTGTTTATCTATTCTATTTGATGCTTCTTTAAATTAACCTGGACTTTTTCTTTTCTCATCTGGCGAGCTGATCACGAAGAATGTCAATGAATTAAGTTGAAGCTTTTCTGTCCTCTCTGAAAGTACAGCGATGGCTGCTGCTGCTATTATAAATGTACCGTTACATGACATGTACGTTAAACAGTCAGCTGGAGGACGAGATGACTTTCTGAACTATGCACCATGTACCACTAGGGAGCATCAGAGGACTTTTAAGAGAATTAAAGATTTGACACTTCATTTATAGCAGAGATGAGTTTGTATTTGAAGATTTCTAAGGCGGGTTTTGAAACACTTTGTATGAATATATCAAAACAAATGGAGGTTCGTATAAGTTCACTGTAATTTCAGTGTGAAGGAACAATAGACAATAGCTCACAGGGGAACTTTAAGAAGACATTTCATTATCAGTTGGTGAAGGTGGGGTGGTATATCCTAAGGGAGTCTGATGAGAACTTTAAAGGCATGTATTTCAGATTTTGAGCTGAGTAACATCCAAAGAGATGTGGCTTTGTTGAGCTCTATAAGTCATAAAACAATATTTCATTTCTCAAACCATATAAAGAATCTGCTAGATGTTGGAGCAGCGAGGAGTAGGTCAAAAACAACAGCATGAAACCAGCTGTGAGCAAAGAATTTTCTGCAGCCATTTGGTTTGAAATGCTGTTTGAAGTTTACCATGAAAAAGAAATCACTTTCATGTAAAGATGTTTTCAGAATTATGACTTCTATCATCAGAACTCTGTGCTTTGATGAATAACACTGAGCGTGGGAAATGTGATCACAACCCAAATGCATTTTTAAAAATGGAGCTATTAACTCACAAACTTATACCTTAAATCCTTTTTGGTTTTGATGATGACTGAGTATATTGTTTTAGGCAACTGTCTATATTTCAGATTTGTTACACTCTTCAGCTACAATTTACACGCTCAAGAGTTCAGAACAGCTTCAAGCAGCTGACTTCAAACTAATCCTGCATTTTTCTTCTTTGGCTTTGTAGCTCAGAAGATGTATTTTTCATTATTAATGTAATTTGTGATTTTGATAGTTTTTGGAATACGGAGGCCATGCATATACTTAACTATTTGGAAAGACTTTAAGCGACGTTGATATCCAAACTAGTGTCTGAGTAACTCGCCAGCAAATACATTTTCCCTCCTCTCATGTTCATTGTTAAACGGAAACAGTTGAGTCGTTAAGATTATTGAAAAAAAGCAGAACTTCCAATCTAATTCTTAAAAAAACAACACACCAAAAGAGAACCCCAATATCATTTTAATCCATGAGTGCATTTAACATTCAAAAGAAGTATACCTACCGAGAACATAGATGTGATCTATATTTGGATCCACTGTAACCTTGTTTATGTGAGATGGGTTCATGAAATATTTGTGTTGATGAAATATTCATTGGACAGGAAGCCAGGTCAAAAGGCATTATGCCCAATAAACATTAAATTTAGTGGAAATAATAGCTGATGGCATGTTATAAATACATCACCACTTGTAAATACTTGTCACTACATGCACAGGTTTCTGTTAGTTACTTAAACAGAGCATTGTGAAGAAGTCCCACAAAGCCATATTAGAAGGAACGTAACTTAAAAAAAATAATAATGCTTGTCTGACAAATCAAAGCAAAAAAAAAAAAAAAATCAAAATCAGCTGGACTTTATTTGTCATGTATAAACACAACATAAATTACTGTTAATATGACTAATACAGACATTTATTCAGTTTCTTAAAAAAACGCCATAAAACTCTTGCATAATTTACAAAACATGGTGTCCCTGTGCTATCCAAGACACATCTGTGCCTTTTCCACCCCAACAGAGTTTGGCGTACCATTACTGTCCTTTTTTTTCCACAATGAATATCGGGTATTTAAACATGGAAACTGTTGATCTTTTCTGTTTAAAAGCATCTCAGAGAGAATAAGACATGTTTTCGATGTTTACAGTGCTAAATCTGGTATACATAGTGGTTGTTTGGTGAGGATATCTCTTGCGTCAGAAGTCTCTGATTTTATAAACAAACACTTGCTCAAGAACACTGCTTGATGTAGGAGTGTGAACTCTTGAGCCCCATACTTCTAGTGAAGTGCAGCTAATGCATAATGTAAACATTTCCTTATAATACTTTCTGTTGAGCCAGACGTTCCTTGATGAAAACTAAAAACAAAAAATAACATAAAACACCTAAATTAGCTCACTGTTTCCCAAAGAGACCCCTTTTCCTCTGCTTCAGAGTCCAGAGTCCAAAAAGGCTTGTGCAACAGAGGAACTGACCTGTAATTGCCATGGTAAGGCTTGGTGTAGTTAAATATTTACTCTGTAGTCCCTAGGTCACAATGCACAGCATTGCTTTTGACCCCTTGTATATTTTCTTTTTTTTTTTTTTTTGTCTTTTTTTACAAAAACACACGACACTCAGGGTACATAGCAGCAACCCTTGATTACAGTTGCTTTTTGTCCGCTTGTATGTCTCTACCAAAACTAAGTCTCTTTGGCAGAAAATGCACCTCGTATTGTTACCTTTTCCCAATTTCACTTTGCCGAAGAAAGTGAATGTTATTGGCGCTGTCTGCTAATTCTGGGTACTGCTCAATGGAGAGCACATAGTACCCGTCAAACCCCAAAACTTTTCCGCTACTCAGGAGCTGCCTTTTCTCTCCCTCTGTCCAGGGGCGGACCCCTTCCTCGCCGTCTCGCACTCGCTGCTGTTCTCTCGCCCACGCACCTGCAAGGGCGCGCTGACGAGCGAGCTCGACAACACGCGCTTTCTCCTCGTCCACTGTGGATCCATAGCGGATGTGAAGAGCCAGAGCACCGGCACGAATCTCCACGTCTGCGAAACGCCGAGTCCGACTATCCATGACTGTGGTGGATTGGGAAACGGTCACATTGACACCGTTCTCCAGAGTTTTGTGTCCACTGGTGAGGTGCAATGCAGCAAGGTCGGCATCTGGAAGGCCTGGCTTGACAAAGTAGTGCGTGTCCCGCCCCTCTATAGTGAAGTGAAGGTCTTCCAAATAGAAAGCGTTGTTGAGGATAGTTGCAACCTTGATACAGTCCTCACTGGCCACGTTGAGTGTGTGAGTGTGAACGCTACCCTTGTAGATCGCAAACATAACGGCTCTTCCGATGGGAGACATTGCCGCCGAGAACCACAGCCAAGACTTTTCACCTCTGCGACCTCGACTGAGATGGACCTCTGGCAGCCGCTCGAATGACAACAGAGAATGGGCTTGTCTGGTTACTTCCTGCTGGACCCCAGAGATGGACTGTAGGAAAAGTGCAGTGAAACGTTAATGCTTGAACATGGCAGAACCTGACTCTCCAGGCCATTTAGAACCAGCTACTGCTCTGCTTCAGAGAGTTTTTCATCCCTGTCTACGATAATGGTCTTTTCAAGCTGCGTTCTCAAGCCAAAAGCAGATAAATCTCATATGACAATTTTACAGCAACACTTTTTGTGTAAAGGCCTTAAAGCAAAGAAGCCTGGCATAAAAAGCCTCAAAGGATTGTTTAAACAGAAGCAACAAAAAAAATGTATATAATATATTTGATTAGACAATGTTCAAATGTGTTCAACTGGTTACTAAAACAACAATACAGAGGAAATTACAAATTGTACTATGTGTGCATTTATGGTAATATGGCCCAATTAAAATTGATATTCTCTGTAATACGTAGCAATCGTATTAAGAGATGGCAGCTTCAAAATACTGATGTCAGAGAATAACAATGGAAAAATGTCTGAACCTCTACACTTTATCATCACCATATCTGTTGGCAGGAGGAGTAAAGTATTTGTTTCTTTTGTGTTCAATATGCATGAAATTTGACCAACCGGCAGATCATCCCAGCGCTGACTCTTCCTCAGTTCATAGGACGGCATGCTCAAATCAAACTTTGGGACCGGAAACCCAGGAATGGTGTTGTGAAGATGAAAGCCAAAGGTGACAAGCCAGCTGTTCACATCTGTGCAAGAAAAATAAATTATGCTTTTAGTAAGTTACAACATGAATACCTTTGTACTGTACCTTAAATGTCTGTTGGAACAACCTCTTAATTGAACATTTTTATACTGTATATTTAGGAAAAAACAGTAAACACTGAGCATTTAATACCGTTTGATACCTGTCGGTGAAATTCTTCAAAATCTTGAAACTATTTACTACCAATAAAAATAAAGTAATATAAATATTAAAACAAAATCACCCTCAATTTGTTGATTGAGAGAACATTAATTGGATTTTCAAGCTACTCAGCTGTGAGGAGCTGCTTCATTTTTCACACAAGATAGTCGACTGAATATATTTTGGCGAATGGTCGGATAAAAAGTAAGACAAGATATAAGATTGAATATACAAGATAAAACGAGTCACGGAGGCAAACAATAAATAATAAAAAGAATCCTTATTCAAGCCCTAATAATCGTCATTAATAGCAATATGTCTTACCTGCAACATATTCTCTCATTTCCTGGACTTTGCTGATTGGATTGTTGTTTCTGAACATGTATAAATTAAAAGGAGTTGGCTCCTTGCCAACTCTTTGCCAAGTAGAGACATCCGGAACGGTCCACCTTCCAGACATTATGTCATAATCCTGCTCCCCGAAGTGCAGCAGTTTGGTCAGGGATTCATAAAGTCCTCCGTGAAACCCGAGCACAAGCTGGAAGTCTGGGTTCGAGTCGAAGTAGACCTCGCCGTACGCTGTGTACTGGAGCTGTTTGACCAGGAGGCCGTTGCTGGTGAAGACAGCCAGAGGTGTGCCGGTGTTATCGCAGGCGATGTAGAACTCCTCTCCGCTGCTGATCTCCATCGCAAACAGGTGGCCTTGGAGGTCATAGTAGAGTGAGGTGATCTCTGAACTGGAGTGGTTGTATACGTGTGTAATCCTGGCCGGGTAGCTCAGGTCTGCGTAGAAGTATTGCAGGTGTTGGCCCAAGCTTGTCTTGGTGGACACCCTGCGTCCAAGTCCATCGTAGCGGTACTGAATAGTCCAACCGCTGCTCTTGCTGTAGACCCGCACCAAGAGTCCTTTGGAGTTGTACTCAAAGATCTCTGCTCCCCGCTGACGGAGGAAACCGTCTTCATCCATTCTGTATTGGATATCTCCGAGGCGGGTGATGCGGTCCCTCAAGTCATAGCGCAGAGGAAGAAGTCTGGCACTGTTTCCTGCATTCAGCAGGTGCAGATTGCCGTTAAGGTCATACGTATAGCGCCACATCACTTTCTCGTTCAGGTACACAGTCTGGAGCTGGCCGTCCACGTCGTACTCATAGCCGTACTTGGTGGTGTTGGCAAAGGGGCCGATCTTGATCTCGCGCTTAATGACTCGCCCCACGTCGTCGTACTGGAAAGTGATCCAGTACATGAGTGAGCGGAATATCTCATACTGGATCTCCTTGATGCGTCCATGGGCATCAAAGTGCTTGGTGTAGGTCATGACTGCGGTGGATATGATCTGATTTATATCATAGTAGATCACCCCAAACTTCCCAAACTGTTCGACCTTTCCTGAGATGTCATCAAACTGGTATAGATCGATGGGTAGGGGCGTTTCGTTGATGACGCCTTGCACGCTGGTGACGCGCAGGCTGCTGTCATAGGTGTAGTCAAAGCGTGCGTTGACCATGCCGTCCTCACTGAAGCGGAAAATCTGCCGGTCCACCAGGGGACCCACTTGCCGGTAACGGATGGAGCAGATGAATCCTTCATTCTGCAGGTTGACGGTCTTCAGCACTCCCGCGGTCTCGTCGTAGGTGAAGCTGACCCTCGTGCTGTCATACAGGATCTCTGACAGTTTGTTCTGCCGGCGGTACCTGTACAGGATCCTCCGGCCTGTGCCGAGGTGAGACACTCTCAGTAGGAGGCCGTCTTCGCTGTAGTCCACGGCCACTGAGGAGTTGCTCTCTGGGGGGTGATAAAGGTTCCTGTAGTAGCCCACTGAACGGATGGTCTGCATGGTGTAGCGGGCGACGCTGGGCATCGTGACGGCAGAAAGCCGGTCCAGAGAGTCGAAATCGAATATGTACTGCCGTTGACTGTGGAGCAGGAGAACCAGGGACTAAAGGGAAGACAGCAAAAAAGCAGGTGTTACTTTAGGTAATAATATTAATATGTAATACATGATTAATGCCAGGCAATGTGAGTGCAGGCAAAGTGAGTGGAAATGTACTCTTTGAGAAAAGAAGAATTAGGGTATATGAAAAATCCACCAGGTAGCATTATCAATCACTGCTGTGAGACAGCTAATTGCCCTGCACACTGTCAAATATCTTTTAATGCAGAATGTACAGCTTTAATTAAAAAAAAAAAATCTTTTAAAGTGATATATTGATTTTAAATACTACACAGAGCTTCTGTCAGAAAACATTTACCAAGAACGCCGGTGTAGAAGACTGTGTGTTCAACTGTTAATGAGTGTCTAGTAGTCGACACACACAAGAATGCAAAATAACACAAGTTTACTTTGAAATCCTACTACACACAGAGACTACTTTAATTAATTTACAGTGCATGCAGTTTGGAGTGTGGTCTGTCTTCCCGTTGAAATGTCATGCCCAGTCATCCGTTGCGACATAGAGGTTCCCTGTGCTCCCTGAGCTCTCTGTGTTCCTTATGTCAGAGTGTTGACATTGGCTCTCCGGGTCACGCAATGAAAGGATGGGGCCAGGAGTGGCTGATGAAATCTCTCTGTGTGTTCATAGCTGAGCATCTCAGTGCAACCTTAAATACGGTCTACAAAACAACTTAAGAGTATTTTTGGGAAAAGAGATGGATGACATTTTGCTGTTTGACATGATGAAACAGCAGAATGCAAGAGATCAAAAGACCTGTCAGTTTTGTGGATTCCGACAGATTTTTGTGTAGTATACGTGTGCCACGATATACTCTTTCAAATCAATATGTACATAATTGTTATTTAGCAGGAAAGCGGATTCCTATATTTTCCAAAGAATATCATAAAGCTCGGAGAAGGTGTGAAGACGAGTTGAAAACTACAAAGACTGGATAAAACAATAATTTCCCAAAACACAAGAATATTTTTAGATGCGGGGGGGTCAGAAAGGAGCACACATATTTAACGACTGTATTTAGTTATTAAATGTGAAAACTGCGCTCTCGCAGGATTTCATATAATTTTAACCTTACAATCAACCAGTGTGTTGTCTCTGTCAGTCAGTCTCTCAGCTAATCAATCTCAATTGTCGTCCTGGGCGCGACGACTTAAAAACAGTGGAAATAGTCTTTGTGGGTTTCGGCTATTTAATTAAAAACATTTAAATAGCTGAAACCTAACCTAATTAAATCACTGGGACCTCGATCAATATCATGCATAGATGTTGCTACTTAAAGAATTGTACCAGAGTTAGCTTAAAGCTAATTATGCAGTCCCTTAGCAGGTCTTAATTAAAACATACAAAGTGATAGAAAAGCACTAAACAAACACCGCAGGACACATTATACAAAAAGACATGCAGCAGTTCATAAAATGGTTAGTCTTCCACTTTGTCCCCAGCTTTACATTTAATACTCTTCTACTGCACATGCACTGTCTACTTTATACTACTGTCAGAACGTAGGATACTGCCATTCAGTGCTACCTACGGTAATCAGCCCTACTGTTTCCTTGGTAAACTCTGACATACTATACTATACTTTACATGCTGGGTAGAAGCTAAAGTATAGCTCCCTCTGAACATGTTTATACCTAAAGCTTGTAATTGATGCTCATACATCTGCTGTTAGTGTAAAATGATTAGTGTGTAAGAAGCAGAATTATGTAGCAGGAGCCGGTGATTATTGCAAAACAGGCCTCTTCAGGGTGACCTCTGCTACATGTCAGGGTCTCTATTCACCCTGTAGCGATAATGACTTGTCCGCTATAAAGTATATCTTACATATTACTTCCTCGGGTCATGTTATTTCCTCACCTGCTCCAGGTAGGTGTAACTCCATATCTTCCCATCAGCGAACACCCTGGAAACCAGGCGGCCTTGGCTATCATACTCAAGTCTCTCGGTGGTGGGGCCTCTCTGCAGGGCACTGATTTGCCCACTGCTAGTGCGGCTCACATTAACCGGCAGTAGCTTACTGCTCGGCACCCAGAGCACCGGGTGGCCTGCTGTGTCGTATATAATCTTTAAGAGGAACTTCCTGTGGTCGTCATAAATCTTCTCTGTCCTCAGGGTGCGATCGTAATCGACAGAAAGAATGTTCCGTCCGTTCACCTGTGGGAAAGATTTGATTTAATAATGCATTAGACAAAAAACTACAACCATTCCTACTACTGCTTCTACGAGGGAAAATAAGGCATGACTAACAGAGGACACTTAATCTAAATTATGCTACCAATTGATTACACAATAGTGCAGTCTCAAGAAGAAATTCTTGATTTTGATATCACTTGTCTGGATGGCTCTTTAAACTGTATTCGCGTCATTTTCACTACAGTTGTCACAGAGATTAACACCTCCCTCATAAGGCTCATTTAACTGAGAGACACTCTGGTGATTATTCAGGTACCCTTAAATCACAACCTCCTACATTTAGAGGAGACAAAAATTACTCAAGAGGGAAAGTAACCACCTAAGTTAAGTTCATGAAAGACCATAAATCACAAATTTGTGAGTGTCATATTCTAAGGAGGAGGAAGGAGAGGAGGTGGACTTTTGTACAGTGGAATATTGATAACCCTCTATATCAGGAACTAAATGTTCTGGTGACTCATAAAGTTAAACGGAAAAAAATAATTGTACAAATATATATAAAGGACATAAAAAAAAAAAAACAGCCGTCAGATTTCAGACTGTTTGATCTGACTTTTGTTCAACTGATCTCTGACCCGAATAGTGTCACTGCCATACTCATGTCATATCCAACACTGAGGTAGAGCCAAAGGGAACAGACACTTTTGTATTCATGGCAAGCTGATCATCTCAATGTCCCACAAGCAAGAAAAAAAAGAAAAAAAGAAAGAAGAACTAAATCAAACATACCCTAAGCTTGCGTCCAAACACGATAACTTTCCCTCTGGCTTGTTCTTTGCGGAAGCGCCACTCAACCAAGTTTTGCCCACTCTCCCCTGGCAAGCTCATGTTGCGTCTGGCTACAGTTGGGTTGGCAGCGCCTGCCAGGATGTGGGGCTCTGTCTGGTAGTGGGTGTCCATCCCGTTGGCATACGTAATCCTCAGCGAGTTGTCAAAGCCCACTTGATAGATGCTTCTACATTGGTCTATTGATAACAAACAAAAAGTGAACAAAAATGCAACTTAGAACACAGGAATAAGTAATTACACACTGGAACAGACTCCTGAGGTAATTATTGGTTGTACTTAATTATACTTTAAGTCCTGAGTATTAATTATGTTTTAACTCCGTAGTATTTAATATTTGGCAATTTCCAGATGGATTAAATTGATATGAATGATGTGCAGAAAATAACTGGACCATCTGGGTCTGGCAGAGAGTAGAAACCATTTAGATACAAGGTTGATGTGTCTCCCTGACACCCCCAAACCCACACAGAGAGAGTAATCATTTACACTGTCGTCTGTCAGACCCTCTAAGCTATAATGATGCACGACTTAAGCTTACTCAACATTGCCCCGGCGACCCCTGAAACAATGACAAATAACTGCTTTCAAAATAGCCGCCCGAGTTGGGAAGATGAGTGCCACGGCCTTACCCTGAGCCAGAGTGTAGAAGGCACGGATGGTTGAGGTGTTGGTGGTGATGCTGATTTCCTCCTCCGTCATGGAGCTTTCAATGTCCACCGTCAAAGCGCTGTACATGTCTGTGTACAAGTTATTCACCATCCCAGTGGGGAACGTCACATTCATCAGCCGTCCTTCACTGTCGTAGCTGTTTGACAAAGAGAACACAAAATGACAACGCATTGATATATGATTGCGCTCAGTGCATTCAATTATCAGCTCTTTTATACTTGTAGAGTAAGTACATAGACTGTCACATCCCATGTCAATTTCCAGAGCATAAGTGACGCGGCGTCTGTATCAACCCGAGGCGCAATCCAAATATTTGATATGGGAGAATGACACATCCCATCAGCTATCAGTTTCACATAACAGAAAGAAAACCACACTTATAATTAATGCTGTGATTGATTTGTCATTAAAATCTCAACTGAATGCTTTGCTTTCTTTTTTGTTATAGTGGGATATCATTCATGGAATAATGTGACATGACAGCAAATTACACGAGAGAGGCAAATTCAATCACTGAGAGGCCATGGTAGCAAAATAAAAAATCGTTACGATAGAGAGGACAGGTGGCTTATTATAACAAAACGTAATCATGAGCTTGTCATTTTGTTTAACTGTCTTAAAGCACATTCATATTGTTGCACTTCTGTTGCTCCGCCTCTGCTAACTGCAACATTATTGGACACACGGTCTAGTCAAGCAAAAAATAATAGGAAAAAGTAGCAGTTATTATAGTCTAACTGGGCTATTTTACAGATCTGAGGCAACTTTTATAATTAGTTTTTCAATTAAATGTACACCCTAAAGCAGTTTGCAGGTAAGTATGGTTACCAATTATAGAGTAAACTTGTACTGAGCTGTGAGACAAGAATGAACACACACACAGGAATACAGACTTAGCAAACTTTGAGAAATAAATCTTTGTACCTCATGAGGTTTGAATAAAAAATATTGGATAAATAGTATAAATATTAGTGTCAAACATAATTCAGTAGTACTAGCTCACAACTGCAAGGCTGTTAATACTGCCTCTGTATCCATGAGGAGTTAAATTATTCCTAATAATACCATTATCTGCCAAAATGCAAAGAGCAATTGTTTTTCATATTGCGCATTAGTGTGCACACAGCTGGAGGTGTGTTTTAATCTTTTACCATGGGAAAGGTCCAGATACAGAAGACAAATAATGTTAAGATTTACACAGAATGCTCTTTCCAGTCTCCATTATACTTACTCGTAAAAAGTTGTCCAGCCAATCTCTGATGTCTTTGTAGCCAGGAGGCCGTTGTTGCCGTGGTAAGTAAGAAGCACCAGCTCCTGGCCTTGCGCTGTGAGTGTTTTCAGTCCGCCGTTGGTGCCCATGGTCAGCCAGATCACCTGGTTATCAGGGGCGACGATACGCACCGGTGTGCGGTTGGGATCTCTACGGATTCTCAGAGTGTTGCCACTGCTGTCAGTTACAGCTGTGATGTCGTTCTCTGTGCTGTAGCTGAACGTGTATTTGAAGTCGCCAGTGAGCAGGCTTGCAGTGTGCTGGTGGGTGCCATTGCTGTCAAACACATACAGCTCCTGGGCATCAGGGGAAGCCACCTCGTATGTATTGGCACTGGGAGTTGGTCCATTTCTCGAGATGGCCCGGATGCGGATGTTGCCCAGGTCTGCCACGTAGAGCGTTCCATCTGGAGCTGCCACTAAAGACGAAGGAGCGTTGAGCCTCGCATCTTTGGCATAGCCGTCCCCTGTCTGGTAACAGTCACAGTTGGCATCGTTCTTGCAATCGCAGTCGGAGGGAGACCCGGCCAAATGCGTTATCTCACCATCCACAGAAACCTTTCGGATTCTGCTCATCTTCCTCTCATCCGTCTCCGCTATGTAGATGGCCCCATGGTAAGATATGGCGATGGAAACAGCAAATTCTATAGGGGTTAACTGGGCCCTTTGCCCTCCAGCCACACCACGCTCCAGGCCAGCCAGTGGGCAGTGGAGAGGTCGGCCAGCTGCGATGCTCACTTGACCGTTCTCTGTGATGCGCAGTACAATATTGTTGTCCAGGACATACAGCGAGTTGTCCATGGGGCTAACTGCTAGGTCAGTGGGCCACTCCAGAATCACCTGAAACACAGGACGTTATCTTAAGTTAAACATTTACAATAGACGGTAATACCAGTTTACTCCCAGTAATCATGACCCGTAATTAATCTAAGGAAATATCCATTTTGAAAGTCCTTTTCCTAATAAATAAAATGCAGCAGTGACTCAAGCGTAAGTTTATTTGCAGATGAACAATGTAGCAAATTTGCATGGTGGGATTGTCAGCAAGCATAAATAAGAAATGTAGTGATGTTATAAAAGAACATACTTCATTCAAAAAGGCATGAATATTCTTCATTATTGTCATGAATAGGCTGACTTGAACAGTGAGTAAGCTTTAAACTGACAAAGTCCTGCTCTTTGAAGCTAAATTCTGTTTCACTTGGCTCCGACAGACAATATATTTCCTCATAGAAGAATACTCGTATCCGTCGATCTCAATAGGTGCAATATATCTAGTTTATCATTAAGACGTTGACTGGTGCAGGAATTAAAGGTGACACTTTAGTGGCAAGGTATTCATTCTTTACACTATGCTAGTTTGTCTTAGAATATATCATTTAAATTGGCTTGAAGGGAGAAATAAATAATATGTATTATACCTTTGGGGTATAGGATTAACTCTTATCTTCTTGTGCTAGCGCTGCTGATACATGAATTTAAAGGATAATTTTGGCCATTGTGACGTTTAAGATAATTTTCTATTATGCCCTCTATCCCTACTAAACATTTACATTTTTATCATGCCGTTACTGAGATTTAAAACTAAGTGACGTTCCAGGGGGTTATGCCCTGTGTGGCAATAGTATAGCTGCCAAAATAACCCAGAGTATGCTTACTAACTGATGCTGTAGCCTGAGAGGGGAGCGCCCCATTAAGTGGTCAATTAAGTGTATCAAATTAAAACAAAATTAAGTAAAAAATCCTACACATAAAAAGAGATAGCAGTGTTAACCGCATCTTGGAAAGAATAACAAGTAGATATTACAGTCCAACGCTTTAACCACAGCCAACTATTACAATCTGCTTGTCAGAAATGTGTCAGTTAATAAAAAGCGTATTTGTAACAGCACAAATGATTGGCCTGGCCTTTAAATACATAACTGTGTCATTAAAACTGTCAAAACGCTCCTGAATTGTGCTTTTCCACAGGGTGATTAATAATCAAACACACTGCCTGTAAGGCTGCCACTAGTTAAACCGCACTGAGCCAATTCTCTAGCTGGGATGCCTGAGGATCACACGGTCTCGCCAAAACCATCTTTTTATTGGCTCAAACCAAATGACTTGGTAATTAGCAAAAAGTGACAAGCTTAGTCCTTTGTCTTCATGTTCTCTTATGTTTTCCCCCCTTCATGTTCACCCACACACGTACGCACACACGTACGCACACAAACACAGATTGCTTTCTGTTCTGTTTACATTCAAAATGACTTAATGCTGCCAAAAACACTGTTTAATTTTCTCCCGGCTCTTATTTGTGTTGGTGCTATTATTATCTAACCTCTCAAAAGGATATTTGTGGTATCTGCTGTCGGGGTCATTTGGTTTTGACTGCTGCTGTCCTTCCTATCTATGTTTAGAAGTGTTTTGTTTGTAAGCTGATCTGCATTAGAACATCAGAAACCTAATTAAAATGTAAATTGCTTAGTTAAAAAACACTGCTATGTCTGGTGCACACATGTAAGAGGTGGGAGAACCTGATCCTGCGGCAATTACATTCACCACAGCCAATTCACTGAACAATTCACTTTCTGCAGCAACAAGATATAAAGAACGCTGTGAACTCACCTATTTACATATGCATGTGTTCACAGCATAGTCCTTTTTTTGTTTTTTTATTTTTCTTCATTATTCATCTTAAGTCAGATCTCAACATTTCTAAAGGAGTGAAATGAGGAGGGATATAAATGTTTGAGCGCAGGGAGCTGCACTTCTCTTCTTTGGAGGAAGTGCCGTGGTATTGTAATGCTATAACCTATTGTGTGGGGCCAGGGCGCTGCTTTTATGTCCCCCTCATTCACAGGGAGTTAGTAAATTCTGCGGGACAAAGCCAGCCGTCCTCAGGTGCTGCTGAAGGAAAGGGTATATGTGCCGCTCACTCGCTACCGATTGCTGCTTCATTATCATGTATGGTGTGAGTGTCTTCAATCCTGAGTATTTCTAGTGGAACACCAAACACTAATTCAGCTCCAGCCACATCAAAACAAGTCCCCCAAACGGAGTAATTATTCTTCCCTCCATATCATCTGCCGTGACCTGAAAACTCATCTCCTCAATAAACACTTCATGTCTCCACTTCCTGCCTAAATCACATCTTCCTCCTCGCTCATATTTTCCTCCAGTACTTTCAGAGAAAATGCTCTGGTCTTGTCGAGTTGAGAGCAAAAAAAATAAGGGAAAAAAAATAATCATCATCTCTGTTTTTTTTTTCCTCCATCAAGAACCTGATAATGTTGGTGTAGGAACTGGAGCTTATTCCACTGATGTCACTGTATGTCTCTCTGGATAAGATACGGCAGTTAACGGCCTTTTTTTAAATTTGCTCAACCAGGTATTTCACATAGAGATTACAACTTTTCTTTTAGTGTCCTGGCCAAGAGAGGCAGCAATAACAATGTCACAAGCTAACATCATTAGGAGATCAGATCAGAATTGAACAGAAATGGGATTATCAAACCATAAATAATATTGCCAATAAGAATCATTTAAAAGATAACATCCTTGAAACTAACTGAAGAGGCACTTTAAAATCAACCAAGGGCAATCTAACCGTCAATAAATATAAGTAAGAATGACGCTATCAAACAGTAAATGAATTACACTAAAACATCCAGATTGTAATATTCTTCTAAATAGCAGCCAGCAGAGAGGGCATACAATTTCTGCAGCTATGATTCAAATTCCCGGAAAGAGGCCTTTTCTTTTCTTTTTTTTTTTCTTTTGCAATTTTAAATGTAATTGCACAAGGTTCCAGAGAGAGGGAGCAGCATACAAAACAGCTCTTCCACCTTGCTGTCAAGACTTTGGGCAATGTTAATGATTATATAAACGATGAGGTAAATAAAAAATAAAAAACAGCCCCTGTATGTCGTCCTCCTCTACCAGTTGCCCAAAAAAGATTAGCATTCATGAAGAGATTAGTTATACTGCATATACTGCATATGTAATATATATATATATATATATATATGCAGTTATATAACTGCATATCAATGATGAGTCATGGATGAGCAAATTGAAAGAGGGTGAGAGAGGTGGGGGCACAGGGTGGCGCTGTGACATGCTCCGTGTGAGCACACAACTCTCTGGCACATTTGTGTATAAGTCACCTGATTGATGTCCATGCTGTTGTCACAGGTCAGCGGGCGAGCCGATGTCAGGTCGTTGGAACCCAGGAAAGTGGAGATGATGCCGTTCTGGTCCACCTTTCTGATTGTGGTGCCATCAACAAAATATATCAGTCCATTCTTGCCCACAGCGATGCCTGTGGCCATCAGGTAAGAGGAGGGAGGGGGCGGACAAAAGAAGAGAAAGGATAGAAAAAAAAAAAGAAAGACCTTGTGAGAACAATAACGAGAAAACATGGTAGATATGCGGCATCTCTGCTTGCATGACTCAGTGGACAGAACACGATGGATACATGTGTCAAGCTTGCCTTCCCATTATTCAGGTCACTGCAAAAAGCACAGCCATCAATAATTCACAGGCTGCTTTTCTGGTATTAAATTATTTCGCAGGCTGAAGTGGGAAAGGCTGTATTCATACGGTATATATGCACTTGCCACGTCTTGTAACCCTCCTCTCTAAAAAAAGGACCTCGGGACCGGGGGTGTCAATGAGTGTTGGGTTTGGGAGATTTTTTTTCATCGGCAATCATCAACAATCTGCACACCATTTGAGAAATGAGTGAGCGAGGGAGCGGAAATGACAGCTTCGGCCAATTTCAGATGAAAGGGTGGGGGGGGTGGGGGGGGGGGGTGAAAGACGGGCCGTTGCCATGGTGACAACTGCGGACTAAATTGTCTCAATGATTGAGTGTCAGCTCAGTGTTGTAAGTTGCAGCCGAGCCAGTGTGGAGTTGCAATAACCATTTGTCCCAAACTGGGAAAATGCACGAACGGGCCACGGCGGCCTTCGACATCACTCTCTGTGTCCCCGCGCTGCTTAATAGAGACCAGCACCTATGGGAATTCAATCACACCTCACATGCAGAGGGACTATTTTTCATTCTTCACATTGGTTTCAACACGCCGTGGTTTTGGGTTTGACTCCCAAGATCTCAGGAACATATTTGTAGAGTGTAAGATAGTTCCTTTAGTTTCTGAAGGATTTTAGAATACCACGAATAAGCTTTATATTCACATTTAGCCCGAGCACATGATTTATTTTTCAATGAAGACTTTAAAAGCTTCTATGCAAGGTGAGTGGTTTGGTTTGACCTGTGGCTAGGTCTGCACAAGATTGCTTTCTGCTAAAACATTTACGAGTTGAGGGAGCCCACAGTGAATCCTTGGGATCTGGCTATTTGACAGTCTGAGATTCTCAGACAGATGAAATGTGTCACATTTGAGCAAAGTTCACCAAATGTCTGAGAGGAGAAAAAAATGGAGCCATCTGCTGTTTCTTCTCTGGTCTCGGCTTCCACCCACTCCATCATTAGAGTCGCTCCCTCAGATTGCCTTCACTCAAGCCTTTATCACCCAGCTGAATCTGAGCTATTGCATTTGGCATTCAGAGCGGGCAACAACTACCGCAAAAACAATTCATCTTAGCCTTTTTATCCAGAAGAATTTATAAAAAAGTGAGCAATCCAACCACAAATGGCCCAAATGGCCAAGTGGTATTTGAATGTGGGCAACAGGTTGTGCATGGCGGGTATCAACTCGTGGATAGCTGTCACTTTGAGCTTTAAAGGACTGAATACTTTACTTTCACAAGAGCTGCTTTGGAAAAGAATTTTCAAGGATCGAGTACATTTTAAAGGATATTTACAGGAATAACCAATACTGCTGAATAAATTAAGCATTATATTTATGGAGAATAAAACAACGATAACCTTTGATAGACTGCAGCAGAAAAAAACCCATTAATCTACAATGCTTCAGTTAATTTGTTTTGTTGACAGTTAACAGTCCTGCTTACTTTTACACACTACATGACACAAAACTAAAACGTATCCATTAAAGAAGGCCCTTGCTTGGCACGGACCAGGTTGATACACATAAATTAAAATTAAGCAGTTGCCACTCTTGACTGAGAAAGCCATCACTGTGCTCCGCCCCACCATTTGGGTGCAACATCTTGATTAGTTTTTAACGATACCTTTGGGTCCAGTGAGAAAGGCCTCCGGGGCTTTGCCTCCATCGCCACAGTGGTTCTCATCGAAGGGCAGGCAGTGCTCCCCGGTTCCTGCCACCACCTCTGCGTTCGACTGCAGTTCCTTGGTCCCGGTTAAGATTTTCGGTCGGTAGATCCTCCGGGAGTTTGTGTCCGACACGTACAGCTGGCCACTTACTGGATCAGTTGCCAGGTAATACCGGTGTGCCGGGTTGTTACTGCATTGAAGACAATAACTCAGTTATATACACTGTCCCTTCACTTTGGGCTTCTTTTTTTTTCTAACAATGCAGCCAAATAGTCCTTTAATAGTGCTAATTTACCACTATGTAGTCTAAATCAATAATCTCTGTGAGATTCCTGAAACAACCTGTAAACCCCAACTGAGGCTGTGATGAAATATAGCCTGATTTTCACTCCCAACTCAACACTTAAGAGAAAAGAATATAATGAATTCCATTATACCTCTCCAGAGAGCTAACATTGTCTTCACTTTGCATTTGTTTAAGTTATAGGTAAAAACTTTTGAAAATACTGTTCAAAGGCATTTAGAAAGGAGTATTGTTTAAATACTAACATCAAGCCCAGCATACTGTCATACATTGCTTTAAGTGTAATGGAACAAGGGAACCTTCTTCAGACTCATGCATTTAAAAGAAAATTGCAATAAAGGAGATGACAGAAAGTTAATGCCACTGTTCAATCAGGTTATGTTATCGCATTTAAGCTTTTCTAAAACACACCGTAAATGTGTTTAATAAATGACGTGTCATTTGTTCTTTTTCGGTCCAGTTGCAGCTTAATATATAAACCGTAAACTGTAAATTAGTAGCAACATTGTCATGCACGTGGATAATGAACTGAAGAGGTTAATGTCTATTTTAAAAGTTAAAAATAACTGTAAGATTTTGTGAATGAGAAATAAAAGGCAGAAAGTGAGACAGAGAAGGCTGAAATGGTGGAACAGGATACCACTGCAGTGGGCTTCCAGTTTACAAAGCAGAAATGGCAACTTGTGTGCCAGATCATTTCATTTGTTATCACTCCCCTGCGGGGAAAAGCCTTTGGAAATTACAGAAATGACTGGCTTATGTTCACAAAGTGCAACAACTAATGGCACTGCATCTGTTTCTGCTTATTTGCATCCTTTTTGCTGTCTCATAATGGATCCATGAATCAGAGAGAAAACGTGTCAAGGAGGAGGAATCAAAATATTTTACAACACATGATTGACTGATATTTAGACTCGAAGAAAACCAATTAAATGATCATTTTCTGTGAGTTCCTTGTAAACAAATTTGAAATGCTAAAAAACTAAGCATTAACCTTTCTATTAAGCCAGAGTTGATACATAGATGGTGCTTAAGTGTCATTAAAGGGCTAAAAACAGAGGCAGTTAACATGAAAAATAGCTCGCTTTACAGTGCAGTCGTAAACATGGCTTCTCTAGTTGTACTCCAGCTTAATGGTACTTCAGTCAATACTGGTTGGCTTTGGAAGTGGGATAATGCGACGGCAAAATAAATGTGGCAATGAAACATCTTTATAAAATGATGAAGATGGAGTCATAAAACTTGACAGCTATTATGAGTCAAAGTAAATGCCCAAAATAGGTGGCTGCCATCAAGTTCTTATTACGAATTCAGAAAGACGTATATGACTAACCCCTTTTTTTTTTTTTTCCTTAAACGGCACGGGGCGGACACAATAAATGAAACACCTGTGTGACATTGTGCGGGCCAATATAACAGCCCTGCAATAAAAGCATTCATTTATGAAGCCTCTCATGTTAAGGCAGATGTATGGCAGTGATAGGTAGGCTCGCAGAGCATGCACAGGCTCCCAAATCTATACAACGTGACCTGCAAGCTTATTGGTTAATTCAACACTTGTTGGGAAGCGGGCTCAAAACAGAAAAAATAAAATAAAAAGGAAACATCAAAAAGGTCTTACACGAGTATAAAAAAAGAAAAGCCACGTGGATGTATTATAATAACTCCTGTGCCCGTTTGTTTCAGCTTTAACAAGGTTCTTTGGAAAAACGCATTGAGGCCAAGTTAATTTTAGATCTGTTTTCTAAATCAGTGTAACTTTATCGAGTGATGTTACGCGCTGTGCCGAGGCTTCGGAGCGCGTGTCGAGTAATCCAGGAGGTTTTCTGTGAGGCCCGTATCGAGGCTTGTATCGTTTTAGACACATTGAGAAATTATTGTTCCTGAACAAATAAAAATAGAGTCTCCCGTGTAAATGATTTTCTTGGTGACACAAGCATATTAACTGCCTGGTTAAACCACTCGTTTTGCCGCTCCTACTACAACAACTACTGTTATTAATTTATGACACAATTATTGACCAAAGGATTTGATTGGCACACATTTGATGCATTACTCACAAGACAATTAGCCTACAGGCGCAAAATACAGTAGCCTATATCACAGATGACATGGTTGAGATCAGTAATAGATCGGCCTGTTTGACATTTAACGGGAGTTTGTTTGTGCACAAGAAGCCTTGAAAAATTAACCATTTTTTAAATTAATTTGCCAGAAAGCTTCAATGCTTCATGAGGCTTCATCTTGCCATCACTAGATATATCCACGCCTGTCATTGCTGTCCTTTAGTCTGGACCAAAATAAATAATAAAATTATAAATTAAAATAAATAATTGTTTATGCCTTTTAGTTCTAGATTATTCAGAATAAAAAAACACAAAGGAAACTGACTTCTACCTGCATCAACAGAGCCACACAAATGACCTGTAGAGGACAATCCAAACTAAGTTTATTCTGGTCACGTTGCACGCCAAGCTTTATTTATCTTCTCTGGGGGTCATGTAGGGCTTATACATTATAGACATTCATCAAAACTGTTCTGCATCTGACCAGAGCAGCAAGAATTAGATGAAGGGGAAACAATACATCCCGTAGTAAAATATGGAGGAGGAAACCGCTGCTGCGCTCAGCGAACGAATCCGGCAAATTAGTTTAGATTTCAAATGAATAAAATAAGACATATATTCATATGAAACGACTCCGTTGTCACACAAGAGACAGTACCTTGACAGCCAGCCAGACAACCTTCCTCTAGTTTACTCTGTGGAGCACCTCTGGCCCTTGCGGCCATGTTAAACAGTGGGACAACCTAACTTGATCGGTTGATGTTCTCCTAATCATGAATACAAAGCAGTTGTGTAAGCCCCTCTGGATAAGAGCATCTGCCAAACACCATCACAGTAAATGTAATTGTACTGTATGATAAACAATGGTGCTGTTTATTGCAAAGTTATTGTATTGGACAGCATTACACTAGGTACATAAGTGTTGATTGTATACACATTAACCGCCTCTTTTATATTTATACCTAGAAATACTTTATATATGTAAATGAAGTGTGTGTTGTAGCAATTTCCTCAATACACACATTGCCACATTCTGACAGACTGTGCACTCTTCCTCCTATTTGGATGTAATCAAGCTATAATTGTGTTATAATTACACATGGCAATCACTGGTGCTAAAGGCGACTGTAAAAGAAAGAGTTATTATCCATATACTTATAAAGAGGATGAGACAGATGGTGATGAGTGAAGAAAACTAAAGCAACATGCACTAAGATGATACACCTACCTGTGTCTAAAGTCTTTATTTCTACGACAGGATACATAGGGAGGAGGAAAAGAGGAAAAAGAATTAATGCAATGAAATTGGTTAATCTTAAAAGGATACTTTAACTTCTCGCTGTAATGGTTGTCATTTACCGAAAAGCAGACAGCTTCCTTGTCATAGAAATGACTTACAGGCTTTAAAAGGCTCGCATTTCTTTTCTCCTCACAATAACTAGTGAGGAAAAAACAAGAAGCTGAATCTCAGAAAGTCAAAGTATCCCCTTGAAGAATCAACACGGCCACTATGACAATCGCAAGCAATGACAATCTGTTTGGCAGAAAGTGGAGAGAGGCCGGAGAGTTACAATCCACAGAGAGGGAAATATGTACTCCTATCTTCATAAAGCCCCGTCCTGCATTACCACTGCTCTTCTCAATTTGGCCACTCATATTGAAATATTGATTCGACCACTTGATACATTGGCCACTGAAGCCAGAATCTAAACAGACTTTACGTTAACAGCATTCGAAAGAGGTTCACGGAGTCCCATATGGAGGATCTGGAGTTATATGCAACAAGCATGCGTCATATATACCAATCTGACACCACTTTGGTCGTTAAATGTTTGGAAGCGACGAGCACCAAATAAAATACATGCATTCTGCAAGCAATGAGGATGTGTTGTATTATGCACTTTTTCTTCGGTACTGGTTTAAATCTGCAACTGCCATCTAATGTGAACTAAATTTGTCCTTAGTGTATCCTTTATGTCAGACTGAGTCCAATTTGGCCAACACAACAAGTTTTCCTAGTAGTGTTTTTCTCCTTGTAAACAGAGCAAAATAGTTGCTTGGAGACACAAACCATTTCCTAAACCATTATTTATCTAGGAAAGGGTTGCTGAGCATGCACGCTCATTTACAGCAGCACTGTGCCTCCCATTCACAGTGTTACACTCACATCCTCACATGAGAACTGCCCTGTAGGGGCCGATCACTGCACAGGTAGTGGCAGGTTCCTGAGATAGAGAGGAAGGTTTTTCAATCCCTTCCCCTCTTAAGATTTGAATATCTGTTCCTTATAATCGCCACGCTATCTCACAAACTACTTGATGTAAAACTACCCACCAACAGTGTGGTGACATACGTCCTTTTTACGGCAGTTTTCATATGTACGTCTCTCATAGAGGATGATGGCCCAATGTACATTTAATCAACATCTGCCACTTAGAAATAAGCCAACTGATCGAATGAGAGTCATTGCAGACACAAGCCAACTTGGCACGAGGGCGTAAATCATCCCAATTACACGGTGAAGACAGGATGTCTTTTCTAATTATGAAGACGGATAGGGAAAAGATTTCAAATTTCTATGGGAAGGAGGAAAGACGTGTGTGACTGAAAGTCTGTCGCTCATGCCATTTTAGTTTCCCTCTTCACACTGGAGACTAACTGTAGAAATGTAAAGTGGGATCCAACGCCTTTAACTTATGCATATTTTACTTTATTTAGGGGTCAGCTACAGAACACAAGGAAGTATCAACTCTTGTTCTTTCAGGTAAATGCTTTGATAAAGGGACAGAGATAAAGAGTCAACAGGTTGCACAATAAATGTCCCAAACTACGTGTAACATGCTCTTAAAGAAGTCCCAACAATGAGGCCGTGCTCTTACCTGAGCTCCATGATACTTGTGACATTGCCCGATGGGTAGATGCGTCGGATGTAGTTGAAATCTCCGACGTACAGACTTCCATCGATGCCCCATGCAAGAGCCACCGGCGCCAGCAGCTTGTTGCCTTGGGCCTGCCCATTACAGCTGGGACACGAGATGCTTCTGCGCCGCCCGTTCCCCATGACAGTGGAGATCACAGGGGGCTGGAGGGAGATGAACTGGTTCTCCCCGCTGCCTTTGTAGAGAATGCCTGGGAAACAAAACAGCAGTTATTTGCAGGTGTGAAGCCATGATTGATGTCTGACACTGGTAGCGGGTACAGGGCTCATCATTTATCCTTTAATCAATCAGGAAGTCTCCAGAGAGGCCTGGCCCTGGCCAAAAAGAAATACACAGTAAAAGAAAATACAGACATTTTGGGAAATGTGCTTGCTTGATTTCTTGCCCAGAGCTATAGCTGATAGAAATGATAATCACCTGTTTAACGCTGCGTTTCGCTTGTTTAATCCGTACACATACACCCACAAAAAAGACAACTTGTGGTTTTAGGTAGAATTATATGCGGTGCCCATTTATTTCTCTCTGTTTCCGGTCTTAATGCTAAACTAGGCTAACCACCTCCTGGTTTTAGCTCCATACCTAACACCTATAACTAGCATAGATCTTCTTATTCAACTCATGGCAAATTAACATATTTTACAAAATCTGGAACAATTGCTTCATAAAAACCTTAATCTATTAAGATTAATACATTTACTTTGAGAAATATCGAACATACTGTGAATAGACAGAATAAGCCAAAGTAAAATATATTTGGCTTATTTAGCTTAATACGCAAGAAGATATTTATTTCACTTTAGTTCTAAATGCACAGGAACTGTGCAGTAGCTGACTAATTATTGCAGTCTAAATTCCATTTCACAAACTTGGAATTATCACACAGTTTAGGGGAGTTTAATTATGTTTTCATAATCACTTTTACTGAACCATAAACCAACATTCTGTTCATTAGAAGCAAATACAGCACAGCCTGTGTCAGCTTCTTTATTGCTAATATGTTTTTTTCATAAAAGTTAACAAATTATGGTTAATGCCAGTTTTGTTTATGTTGTTGTGAGTGAAGGTTAGACGATGACGTGATTTAAACGCAGTAGTGCATGGAGTGGAAGCAGCACACAGACAACCAACTGCCCATCCATCCAACTGATACGCCATAATACTCCAGTCCCTCACATTTGTCTAGAGCTGCTTCAGTGGGTTCCTGAAAACTTTACACAAAGCTGAATTTTACATTAAAATAATTTTCTGTTCAATCATCATTTTTCCCCCAAGTCACAAAGAGGTGGTAAACATAAATACAGTGGAGTGAACTTCCTCTAATAACGGTGCATACATTTCGCTGAAGATAAAATAAATATTTTAACAAGAGGCAGATAAAACTGGCTTTTTTTGGGGGAGGGGGCAGATTATAGTGGGACTCTCTTCAAAGGGGAAAAAACACATCAAAAGGGAAGAAGTGCATACTGGAAGCACTTAATTATTCAAATCCAACAACTTGTTTGAATTCACACACTGCCTCTGTCCTAATTAGTGGATCTATGACACCACCGGATGGCCACATAATATCGTTCTCCCACAGCGTTATCCCGTAAGCCATCGTAACCCTCGATGTACGTGAAATCGAGCGTGCAAACTGTGCTGCTTGTCCCTTCGCTGATTAGTTCCTTTCATTGATTTAATTGATTGAAGGGCAAATTCAAATGAAGGCACGGTCTGGCGAGACTCCTGACAGGACGATCTGACCAATCCGTCTTTTGTATCGGAGAGCATTATACATGGGCCTCTAACAAAGACAAATAGGTCCGGGAGACGGCTTTGTGCGTGACGCCATCACATGCGCGACCTTGGGACTTTAATTGAACCGTGATCCATGTGTCTGCTCACTGAATGAAACACACGGTGTGATGGAAACTGGAACTGAGCGGAAAGGTTGACGCTGCACCCAGAAACATTGCTGCGAATAAAAAAAATATGCAAAGCAATCTGACTAGAATTTGAATGTCTGTTTGTGTAATAGCTCCTTTAACATTCTCTGGAAAGACAGACGTTCCTAATATCCGAGAGCCTAATGCAGTGTGTAGGACATGGATCAGTTGCAACAGTCTCGCAGTTTGGCTGACGTTCACTGCTCAGGTCATTTTGGCAAGCCGCCGCGGTCTTCTCTATTTACACTTCCATCACAGCTTACTGTACACACACGTCTTACCATAGGCACACAGCGTGATGGAATGGAATAAATGCACTTTTCAATCATCAACTACCCCCCGCAATCACGCCACACTTAGTATGGAAACTGTACTCTTTCATTTTTATCTTTTTCACACACACAACTTCCCCTGCTCTCAACTTAAGAGTGAGTGAGGAGATTAAGCTTCAGTTTTCTTCCCTCAAGGACACTTGGTCATGACACATTACCGCTGATGATTGTTGCAAGGATCGAGCTTGTGACGTCTCAGCTGGAGTGCTGCACTGATGGGACTTTGGCTTCTGACTATCCGGTGCCCCAGGCTAAAGAGGGGGACTCCTACAGTGTCCAGACTAAAGTGGCTTTGCAGTCATGCAATGTTCTTATAAATATTATTTTGCTTTAAAAAAAATAAAATAAAAAAAAAAGCGAGTTTGGCTGAAATCTATAAAACCGATAACAAAACTTTCTCATGAATAAAATAGTGCTACTGTTGTTATGTGAGACAAGCAGAAATACAATTTGGCAAAGCTCTGTTTTTCTTTTTGCACATGCTGAAACAAACTAGTGCTCCCTCGACAGATTTTGCAGAGGAGACTTCAAGTCAAAGTACAAGTATGGCAGCTGAATGGATCAACCATTAGGAGTGTGTATGCTCATTGAGTAGTATAAATGAATGTGTGGAGGCGTGTTTGAGTTTTGGAAAGAAGTTGGTGAAAGGGAAAAGTCTCTGTTTGGCTTGGCATGGTGAGGAAAGGCTTTTCAGAAAGTCTGAGAATCTGTTGTCTCTTTTGCTCCAAGATCACTCCAACGCTGCTCCATCCAGTCGGGACACAGCGCATGAATGTCATGTAACTGCATGTCAAGCAGCTTGCTATTAAAAGGTGCTGCATTCCAAATCCAGAGCGTTAATGTAGCAGCAAACAACTATTGGCAATATAAAGATATACTCTTAGCTCTCTCAGTACTGTTGCCATTGTTTGCACCGTTCGTGCTGTTAGCACTGTTTGCGGCAAGCAAACGACTCAGCCGTCGCCATGTTGAGATCTGTGTGGAGGCAATCCCAAAATCACAACAATGGAGTGATATTGAAAACAATGCAAAACATTAAAGTGTGTAAAAGTGATTAATAGAGAATGTGAGTGTAGAGGCGTGAATCAGACATGAAGCACATTCTCTATCAGAAAATATTACAGACATATTTGGTGAAGGAGAGGAAATTGCTGTTGCTCTGCTTTATTCACGTACTCTTACCAACTCCTGTATATGAAACCGATAATTTCTCATTACGCTGTTCCGAACTACAAGGCCACCTTTCTGAATACGCTCAGTTCCTTCAATTGATTCCTTTCTTAGAATCATTACAGAAGGAAATCATTCCTTTGATAGAAGGCTAATTTGAGTCATGTAGTGGGAAAGAAATGCTTTAATGCCGACATCACAGCTTCTAAGGAGATTAATGGTACAAATGCAAGGCCGAGCCTCCATACCTGATAAAAAAACTGAAGCGCCCTGAGCAATGTCACCTTGGTGACACATAGAGAGTGCAGAGATTGGTAAGGGAGGAGCGGGAGTGTGTCTTAATTGCGCCCTGTCCTGCTTTGTTCTCCTTTGCACTGTGTCATTCACTTAGATACCACCCAGGCCCTCACTGATCCACCCTGATAGAGGCTAAAAGTGGGCAGGAAAGCACTCAGTTCTTCAAATGCAGCATTCTGTACAGTAAGCACACGCCGAGATACTAAGGTGCTGAACTCTGGCTGTGTCCAATAAGAACCAGCTATGTTACCGTTGATAGAGACAAGCTGCAGATTGAGTGGAAGGAATATCCACTTGTAATGAAGAAAGGAGGGGCAGGAGGACATGACTAAAGCACAGACACCAGCAATTTGCCTTATCTAGTTCGACAGGCTCTGGAGTGGGTGCAGAGAGAGGGAGACGGCTTTTGCTGGGGTCTTTTGCCACAAACGACGAGAGAAAAAGTCCTCAGATGTTCGAAGTGGTGCGAAAATGAAGCAGGAGTCACAACAAAGAGGGATGGCAAATGTCTGGAGCTAACACCGCTGTGCAGCTGCAGAGGACCACCGCTTGCTAACATGTTGGGTGAGGACATTAGTCAAGGTTTACAGCATGAAAGAATCAATACTGGAGCAGCAATGAAGGCAAACAGTGATATTTGGATTCATCTTCACGCCAGCCGAGGATATCGAACCGCATTCCTTGCCCAAAAACCCACATGGGCCATAAATCTCAAATGTCAAAAAGTGGCTGAATGCAAGACTGAGTAATTCAGTTTGGATTAGAAAATGCAAGGGGATAAAAGACGGCGCCGACTCCCAACCTCTGTTCTAAAAATGAATGTGTGAGGACAATGAGAGATAAGATTACAGATAGGGTAATGATACTTTGATGTGAACACAGTATAAACTAGCATACCGAAGTCACTGACGAAATCATTTCACAGTCTTCAAGAGCTCACTGTCTTTGGGTTGAGCTAATAGGATTGCGGCATGCAACCCTTTAAGCAAATTGATTAAGCTCCTGTCAGACACAGGTACATAAAACGGAGCAACACAAGTTTGACTAACTATTTCTGAATCTTCCAAATTTAGTTCGACTTTGCGGTTTATTTTTGGGGTGGTGCTGTGATTGGGGAAGTGTGAAAAAAAAAAAAGCCTTGGGGAGGCTGCAGTACTTACTGCACAAGAAAAAACTCCACACCATCTGGTTGTTGTTTTATTTATGTCATCACCATACAAGTACAACCCTGTACATTCCAATTCTCTGATAAATCTAGACACGCAGCACGGCTCAGTCTAATAATGGATGCAGCTTACATTTGCATATCACACGTGCTGCATCTATCTGTTGATCGCAAGAGCATCTCACAACAACTCCAACGGCGAAGCTGCCACGGCGAAGGCTTTGGAGATGGGTGTGCTATACTTTGAGACAGGTGAGATGAAACGCAACGCCCCGGCAGCAGTCAAGCTAGAGGCATATTTCAATGTTCTTTTGCACACTTCACAAACCTCATGTTTTGGATGGCTTGACAGATTGGGTTCGGCAATGGGCCCTTGTGTCTGGTCTTTTAATGTTCAACAAAGAAGCAGGACAAAGTGGCACGGAGGTTTGAACAAAGTAAAGGCAGACTCACTTTCAGAAACTGGTTCTCTGACATGTTTTCCACAACCGCATCCGACAAAAGACAGTTTGTGCAATCTCTGAGATGTGAGACCATTACACATGCTGACTACATGTGTGATATTACTGTGCAAACCCACAGAGTATTGTAGGATGAATAGTGTTGCCCCTGCCAATTGTGGGTGTGCATGTAAGATGCTTTAAAAGACTATGTTCAAGATGTAGGCAGTTCTAGTTACACAATCAGTCCTCCTTAAAAACACACCTCCTCTAGTTGCCGAAATATCTGGGAACGGAAATAACTTCTGAGATTTACGTAAAGCTCGATGAACCGGGCCAAAGAGACAGTGGCTAAAGTCAGATAGATAATGTTACGTCAGGCGGTCTGCAGAGGATATGGAAGGATGCTCTGTAGCTCTAACAGAGCTCAGGTAAACCTCCTCATAAATGTAACTACACATCAGGGCTGGGGAGATGCCACATAGCGACAACAAGAATTGTGATTGGTCAGCTTGGCCTGCTTGCATTTTCTCGAATGTATTTTCTGATGACAGGAGAGATTACGAGAATACGTGTAGCAATTCAAATTCAATTTCAGCTCATTTCTTTTTTTTTTTTTAAAGTAGTCCATTTTCATGCACGATTGGCTTCAGAAACACTTTAATAATGTGTTGTTTAACAAGAGAACCTCATTAACCTCTTTACCCTCACCGGACCTACCGGTGGTGCTTTATAATATATACTATTTATTCACAAACTGGAGTGATAAATACATAACATTTTATAATCATTTTATATTGTGTCATTTAGGGACTCAAGCCTTTGATTATCAGGCATTGCGCTTGTAAAAAAATAAATACGTTTTAAAGTGATTTTTTCTATCTAGAGCACATAATCTAAATGCATGAGTGACATAATAATTACTGGCAACTTCATGGTGATGTACACTTAAGTGATGATAGCTGCTGATGGCAGACCTGATAAAAGGCTCACTTAAAGCTAAATTTGTAAATCTTTGCTGCTTTTTGACGAGTCAAAAAAAGGTTGATACTCCTACCGCTTAGGTGAACAGGAGCACCTCTGTGTGAGAAAGCGTAGGCGTGCAACTCACAGGAGTGGAAGCTTGTGCCAAGGCTTACTAAGATGTTTTATAGAGAGGTTAATACCGGTATTCTTGCATATCGGGTCATTTTGGGCCCTCCTGATGGCCATATAAAAGGAACATTATCTTGAAATGGGATTTTGCCCCACAAGGAGGGGCGTTGATAAATCTGCACTTTCTCGCTCTTTAAATGAAAAGTTGCATTTGAACGTTTATCTTCCTCAGAGTGATGGACTTTGGTTTATCTTTTCTTCAGCAGACTGACCTCTACAATGACCTGATGGTGGTTTGACATAATGGAAGACGTTAACAAGACGCTTTTTCACGACAACTCCTACGAACTTCAAACTGAGGAACGATGGATTGAGAACAACTGGTTCATATCTATTCATTACATAAGCTGTAACATGTGCGCTGCTTTACGGTTTCTCTCCCCGATTAATGGAAATAAAGTTGTACGAGAAGAAAAAATCAATCATAACTATGCCAGTCTCCTCAGCAGTGATGCTATCTCTGTAAGAAACAACAAAGGAAGCTCCCAGAGTGTGGCTCACACAAACTGGCTGGTTTCAGGAAACACATTACTAAAAGGTATCATTACCAGTTACTCAGATGTATTTGTTGTTCACACAAGCTTCAACTTATTCTGTTGGATGCCAGTGAAAAAGAAGAAATCCTATATTTATTTCTGTCTGCCATTTGGAAATGTGATTTGGTGATATCTCCAATATGCATCCATGACTTTGCAAACACAAGTGATTAAGCATGTTGTAGTAGAGTAAATTACTTTAAAAAAAATAAAAATCAGCAAAGACACACACATTAAATGGCCACTAAAACAAACATGCAAACAAACAAAAACCTAGATCACAAACTCCAGACAGTGTGAGACTAAATAGTCTGCTGAAGACCGTGAATGTAATCTTGAACATGTTGGAGATGAAAGGGACACAAATGGTGTTGGACAACTGGAACAACGATGTCAGCTGAAGTGGATGTCAAAACAGCAGCCTGGCAAACTGCACACTACCCTGAGGCCCCCTCCTTATAATTGCAGTCATATTACTGCCTCCACAGTTGTAACACAGCACTGAATTCACAGATTACAGAACGTGACTTCCTGGTACTGTGACCCGGCAATGACTCTGCACTGTATGTATATATTATAGTTTCACTAAGCATGTTTCACTTTCCTGTGTCCCTGCACCAGCGCGACAAAGACAAACTCCTGTCCATTTATTGTACTCGGCGATTAAAGCCATTCTGATTGATGAAAGTGCGAGAAATTAATTTAGTTTATTGGATTAATGAGAGAATTAAACATGACGCCTGTTCATCAATAGCACGAACCTCCGTGTGCAGCAAACGGCCGTCTTCGTCCCAAAATAGCTGAGTCGTGTGGAACCACAGTGAGCCCTGCGCCCTGGTGACTTAGTCGCTGATTTATTCTGTCATTACTGTGAATGATCGGCCCTTCAAAACTCTCTTCTATTATCTGCTGAAGGGATGACGAACCATATTTCATTTTGATTCAAGTATTTATTGCGGTGATTCAGGGTAAAGACCGCCTGCCTGTAACCCTAAGAGGCCACCTATTCCTGCCCCACATGCACACACAAACACACTTACACTAGATATATGAGCATTTCCTTACCGTTCTGAATGTCCAGTATGTGGTGCTTGTCTAACATCCACCCTCCCATGTTGGAGGCATCCAGTTCATAGCCTTGTAACACCGCCGTCCTCTTCTCCCAGAGCACCACATCAAGGCAGGACTCGTATTCATATCCCACTGACACTGAAAGTAATGATGGCAGATGCCTATGGTGAGCAAGGTTGCAACCTCTTTACCTGACACTTAAGGCAGCAATGAGGCTTGTAGCCAATAAGACATTCAGCACACGTTGTGGTTGTTTTCTGTGTTTGCGGGTTCTGCTTTCTCTTTGACTATGTCATTTTCTCCAACTGGGCTGATTTCAGAAGACCTGTGGGGTTTCTGTGTCTCACCTGCACAGTTTGGATTTCATGCTCTCTACTCTTATTTGTTTTTATCTTGTGTAAATGCAAATAAACAGTGACATGAAGTGGCATGAATTATTTGAACGACAAAGATGGAACACATTACAGTAAATATCACTGCGATATGGTCGAGTGAATCCTGTTGATTGTCAGGGCCGTGAGTTTATTTTTTTCTGTAATATGTAAGCTTGAGTGCTCAAACATTCATCCTTCTTAACGAAATCCCCCAGACTTTTTCAGATTAGTCCCTAATTTCAAGCTCTTTTTTTTTTTTGCGAGAAATCTTAACATTTGCAGATTATTCTTTGTTTCATTTTTTTTTTTTTTTACTATTTTTGAAGTGGTCTTTTTCCAGTGTAATGTATTATAACACTCAAGATGACACTTAAATTAATATTATAGATATAACCAAAACAAAAAAAAAGATATTCTCTCATGTATCATCCCATCAAACGATTCTGTTATTATTTGTGAGGCTGGATTTCTTTCCTCAGGCTACAGCCTCATAGGCAATATTTTAGTCAGTGCACTGCTCCTGAAATATCATACATGCAAAACAAAGAAGTCAGCAGAAGAGCAGTGGCCTTCAAAAATGCAGCACTGGGGGGATTTCAGGATTTCACACCACCTGCTAAATCTTTATTGCACATGGTAACAAAAGCAGTCCCCGGTTAAATAATCCTCAATTTAGAAAAAAAACAAAATCAATCTTCAAAAGTTCACCCACGGTTCATTGCCTGGAGGTAGCTTGAAGAAGTGAGTGAACCTACGCTTACACAACATCTTCAGCCGGCAGCTTCACAGGAGGTACTCACCCACAGCCTCTGCCAGGCCAAAGACCTTCTGGTTGTAGGCGTCTGTTTTATCCCAGATGAAGGTGTACGAGAGGTCGGGGAAGGCCGGGAAAGATTTCTGGAACTGACGGCCCATGACGGCCACCATCAGGTGGACTTTCATCAGGCCGAAGGGGAGACGGTCGTGGGTCAGGAGAACCTTGAGGATGGGCTTGTAGCCAGCTGCCCTGGAGCTCAGGTAGACCAGGTTGAGGTCACTGCCTGGTATGGCCACTTGCTCATGGAGGACCTATGATTTTAATTAGCAGTCAGACTGGTGCCAAATACACAGTGTGGAGTATAGACTTAAGTAACGGGAGCAACAGGAGTTTGCTGGTATTTATTGTAGAAGATAACTCTCAATAGAGTATATAATACAAACTGCACTTCCTACAGTGGGTTTAGCTGTTATCACTCAGTTAATTAATCAATTATACATTCCAGACGCGTAAGGGACATTTTGTTTCACAGATATACGGGCTTATCATTTATATATATAGTATATTCTATGAAGCACATTCAAAATATTGAAAACAGGTTCCTACTTATACCAATTGAGTATATACCTCTATATGCAAATGTAATAACTCCACGGGCAATACATTAATTCCTCATTATTTGAGTCTGCGAGAAAAAAGTACTTTTAGTTAAACGTGACAACTCTAATATTGACCAGTCTTACTTTTTCATTGTTGAGTCGCAGCTACTTTGACCAGGTTTAACCTCAGACTTCCACTGAAGCATGGCCACATTATTTTCCCCTTAAATGTATTGCAGATCTTTTTGGTTCTAATCAGTTTTAGAGCTGCTGAGCCACATTTTGCATTCAGGGATTTTCAACTCAGATTTGAGCCAAATGGATGTAAACCAAATCCTGAGGCATGCAACCTCCATGTGATGTGCCCTCAGAATTTATCAGCATTACTGTGAGACAATTTATGGCTTAGTATTTGGGGAGACGCCTCAGTTCAATCAAAGCTCAAAGGCAAACTGAAAGGCAAATCTGACTGTGTTTAAAATAAGCGAGAGGGGCCATGGTAAAAGGAAGATAACAGCATTATCGTTACTCTGTGTTTCTGTGTTTTCAACACTGCTGCAAGTAATGTTGGGATCAAACGTGGGTCGACTTATTAAAGTCACTCAAATCAATCAGATATGAGCACAAAACTGAAATTGAGCATAAAAAGCCCTGCGATGTGATCTCACCTGGGTCTCGGGGATGATGGGGCTGTCCTCTGGGGACGTCTTGTACAGAGTGGAGAGGGGCGTGGCCAGGATGAGGGGGTTGGGCCGGGCCAGGCCAGTAAGGTAGCAGCTGGGGATGTCGTTCTCCTCCCGCTTCATCACCACCGTGTCCATCACATGGAAAACGTTCCAGGGCAGCCACACCGTGCGGTGCAGCGTGGGGAACGGGGCGCGCTCGTAACTCAGCGTCAAAGAAGCGCCGCCGTTGGCCAAGAGGTCAAACCTTAACACAGTATCATGAAATCAAAAAGCGTCACCCTTGTGGTATTGTGCTTACTAAATGATTTGCTATTCATATAGATATAGGAACATGGTAAAATGATTTGAGATGATCTACCACAAGACTAGACATAATGGTCGAAGTTGAACCAGGAAGTGATGGGGGTCAATCTGAATCATTTTGACTAAATTTCTCGCTCCATCTGACTTCTTTTTATCAATGTTATTTCTGAAAGCAATGAAGGCCATAACTACGGAAATAAGCCTCCGGTTGTAATATACTGGACTTTCCCTTTAATAAGTGCAAAGTAAATATATATTTCAGGACTAAGCCTGGACAAGCTTATTTAAATGGAATGGAGGACCTTTCCTTAACAAAGTGTATTCCTACAGACTTCATATATTATTTTCATTCACTGAATCTAATTTATGACTTTTGTTTAACCAGGCATGGTTTGAGAAGACACTTATGGTTGAATTTGGTTTGGAGTCTTGAGTCTTGGGAGTTCTCTTTGGTGAACTGGATTTAATTAGTACGACGTTACTCAGGGAAAAGTTGATAGTTTGGAAATGAAGGGCGAGTCTTTGAAGTGCTGCTCTATATATTCTGCGAGCTCCACTACCCAGGGGTAAAGCATCTGTCTGGTGACATTGCATGCATTCACATGCACAAAGACACACACACACTCTCAGATTTCAATGCTTATGCACGCACCCACACCCACAATTACACACACACACACACACACACAGACACACACACGCCAACAGCCAAGCTGTGCAGCTGACCTAAAACAGCTTCCTTCTCAAGCTCTCTCCACTTTGGGCAGTGGGGAGCTCACAGCTGCAAGAGGCCAGGCTTTGATGCTGCCCCCCCCCTTCTTAACTCCACTGAGCGGATCTGTTGGCTAACCAAGTGTGATTATCCCCAACCATTTATCACGCTCCTTGTCAGAAGAGTTACAGGGCGGAATATCTGAAGAAATCAGCTAATCCTCAGCTATCCAAGGATTGTGCTTCATAACAACAGCTGTGCAATTCGGTGCCACTTATGAGCCTTTTTTTTCTTCTCCATACTGGCAACACATAAAAAACGACCTCTAGCTGCTGAATTTGAATGAAAGGCCTTGGTTTGCTATCTCTGATGACCATCTGCAAAAAATAAAGCTCCATCCTGAGATGAACCCTTCCTGTAAAATATGACATACTTTTGTCTTGTATGTGTTGGCACTCCCGTTATTAAGGACCCGTCTGCGGTAACAGCAGGAGAAGGTCAGACAGTAATCCCATGTTTTACTACACTGCGGGCAGATTGATTCTACCCTTGCTGATTCAATGCATTTTAAACAGCCTGGTTCAAAATGGCCACCACCACTGTGACATTTGCATGAGGAATTGTTCTAGGGCACAATGTGCTGCGGTTTCAATTTGTTTTGAGCACTTTTTTTTTTTTTTTTTTTTTTTGGATAACTGCCAGGACGACTCTCCCACAGTTGGACAGCTTTTCCTGCATTTTTCCATGCTGGTCTGGGGACAGCAGTCCAAGCCACAAATACATTGTTGCAAGGGCAACGGTTGAACCTGAGGGCTGAATTTCCTGCGACAGAGTACTCATGTTTATTTGTACATGTAAATCAGTGTTGATGAATGCAGATGGATCGCTGTATGTCTACACATGCTGCACCTACTGGTGCACGTCTGCACAGAGTGTCTCCCTTACATGCCATCCTGCCGCGTGACGGTGTATCCGTACTCAGGGTAGTGCAGAAAGGACACGTTGACTCCAATCAGCGGCGTCCCGTCTCCCGTGAGGACCTGACCCCGGATGACTGACGCCAGGCTGTGTGGGCAAACAAACACACAGAGGGCTGAGTGAACAAACAAATGCCAGCCGGCGTCAACACACGGCCACGTCACCAATGCTGCAAACAACTGTCACCCCGTTTGCCAGCGGCACCAGCAGGGAGGTATGATTTACTGACCGTTAGGAATACACACACGTCAGTGGTTATTATTCATGGAAATGCCACCTTACAGAGCACCTCTCTGTCTCTGTTTACTGCTTTAAAAGCCCATAATTCAGTGGGATGAGGTTTTCCAGACACGGAGGACTGTTGAGATTTTGCCGCATCTTGCAGCATTCATATTCCAAGAGAACACAGAAATATGTATGACATTTTTTTTCTCACACTTTAAGCCTTATCTTTATTTAAAGTATTATTAGTTTGAGGCAGGGGAAATTCAATTTGTGAGGGCAGCACATAAAACAGTGAGCATCAGGCCGCTCAGAGTGGAAAACACTGCACATTATTTAGCCAACAAGGTTCACAGTTAGATGATAAGAAGTTGAAGAAAAGCCAACTTAGTAAATGAACAACATCCAGCAAAAGCCATATCAAATGAGATTCATGAGGGAAATATTCACTGTATTATCACTCTGACCTCGCTGAATTAAGAATTTCCCCTAAGTCTCTATTTTGAAGAGGGTGTGATCCAAGCGTGATTATTATTGCAAGTGCTTTTGCTTCCAAAAGAGCGCTTCTTGTCGGTGTCATACCCGAGTGTTGTGCTCACTTGCGTGATACACGTCTGTGGCGATACTTGTGATGAAAGATAATATATCAACAGGAATTGTGTCAGAACGAGTTCTTCAACTCGGTTACAGATATCCTCTTCATGTGAAAAGTTGCAAGTTGCAAAGGCGGCTGATGTGTCAAGAGGCTCTTTACAGGAATTCAGAAAAACAAAATGCAATGCCGGAGGCAAACTGTCACAAGGAGAAAAAAAAGAAATGAAAAGCAGGTTTAAAAAAAGAAATGCGATAATCCGAAAGAATCGCCACAGCTCTTTCGAAAGGAGAAGTCATAAATGGTGTAGATGTGAAAAGAAAGTACAAGAAATCTAAAATGTTCAGCAGTGAAAAGTCAAAATGTTATGGTTTTAGGCAAATTGCAAATCTGCGGAGGCAAAACATTCTGACCTTTTTAGAAAATAAATGCAGGCGAGGCTTTCTGAACAATAATCCTCTTTTTTTATCAGTATTTTGACATAGATTCACACTTAGTGGCTGCGAGGGTTAAATGCTTCACTTAAGGGCACATCTGTGGTAGTTTGTCTAGCATTGGGGAGCATTACTCATTCACTTTGCTCACCCAGATTTTCCCTGCTGGCAAATGGATTTGCTTCTGGTCAAGAGGCTCTCCACCTCCAGCATCCCCATCCCTTGCTTTCCCCTAAAATAGTGTATTTCTTTTGGCATTTTTGCTTCATAAATCACAGCAATGGAAGCTTCATACGTGATCAAAGTCTCAGATATCCTCTGCGATTATTCAACATGACTGCAGGACCTTCAGGTAAAACTTTCCTGGCACGGCTTCTGGTTCGTATTAAGTGAGAAGTAATTTGTTCAACCAGTCCTTTGTTTGATGGTAAAAAGGGGAGACAATGCGATATTTCTCCATCAACATTTAATCATTCCCTACTTCTCAACCCATAGAGACGAATTTTAAAAGTGTTCCCTCTGCATTTGTCACTGGTGGGCAAAAGATGTCTCATTTTGCCATTTTATCTGCGGGTCATTACGTATATGAGACTGGGATGATCAACAGCTTTAGCCTCTCTTATTTCCCTCCTGCTCCGCGCCCGGCACAGCCATCTCCCATCCTTTATTTACCGGCTCAGGGAACAAGGCCACTTAAGAGCCCCGGCGAAGGTTCACTCTTTCTTTCCGGTGTCTCAATTAATCTTTTGAGAGCATGCTAGAAAAGCCAAACCCCCAAACAAACGCCAAGTCACACCACCTGCTCAAACTCCAGAAATGAATCATGTAATTCATGCATTCTTATCTGTCATTGTCTCACGCCAGCTGTAGAACAACACCATCTGAAAACCCAATGGGAGACTTGTGTCGGGCCATGCGATACGGCTTGGGACTAGTGGCGTAACCCCCCCCCCCCCACCCCACTAAACCACAACACATGTTTTATTCTCTGTGCTATACGAGGGACAAGTTTACTGCAGAGTCCTGAAACCTGACCGCACGCTGACATCCGCACCCTTGGCTTTCACAATGGCTTCTTAAAAAATGGGAGAGGAGTGACCTCTAACTGTTTCCCATTTCTGTACCATTAGATATCAGATACACAACAGTCACCGCTGCGTTTGAAAGTCTTGATGCTGTCCTGGCTTTGTTCCAGTGCTTCACAGACTTTTTTTTATAATGTATACCCTGCAAAGGCTGTCAATAAATTATTCACCCTATAACCTCAAATGAATGTTTGAAAAATATGGGTCTCCAAACAGACCGTGCCACTAGTTCATTCTACTTCATTATCCGACCCTTTAGAAAGAAAAAGAAAAGTATTCAGTGTTTGCGCTCATAGGATGCAGTTTAAAAAAAAAGAAAAGGTAATTCATTTTGTCAAATGTACGCATTTTTGCAGCCTATAAAATGCTCGATGCATTTTTGACTACAAAACTAACTTCTACAAGGAGATAAAAAGGCAAATGAGTATTTTGAGCAAGAGCGCTAATGCCACTGCCAGACATGAAATCGACAGTAAGCTGAAGACAATGAGCACGAGGATTACTGAGACCCCGGCTGGGAAGGGGGGGGGGTGGATTGCCTCATTCTATATTTTCACTAAAGCATGCTATTTACATAAGGATTACTTTAAACTATTGGAGGAAATATTCCCAAAGCCTCCTGCACACAGTTGGTAATCATTTTCCTCCCCATCAGTCACAAAACAAACGCCACTCGTGGTTCTGAACAGATGTGGGAATTTTTCCGAGGTTTTGGTGAAAAATTTAACTTTGTCTCCTCAGTTTGCACAATGATGTAGCCCAGTAGTCTATTCACTGGGTAAGGTATTCTCCTCCTTTGTATCTTTTTACCTTGGATACGCATCTTAAAACTTTAATTCTTGCAAAAAAGCTGAGGAGTCACCGAGAATAAAAAGCCATCCCTAACACTAGAAGGTCACAGGTTTTATTAATGTCCACCAATGGCAAAATGTAGCTGAGAGACATAAAAACCTCCTCTGCTCCGTGGGTGGATAATGTGAAGTGTATCTAGGCAAGTACTGTGTTTTTGTTTTTTACATATATACAGTTTCAGACACAAAGGCAATACAAAGTCCTTAACATAATCACAGACATACAAAACAAATAGAATAGAAAATAAGACATTTCACAAAAGAGAAAAGAAAACAATAAAACAATGTATTATAAGAATGTAACATCTTCAAACGCCCTCAGGAAAGGGAGAGCGGCAAACAGAAAAGTTTTAAGTCTTGATTTAAAAGAACAAAGGGTTGGTGCAGACCTCAAGCGCACTGAAAGTTTATACCAGATCTACGGTGCACAGAAACTGAAAGCTGCTTCTATATGTTTGGTGCTGACCCTGGGGACAGTGAGCAAGGATGTCCCAGATGATCTGAGAGCTCTGGAAAGCTCGTAACAGAGCAGCACGTCATGTATTTTGGCTCCAAACCATTTGGTGCTTTGTAGCTCAATAATAATAATATTTCCAAAGTAATTGTTTGATTTATAGGAAGCCTTTGCAAAGCTCTTAGAACTGATGTGTTCCACTTTCTTGGTTTAAGAGAGGACTCGGGCAGCAGCGTTCAGAAAAAGCTGCAGTTGTCTGATTGATTTCTTTTGACCTGTAAAGACACTGTTACAGTAATCAACTCCACGAAGACAAGTTTCTTTAAGTTGTGCTGAGACACAAGTCTTTTTTTAAGGTGGTAGTAGTTTTTGTTACCAAAAATGATAAAAAAAATCTGTCAAATCACTGATTTGTTCAATGCACTCGCTATTCAGCACAACTAGCTAACTTAGCTAACATTAGCAAACTCACAAGGTTAGTATAAGTTCTTTGCTGCTTAACGTTACGTTAACTAACTATACAAGTCACACTTATATTCAAATATTAAGGTTGTATTGTTTACCTTGGTGTGTCATGGACGTGATACAGTGTATTAAATATACACACTTCATTTATTAACAAGTGTGATAAAAACAAAACACTGTGCATTATAATACAGTGGCACGTAATTGTTATCTAGTGATATGGTAGTGCGATAAACACATGTGATTTTCCACCTCAACACACGCGATAAGATGCATGATTTTCTAAAATGTGTTCTGGTGATGGAGATGGGTGCCTGAGCCTGGAGCTCAGTAGTGGGATGCGACTGTGAGAAACAGCCTTTTCTGTGATTTTACCCAGAAATGGGAGGGTTGATACAGGCCACTGCAGTTTTCAGTGTTTTGGGGGGGAACGGCCTGAGAGAAAAGAGGTATGGTTCATCTCCAGGAGGTCAAATGCCATGCAATTAAAACATGCTTTACAAAGCTTGTGGGAGGAATATCAAGACAGAAGGAGAAAGAACTTAAACGTAACGCTATCTCCTCCAGGGTGTCATGGCTGATGGGATTAAATTGTTTCATGGAGATAGAATTAATTTCAACAGGAAGCATGGAAAACATGGACCCTTTGCCCGATACAGAGCTGCATTGACAGCTTGTCTGAGTTTATTGTCTGTAAAGAAGGAGGCAAAGTTGTTTCATGATTTGGTAGAGAGGTGTTAGGGGGCTACTGATATAAATGATGTAAACAGCTCCAAATTAAGCACAAGCATTATTGCTATTTTTAGTAATGATATCAGAGGAAAGAAAATTGTCTTGCATTTCAGTTCCAAGTGTGACTCTGCTTCGCTTCAGGCATAACAATGCCCCTTAGCTGTACTAAAACCATTGTAAACCACGGCCTCTCATGGCTTATTGCTTAATTATGTGACATCAATGACATCCATCCATCTTGTAATTAATTTCACCTTGTTGAATCGTTTAAATATTTAAAGTACTGAACAACATTAGCTTGTTGGCTCTCTGTGATCGGACCGATTTATTGTGCTTTTCTGTTGAAATATCAAAGAGAAGTCTAATTAAATGTGCCGAGTGTTAGATATTCAAATGTACTTTATGTCCATCCCTTTATGATCAATTGATAAAAGATATACATTAATGTGGCAGTAAAAATGGTCTCCTCAGAGGTATGTTTGCTGTTCTTTTCTTTCCAATTTGGAAAACCACGTGGTCTTGTTATCATGGTGTGTGATACCTTATCCTTATGTTGTCACAGTCATAAGGGCTGTTTTTAGCGAGGAGCGAGCTCACTCTTAATCTTGACTGGTGAAAGAAATAAACGCTTGTGGCAGCGACACCACTGTAAACACACTTGTCACTGTGACAAGCAGAGACAAAGAGATGTGAGATTCTTTGACGTTTTGGAGTGGCTTCACAAACACAGGTGTCTCCCAACCGGTAATGAGACAGCAAACAGCCAACGTGACGCAAATAATTAAAGAGCTGTCAGCAATTCATTAAGCCGCTTACCTGCTGTTGAACGGGTTATCCCAGGGTATCACGTGACTGCCGCTGGGGCCAATCAAAAAACTGACGCGCTGATAAAAGCCCTTGGACGTGGGCTGGGCGGCTGAACTTTGGCCCTGGCCGGCGACGGCAGCGGGGTCAGGCGAGCCGCGACAGTAGGTCTGACCCTGGCAGGAGATTTGAGTGCAGCAGTCTGGGTCCATGCAGTCGACGAGCCCATCTGGAAAACAGGAGGGACAGTCAAGACAGGTAGGGGGAAGCTTCGCTGACCCGGATGCATTAGTGCACACGGATGACTTTGAACGTGAACTTAAGTTCGTTAGGAGATCCTGAGCTGGCATGAAAGTATGAACTATTTCAAAGTATGTCTCCTAGTATGAACCTCAAAAGTTCTGAGCTTGTTGATCAGTGGTTTATTAGTAGACATCCCGGTCCAGAGTGTTGATGTACATACATGTATATGTATACAGTCGCATCCACTCTTTAAAAATGATCTACTGTGTATTTAAAAGCATGCTGTTTAACAATCTGCTCTGCTCCAACATTTGCATATTCTTTCCAGTGATGTTTTATGTATGATTGATTTTGTTTTGTTTGTTTGCACTGTCACCGAGGAGCCACATCAAAGCCAATTTTTTTCTCTCTTGCACAATAAGAGTCACACACCAGCTTTTCCGAAGCTAAAAGACTATTTGTACGACGCTTTTAATTCTCCCTACCTCCCTCGTTATCCTTGCCATCTGAGCAGAGCGTTTCGGTCGCTACATCGCATCCCAGCCCTCTCCATCCTGACTGGCAGATGCAGTGCCAGACGTTCTGATCCAGGATGCACCTCCCGTTGTTGTTGCACAGCCCGGGGCAGCCGTCTGTCAACACATCATGTACGTGTCAAACAGCGGAGCAAGTCGGAACAAGGAAATCAGGCGGAGAAGGGGAGGAGGAAGACAAGAGCAAGGGGGCATTTAGAGTGGACAGGGGGCAGAGGAGGGACAAAGATGATAAAAGACAGTACTGAGTGAACATACAGTACGATACACCTCTGACAGGACTTGGGATGTGAGGGAGGGTGTGAGGAGTTACTGTCGTTTCACATGAGTTTAAGGAGCACGCAGAGCCACGCTGAAAAGAGTAACTTATGGGATAAAAAGAAGAGGAAACCTGCTGAGCTACTTACAGTTAAAAAGGCCGGTGGAAGACACTGTGAATGCATGTTGAGTCGAATCCTTGTGGCAACTGGAGTTTTTTCTTGTGTGTTGAAATCAAAGTAAGAATGATTCTCCGTGAGTTCACACGACTTGTGTTTTGGTTGCATGAATTCTCATATTGTGCTAAAATTGAGGGCTAATGTGGAGCCATATTCACAACAATGTTGTATTTTAATCAAGCTTTAAAGGGTTCCAAGTAAGTTCAGAGTTGCACAAATCCCATTTATTAAGAAGCAGAAAAGCACTGACTGTCTTGGAAGTTTATTGCTTTTGCCTGAAAATAATTAGAGTAGGAAAAAGCCTTTTGCGTAAACACTCATGTGAAGTAACAGCAACATCAAAGGGAAAGGGAAGTATATGTGTAAATAAGGGAAGAAGTGTAGGAGGAAGGAGGAGGATTAGGAATCTCAACATTTACAGAAAACAGAGCACTTGGTGCCAGATCGCATTCCTTCTAGTGGAGGGTGAAGACAGGGAGCCGAAAACATGACTAAACCACACCAGTTTTGGGCGTTTAATCTGGCAGACACAGGGAATTAAGACAGGGGGGGGGGGGAGGAGGGACCGTGAAGTCTGTGAGAGACTAGTTAAGACGGACAGGAGATGAGGAAACATATCGGGCGAGCAGGATCACAGCAGAAACATTATGATCGACTCGGACATAGAACAGGTGTATAAACGCCGTGCTAGGAAAGACAGAGAGCAGGGAGGGATTGTTTGTGACAATCTCTCTTGGGGGGGTAGTGGTTCAATTTACCTTTATATCCTATCTTGACTGCTCCTATTACACAACCGAGGAAAGGAAAACATTTGGAAAAGAAAATTACTTATCTCCTTGGTGGCAGAGAGCTAAGACTGACAAACACATTTACTTATTGTAACTTACAGGGAGCACAGAAAGTGAGAGCGGTTGCTGGCACAGAGCTGATGCACCTGCCAACTTGCTTGAAATATTTGGAAAAAGAAGCTTTGCAGGTAGTTTTCCCCAAGATTATAGTTGGCTTCGCCACGTTTTTAGTTTCTGCTCTAATTTCAATCACAGCCGTTATGGTGATTGAGCCGAATAGAATAATACTAAGCATGAGTGACAGGATATGACTGGAAAGTTCACTTTTTTTTTTAAGCACATAAAGGTGTTCCGGATCAGAAAACATCTTAAGAGTATAATTCTCAAAGCAAAGTGAAAAGTGTTTTTACCTGATACTCTGGAATCCAGGGCTATACATGTAAGCCAAGAGGGAGTTGGATAGAGATAGATAGGCAGACAGGCATACAGACATAAAATGGAAAAGAGAACAGGTATAAGTAGGAGTTAGGCAAAGAACTGCAATAAGAAAAGAAAACAAGTAGGAAATTGGTTTGAGAGACAGAGACAAAAGAGACAGAAGATGCAGGTTTAGAGGAGTAGATTTCAGCTGCAGTAAGAGCGTGACTTAGAGTGTGGATGTCAAAAAAAAGCAGCAAGTAATTAATCAGAATGATAGAAGCTTCCATCGTCAGAATCATATTTTTCTGTAAAAGCGCCCTTAGATGGTGTTTATACTTCTGTCCATAGGAAGCAACATGAATGAATTCAGTCCCTTAAGTATTGTAAAATATTCATTGTTAACACTCCTCCATCTGCTTTCCTTTGCCAAAGCAAGGCAGGCTAACACAAAGAGGAACACATGGTCTCTCTTGATATCTGGTTGTTAAAACAGACCCTATTTGCCAGTTTCATCTGGGCCCGCTTCAAAACATGTCACTGTCTGCTTGTCAGGAGGTATGTCGTCTCATCCTCAGTCTATTATGAACGCATCATGAAGCAGCATGCTCATATATATATATATATATATATATATATATTTTTTTTTTTCAATGTTGCCATCATCTCCAATTCGGTGATTTCAATAACTGCACGGCAATGAACCTGCATCACAGTACGGCGAATCAAAAACACCTCCAGTGGTAAACTGCAGCGCTGAGAAAGCAGCGACAATGGGTTTAGCCTTGCATATAAAACGGGATCTAGATGCTGGTGACAAAAGAATGGCCGAGGAAGTCTTCTATTCAAGCCCTGTCCATGTAATGTGATTAAAAGGCGCTTTGTGCAAATGGCAGTTATTCAGGGTTTGAAAGACAAAATAAGCTCCCGGTTCTCCAAGAAAAGGTAACGCACTGCCTATTCATCCAAAGCTAGGAGTTACTTTCCTGGCGGGAGCCTTAAACAGGAGGAAAGAAAGGGAAAATGGATGGTGCACAATCAGCCCTGAGGAGGGAAAGATTAATAAGATCAGGAATGTGACCCTCCAACAACTCCCTCACTGCAACCCCCACCCCCGGGAAGTATCGGCTCTGTGGACCGAGGATTGCTCATGAGAGAACTTGTAAATACGTAATTAGGGCTGAATAGTTTGGAGTACCAGATCTTTGTTTCACAGAGAGTATGTTGTCATTGAGGGGTTGGAGATGACACTCGGGGGATTGCGGTTTGATGCGGCGTGTCAGGGTTTAACGAGAGGACCTTTGACAGGGGGTAAGGTCTCGAGGAAGTTTGAGTTAAAGGTCAATAGGAAGTGACACCTCAGAACTCATTATCCTCATTAATGCCAGGTGAAGCGCTGCCATTTCAGAAAAATGATATTCCAAAGAGGCCTACCCGTGGCTTTTCAGATCCCTACATACCTGCCCTTGACTCGCTAATACAGGGGCATCATTTCAGCAGTCTAAGAGGTGAAATATCTAAATGGATGAGGGAAAAATTACGAAGTTGATGTTGTGGAGAGGTGCTGCTGCTGCTGCAAAAAAAAAAACTTTTGAAAAGAGAAAAAGAATATTGAAGAATAGCTTGCCGAAAGCAACGATACATCACATTTCTTTGTAGTTGGAGAGATGGTTAACAGGTCAAATCTGCAACATTTTGATTTTACATCAACTGAACAGTTATATATATATATATATAATGCTGCAATTAATAATAATATGGGTTTGATACCCAATTCATTTAAAGAATAGCTTGCTGCTGAAAAGGCGGTGAAGCTTCCACAAGCAAAAACTGACATTTAGCTAAATAGCAATACCATAATATAAATTTACTACATACTCCAATAAAAATACATTAGTACCACAAGCAATGTAAACTAAAAGTACAATATTTCCCTCTGAAATCTGTTGCGTTGGGAGTATAAAGTGAAATAAAATGGAATTACTCAAAATTGTACTTAAGTTCAGTACTTGGGTAAATGCTCTCAGCTACTTCCACCAGTGCCTGTGGCTGTGGTCAAGATTCAGAAATTGAAACAAAGCAGTTTACTTCTACGCAGGGAAAAAAATCACGAGAAAGTTATCACTACTTTGTCGTGCAAAGGTACTTGTCTAGAGTAGGAAGGCTGTAAAAGAAGTGTGTGTGTTACGATCTGTGTCTCTCCAGCAGATGCTTGAAACTGCACAGAAAACACTGACATTCACACAAGTTGCCCCTTTAAGACTCTCCATGAATGTATTTCCTCTACAGTTCGTGCCCTTCTGTCAAGTGTGTGTAGGTGTACAGTGCTGCATGTGTCACCGTGGCTCACCGATGGTGCAATGTTCACCCGTCCAGCCCTGATGGCAGTCACACTTGCCCTCTCGGCAGACTCCGTGGTCGATGCAGCGTGGGTGACAGTCCCTCTGCTCACATTCTGGTCCAGTCCAGCCTTCCTCGCAGTGACACACACCACTGATGCACAAGCCGTGGGGACCACAGTCCACCACGCACACCTCTGTTGCAAAAAGAAAAAGCCACAGAGTCATGTTGCTTCTGTTCTGTTAAAAGGCCCTTTTTTATTTTTATATTCTTTGATCGTGTAGATGCTGAGAAGTGTTGACTCCGTTGGTTAAAGTGGGCCGTTACGTTTAACTGTAAACAAGACACATTTTCATCACAATTGCTGAAAAGTTGGAATTTCTTTAATTGTGAAGTCACAAAAAGTTCTGAAAATATTTCATCTGAAGAGGCTTATAATTACTGCCATCTATAAAAGGACATTTTAAGACGCCTTACTTTTCATGGGGGAAAAAAAAAATCAGCACTTAACTGCTTCCTCTGACTTTATGGATCTGAAATTGAGATCCATAAAGCAAAGCAAAAAAAAAAAACCTGTATAGCAGGACACACAGTTGACATACGATATGTCAGGCCATTGAAACAGTTCCCCCATCAACTTTTATTTGGCTGCCACTCTGCCAAATTACACAATGAATAGTTGAGAAAGAGTGAAAAAATATGAGAAATCTTTCTCCAAAAAATGTAGGAAACTAATCTTGATATATAGTGCTATTACTTTTATGAGTTCCGGCGATAATAAAGACCCTTAAATTCACAGTGCTTGACATTTAAGTTGTAAACCGCATTCTGCACAATACAGCACAGCAACTCCGTACCGTCAGCTTATTATAAAACACATTTAAACGTAACGAGTGCATGTTAGAATGAGATACAACTTTAAACAGTCGTGCAAAAAGAAACACTGTGCGTGTGTCCCTATGACGCCAGATGGATGACATCTGATTCATCCAGTGTACAATTTATTCATGAAAAATCTACACAGCAACATACTCTGGAAAACTTAGATTAGCTCATTAACAAACAGGTTCAATCAGTGTAACGTCCACTTTTCTTTTTCCGTCTGAAATGACATCAAAGCAATATATACAGTAAGTATTGCTGGGAATCACACAGTGGAATAACAGGAAAGACATTCTTTAGATGCAAGAGAAACACCGGTTATTATTGTAATTTTCCTTCCTGCAGCCACTTCAACTCATCTTTATCAAAGACTTCAGTAATTTCATAGGCCGCTATATTTTTCCATGCAGTGCAGACGCTCTGACATAAAATAAAACCTGTCATCGCTCAAAAACTCTTAAGTCACAAAGAACAGTAAAGCACAGCAATTACTTTGTGCATCTAAGCACTTCCAAAACAACCACTTTTCAGGTTTTACACAACCTTATTTGCATGGAGTCTTGGCAGATTGAGGCAAGGGTTATGGAATTAAGCAGGTTCTCATGTCTGGACTCAGAAATGTTAGATCAACATGATATCTTCAAGCACCGAGCATCGAAAACAGCAGAGCATCTGCTATGAATCCGTGTTATCTTCAGAGAAGTAGCATTCAAATGATGCAATCCATGGGTGGTAAGTAAATCAGTCTGTACCAGGCAAAAGCGAGCGCCCAACAAGCTGTGGCTGCTCTTGTGAGAGAATAAGAAATGTTCATTTACTGGAACCGAGAGCTTTTATCAAAGCTTTCCAACAGAAGAGCAATAAAGCTTTGCCGTTGTGACGGCAGCCTTCAGTGCGCTAGAAGAAAGTAGCTCAAGTATGTCCTCAGATTGTAAGTGACTAGATGCTCCAGGAAATTTATATGGCCCCAAAACCGAAAAGTTTGTGATTTTTTAAAAACTTTGTATAGCCTGAGGGAAAAGCAAATAAGCCAATAGACATAATTCTGCCGCATAAATGCAACAAGCCATGGATAAATTATCTACTCATTTTGTTCATTTTTTTTAAGCTAATCCATCCCCATTGCTTTCCCCACACTCTCCTTTACCGAGGCTCTTTAAGCAGTCCGATTCCAGCTCTCTGAATAGAGTTTTTCTTCGATTGAGAGACCTTGGATGGTTCTGATTAAGTCGGGCCGACACTGTAGAATATTAAGCATGTCTCTGGAGGGGAGTCATTTGATTCCAAAGGGATACCTCCTTTCCATAGAATCTATGCAATCAATTTTTCATTAGTCCAAAAGTGTTTATCTGCCTTTAACATGCCCCTGACTCAAGCTGGATAGGGGTTGTGGGCGGTCGATCCGTGCTACTCGCTTGTTAATTAAAGTTTATTTAATTGAAGAAGAACCGCGGCATTAATTAAGAAGGAATGCTCCACCCGCCCAGGTGGGTAAACCGTAACTTCTGGACCGCATCAGTTCAGTCGGTTCTAGTATTGACAAGCCTGAGATATCTCGCTGAGTGGAAGCATTGTGTCTGGAATTCTGAAATCCTTAACAGAATAACAAATGACCTCTCTTTAAAAAGAAAATAAAGCAGTGCACAAAAGAAAAGAAAAAAGAAAAACCTTTTCACCAAAACAATCATTCCTCTTGGGCACAGACCAAACAGGCTGCATGCTGCTTTAAAAGCTCTGCACACGCATCTATCATCTCCAACGCTCCATGCAGCCTCCTCATGATTTAATTTTCAACAGCCTTTTACACTGACAGAAACAAACTGCAACTTCTGCTTTTAATTGTTCGACTCAGTGGGGCCATTGTGTCTCTCTGTGGGTTCAGCACACAGAGAACGAGTCTATTCTGAATTCGGAAACGGCGCATAAATCACCTGAACCTCATGCGCAGATAACAGATGGGAGGGGCCAGCCTTTGAACTAACATGTCACCTACCTGTGTGAAAGCCCAACCCCGTGAATACAAAGCTGGTAACAAATGAAGAAGCTCTGCCACCAGCAGATTGTCTCCTCTCCTCTAATAAACCTGACGCTGCAATAAAACACACTGGCAAAGGTTCTGGACAAATCTATAAGTCACTTTTAAAACAACACTCACTTGTGTTGAATCTGAAAGAGAACATGCGCTGGGTCTCACAAGAGTAACGCGTGGAGTAAGCTTTGTGGCGAGCATATGCTCCGTTTCAAAAAACCAACACGGGCTACAAGTGTTGATTACCAAACTTTAAGAGTGTGATCGCACCCACAGTTTGATTTATTCACCCGAAAAAATAATGAGGCAGATTTATTTAGTTCCCAACTACCAAGCAAATCCAAACTTCTACCGATAGCACGCTGCTTGATCATAAGTATCAAAATCACAGACTTTAACTTCTCTGGTGAACATTCTGCAGTACGGAACACTAAATATGAGCAGCAGTCCAGACTGAGGCTATCAGATGTCAACATCTGTCTCCTCATACACAGCTTTTGTCATGGGTTTGTTCTCTTTAGTCGATCCAGGTTCCTTTCTTTCTCCTGCTTGGGGAAGAGCTGAGAGGTTTGAGGCATTTCAGCGTGTTTGTGTGGTGTTTAATGTTGTTGCTCTTACGTGGATGGATTTATCAAGTTTGTCTTTAAAGTTTGAAATGGGCCCATTGTGAACAATTCCTCATTGTGTCTTTCTTGCAGTTGTGAAAAGATAAGCGTCTCCTATCATTTCTACCCATCACGCCAAAGTAAACCTTCACTGAAGATGATATAGGAGAGATGCAACCCAGAGCTCATAAAACACAGCACTGACAGTACTGTAGCATGTATGCATAGCTCATGGGATGAGAAACATCAGTCAGACAGGTGCCCATCCATCATATGTGGAGCAAATCCAGACTTTTCAATCAATAATTTTGTTTCCTTCTTGTGCACTCATGAGGGGAAAGCTGAAAGATACGGATTGGACCGTCTGTATTTTTCAAAGAGTTTCATTTCGTAAAGTGACATATTCATTTCGGGAAACAAATGGTTCTCTGATGTTCACTAAATGATATTTCAAAAACAGAGGTGATTAATTACCTAAAACTGTGATTTAAAAATAAAATCGTTTTAAAGATTAAAGCATATATCATATTTTTCCCCCCTTCTACAGTTCTTGGGGGATTCTATAGCTGATTAATTGTGCCAAAAGTTTCTAACTAAGACACCCACTTGTAGACAAAATGTACTGTCAACTCAGTTGGATCTTTCATTTCAACCTACAGCTTGTTAATAATAATAAACTCCTACATCTGCTATCCTGGACACCTGCTGTCTGTCGTGTCTGTGCACAGCAAGGGGGAGTCTATTCTCAGTAAATACAAAAAGAATTTGGTGCCAATTACTTGTTAGAGAAACTCAAACATTATCTACAAAAACAGTACAAAGAAAAAAAGCATTACAGAACTGACTGCACTGTTTGCATGGATCTGTTAGTACAGTGCAAATAACTCTGCACTAATGGCATCGATAACTAAATGGATGAATGAAATGAAAGAGCTCGCCGATTACAACTCTAAATTGATTATTATGCCGTTTCATTATTTAAAAGCCAACGAGTAGACTTTGAAAATCTCCACATAAGATTGCGTGTCACATTTTTCTATGAAGAACTAATTCCAGGAGGATACTTATAATCACAGTAGAGTTGATCAGTCGATTAGTCGATCGAAAGTAAAATGAACCTGCGCCCAGTTTGATAATCAATGAATCGCTAATAATAATGAATACATATTCTTTTTCTAATTAAAAAGCCAATCAAAAACTAGTTCCATCTTCTCTATTGTGAGGATGTTGCTTTTCTTTTTCATATGTGATCGTTTACATCGTGACATTTTATAAACCGACATATTGATCAGTGAAATCATCGCCAGATGAATTAATCAATAATGAAAATAATCTTTAGTTCACAGGAAAAGGATGCACAGACCACAGCTTTATGTGACGAAATGAAAGCGAAATGTGTTCTGACCTATGGAGCAGTCGGCCCCTGTCCAGTTGGCCTCGCAGATGCAGGTCCCCGAGTCGGTGTTGAACGTGCCGTGACTGGAGCACTGCTCCGGACAAGTGCTCTTCAGGATCTCACAGTTGATCCCTCCCCAGCCCGGGTTACAGTGGCACTCACCGTGATGACAGGCTCCGTGACCGGAGCACGTCGGGCTCGAGCAGTCCACTGGGGACACAATAATGAGGATGACAACAATTTTTGTTTACCACTTCTAGACAGGATGTCAGACTTAACAATTTATCCTGGCCACTTTCACACTGCTACCAGCCAAATTCCTTTTTTTTTTAGACTGGAAGTGCTTCTGCGCCAGATGATGGCTGGTGAGCCACAGCTGAACATTTTGCAGTGTTTAGTGGTGGCTGGTAGTAATTTTCCACCCTATGTTTTACTAGTTCTTCGAAGATATATTATAGGGTACTACCAACATACTGACAGCATAATTATGCTCCATTATTGGCACCAGGAACAAGGGCACAATTAGTGTCTAGACAGATGTAATCAATTTACTATTAACAATTTGCAGATCAACTTGCTGATCTAGGTTAATAATTGGTAATTATGACCAACATAATCAACCCATAGGGATAACAGCAACAACGTCATTGTGCTTCCTCTGCAGCTGATTGCTCTGTGCATTTCCACATCTACCTGGACACTGATATTGATTATCAATCAATTCATCACAAGCTTGGAACTACAAAATGCTCTCTCATCCCATCTATGTTTCCTTCCCACATTATTTCACTTCAAACAACCGCAATACACTCACTTAGTAAACTCAATAGCTTTTTGTACGTGCAAGTTCAACAAGCCGCACATGTAAATCTGAGCTGATAATTGTCTTTTGTGTGCATGGGGATCAATAAAGTTAAATGAACTGAAGGCAAGGGGGAGGTGGAGAAGGTTAAGAAAGAAGAAGAAGCTCTTTCTCAATAAGCGGAGGAAGAGATGCCATTGACGGATTGATTTTAAAAGGTGTCATCAACTGTCGAGCTTTCCAATAGGGGACTGGATCGACGGGCCCTGCACAATCTGTTCCAGCGGGTACCCTCATGCGGTCCGAACACTAAGAGGGAGTTCATTTACACGCACGGTATCAATAACAACATCCAAAGCATTATCCGCTCGGTGGAGTTGAAAACAACCGATTGTTTCACCAATGGACTGTGTCAATTCCCCCTGAGCTTCACACAGAATTATGTTGCATCTAGCTCCTTCCGATCCAAAGGGAAGAAGCTGTTTTTATTCCATTTACCTTGTTCACAGTTGGGTCCTTTGTGGCCGGTGTTGCACACACAGTTGCCCGCCACGCACAGTCCGTGTCCCCCGCATTGAGGATCGATACACTGGGAGGCAGTAATGTCACACTCAGTGCCCTTCCAGCCGCTGTAGCACTGACAGCGCCCCCTGGTGTACTGGCCATTACCGCTGCACAGGACCGGACAGGCGGCTGAGAAAAGACAACAGGTTATTAAAAGGATTTATCTTGTATAATATCAGGGGGAGGGTTGCTGTATTACATTTTAATTAAAGCAGATGTCAAATTATCTTTAATGGTATCTCTTTTATATGATTACAACTTCAAAAACAACTTAAAATAGAGAGATTGCACCTCTGGTCCACTTTCAAAGGAATACTTCAAATTTGTTTTTGCGGAGTTAAATGAGTTAGATTGATACAACTTTCCTGTCTGTACTAGAGATGCACTGATTGCAATTTTCTTAGCCATTGTTCATGATTATGGGCAGGTGCACGCTGGTCGGCTGTTGTTATTATCATTTAAGTATAAAACAAATTAGGTTGAAAATAATTTGATTTGCTGCCAATAGCTTTTTATGTTTATTTATAATTTAGGCTACCAGGTAAAGTGCACTCAGTGCACTGTGGCTGATTTAGTTAAGCTAGAGTAATGTGCAGATTTTGTTTTTCCCACATCGACCAATCGTGTGATTGAGGAGTAGGGAGAATTTTTTTTGTCACCCACATTGTTTTGAATGAAAGCAGAAATGTTTGATACCAACAATCTGCATAGCTGGATACCACCATGGATAAAAAAAAGAAGAAGAAGAAATTGGGCTAACTGAACCTTTAAATGATAGTCTTGATTGACAGAATACGAGTAAGGTATGAGCTTAACAATTACCTCTGGAACAGTACGGCCCTATGAATCCTGGGAAGCAGTGACATGATCCCGCCACACACTCTCCGTTCCCGTAACAGTTGTGCGTGCACTCCGTGACAGATTCTGTGGGCACAGCAGTGAGCAAGTCCAGCTATTAATAACTCATAGGACTGTTATATTACAGAAAATCTGAAATACCACATTTATATAACATTTGCAAGTGTACAGTTTAATAAATACAGCGAGACAACCGAGACTCTAACTTTTATTTTTTTCTCTTTTTCATCCCTACTGCAGTACTAGCATCAGTCATGGCATATATTTACAGCGATCTATCCATGTTCCACTAAGGACTAAGCCTCCATAACATGTATGCTGCCGCCCGACTCTTCCCATCTAAGCCATGTTAAGTAAAACCACACAGGCATTTTAAATTAGACCAAATAATTCCATTTCCTTGACACATTTTGCTTTCCCCTGTCTCCTCTATCGCCCCCCCCCCCCCCCCCCCCTTCAGCCCCTTGAATGACTGATCATGCCCAAGCCATGCAATCTCTTGAGTGTTTATAGCTCAAATCCTCTTTGAGTTGAAGTTAATCTGACATATCCTACAGACAGATCTTGTGTTCATTCAACAGACCATCGCTCTTGAACGGCAACCCCCCCAAAAGACCAGCGCCCTCATTTTGATCGGCGTTAAGAGGGCAAACTTTTTTGTTATTGCACTGACTTGTATTGGATGTTCATTGAGCCAGTGTCGCACCCAGGCAATTTTGACCTCACACATCGATTCCTTCATATTTGTATGGTGGGATCAATAGAACTCCCCGAAGGAAATAGAAAAACGTTAACTCAACCTTAGTGTTTTTCCCACCTCAAAACCCACAAGGAAATTTCCCAGACTTCAGAACGCTGAAGAGGATGTTCGGAGGGAAGGATCAATGCCCCGCGTATGGTCTCGTATTATGGTGTTGAGCACAATAATCCACTACCCTCCAAAGAAAACATGCATCTGCCTCCTAGGTGGCTCAAACTTTTAAAAGCTCAGCTTGTTGGTGTGGTAGCCAGAGAATTTCCAACAACCTAACTGTTTGCTCATTCAGGCGCAGCTGTTTAAGGACATTAAAGTCTTCCAAACATGTCATTACACATCATTCCAATCACACTCATTAGCCGTGGCAGCAGATGTGTGTCCCCGTACCCTGGATGATGGTGTTATAGGACACTGTCTCCGCGTTCCGTCCGTCATTATAGAATGCCAGGTGCCACACCGCTGAGTCCAGGTACTGGATGAATCCTGCTTGGTGGACGGTCACCGGATGATCCAGCCGGGCCCTCGTCTCTGGTTCACTCTGAGTCCGATGCTCTTTGGCGATAAGCCGGCTGCCGTCCAATAGCTCCACAAAGTCATACTGCAAAAAAATAACACCGGGACAGTTTCCGACAGATGCAGATGATTGTTACTTTAATGTTGGTATAATTAAATCAGGCAGTGGAGTGGCAAGGGAGTTCAAAAAGTTTATATTTTCCTCTTTTGGATGCTTTGTATTCAGCTTCTCTACTGATTTCCTTAAACAGTCTGAGAGGAAGTCTTCAAAGTCGTAATTCAAGACACAACCAGAAGAGGTTTGTGTACCCAGCAAATATTCAACAATGATAAATGTTGATTTTTCTGTGACAGTTATTTGGAGTTGATAGATGTTGTTTGGAGAGTTGTTTGTGTACTGATGGCGCTGATATGGCTCTGGGGCTAATGCGCAGAAATATTCCGAAAATATATTGTTAACTCAGACAAGAGTGCACTTAAAGAGACTCTGGCAATGTGCTTAATAGAATCTGTTAAATGAACACTGATAACATACTGTGGAGAAGCGTGCACTTAAAATTCAGAGTTACTCACTGCTTGTGTTCCGGCACAAAACACAAATAAAAGGATAAAATAAGTGAAAAGCTTTCTTCAATGATTTCTATAAACAATTGCATGTATCTTCTTTTAATTAAATTTGATACAAAACTGTTTATATTATTTGATTAGTTTTATTGTTTTTAATACATGTAATATATCTACAGGACAAAACTGACTTAATATATCATATCATCAGTTAATTTAACGCAAATATGTCCTTGCTGCTAAGGTCAGAATTTTTTTTACTGGAAACTAACAGATGTACAATGTACAGTACACACAGTATATATATATATATACACATAAAATAAACACAACATGTACATATCTCAGGCTTATTTAGCTTTCCTATATGTGTTGGGATTGCAGAACAACAGTCACTCTCTATTTTTTTCAGGCAAACATTGATTTACGGGGTAAACAAGGAGTAACGAGTCATCCCTGCCAAGTGAAACGAGTAAAGTGTCGCATCTGCTCTCACTGCACCTGCTCAACACCTGAACCTCATTCTGACTGTAGGTTACAGAGCACTAAAGCAGAAACCAGTGTAACACATACCAGCAGTCCCCGAACAGGCCATAGGCTGCAGAGGAGCACAGATGTAGACAGATCCCCTGGCTAATGTGTTGGTAGCTACACAGATGTACTGAGCCTACGAAGACTCGGGTTGGAGGAGAGTCTGTGGGCTGCTCAGAGTGTGATGCATACACATTGGCACTGGAGCTGGTTTTTAGAAGAGCATGGATTTAAATCCAATGATGAGGCTGTTTGCAGAGAGCTTTGATGGACTGGCTATGCCATTGATTTTTTTGAGATGTTTTATTCTTTTAATTAAATTCCAGACTTCTACATTTTATAATAAGCAATATAATTTAAATGTAAATACATTTTACAAATAGCACCTTCAAAAAAAAGTGACGCCTCCAGAATAAAAAACGGATGAGAGAGAAAAGGGAAAAATGCAAAATACTAAATTATATTGCAGATCAGCAACAACAACAAAATTAGAGAAAATTGGTGTTTTATTTATTATTTATTTATAAAACTACAGGAAATAGGTAATGCATCCTATAAGTATGTCCTCTACTACCAAAGCTGCATTTATCAATATGTTTAAAAGTAGCATTCCATGAAATGTCTACCATATAAATAATATGATTTGTATCCCAAATCTGATTTCAACCTTCTGCCTCTTTTCAGATCTTTGGTTTGCTGGCCCACAATGAAATCCAAACAACAGAATTTCCAGAAGCGGCAGAAAGCTGTTTTCAGCAACAACTAAAAAAGTGACGATAAACCCAGTGTGCACTACCTGTCCAGCACCAAATGGCAGACAGACAAATTTAGCAACCCTCAAGTAACTACACATCGCTTAGGAGCCAGCATTTTTTCCCCCCCAAGAGTTGTTGGACTAAGAAACAGAGCTAAAAGAAGCATAAAATGTTGGACTGACATTCATCAGGTGGAAAGAGACAGAACTCCAAATGAATGCTGGTGTTGCTCTATTTCCGTTTGATGTGTAAGTCGGCAACGGCTGGCGAACACTTTAGGCAAAACAACTTAATAAGCTAGTCATATGTCAGCGCTTTCCATCTGTCATCTTGTTATTGAGTTCTTCTTTGCCTAGTGGCCAACAATTAATTATTGCAGCTTTAAATCAGTATGTGCACAACATCCAGCCTCGTGGAAGCACAATGTGCTAGTTGAAATAAAGGGACAAGAAAATGTATTAAAACAGGATTTAATGCTCAGGAAACAGAAACGCGGAACCATGCAACCTTTTAGTTGACTTGTAAACGACAGGAAAGAGAGCATTAAGCGTGGGGCAGGTGAAGTCAACACTGATTTAAACCCCTTTGAGTAGAGCAGGGGGGCAGGGAAGCGATATTAACCTTGTGGAAGTTGACTTCTTTGTGTTGTTGGCTTGAGGGGGAAGTAATAAAACAGTTCATCCCACGAGTCCCAAACCTCCCGGCCAAGTGGATACATCTCGATTAGCCAATGTAAGAGCCCCCCCCCACCCCACCCCCCCAACTCATCTCCATCCAACAATACCAGTGAATAACAGGCAAGAGACAGAGCGTGGAGAGACGTGGATGCCCAAAGGACAGAGGAGGAACGCTCAGAGCCTGCAAACTCTTGCACAGTTTAGATTGAGTGAACTTAGTCCGGCACTTGATAACCGAGCGCAGATTCGTAAGAAAAGAACAAGAAAAGTTTGTTTCCTCTAACTTGTTTGGTTTGTATCAGCACAGACAGACACTCAATAGCAGATGGAGCAAGTCTATGTTTGTGAAAGGTGGAAAAGCTGTTGCACTTAAATGTTGTCTTGTCTTCCAAGCTGTGAATGCGACGGCCACAGTCGATAGCTCTCATTGGGGTCTTTCATGCTCAGTTAAGTAAATGCATTGATTTGTGCCCCTGATCCCTGAACAGTATGTGATTTAGAGGTGGTCACAATGGACACAGTGTCCAGTATTGACAAGCTTGAGTGTCTGTGCAACAATTGCTGGAGACATAAGAGCAGTGTCCTGTTAATTAGTACCCTTTGGTCTTTGATTTTGTTGGGCTTCCCTTTTTTCACCTTGAAAATGCAATCCAGCTCACCTGTTGTCACTCACATTGGACTTTCTTCCATCAAAGAGTGGCCCTAACTGTCTCCACTTGAGTGAAGCCCATCTTTACAGAGAGAAAATGTCAAGGAGGTGAAGCTAAGAGCTTTTGCAGTCAAGTGTGGTGGAAAATAGCCATTGTCTGAGTGCTTCCATCACCATCACCCAGACATCGGACATTACGATGCCCAGAAATGTCATTCAAGTGACACATCAGACATGTTGGAAACACTTCAATTTGCAAATGGCAGCCATTTAGTGGAAGTGAAAGACGTGCATGCCCACACAGGCAAATCGAAGCTGAGAGGAGAAAACTGAAACTTAACTAGTGCCCAGCTCTAATTTAGCAAATCCATACATGTCATGAATTCAAATATATTCAGACAGACATTATGAGAAAAACTATGTTTTTTTGTTTTTTAATTAAAGCCTGTAAACATGTTTTTGTAGAAAACCAAAATACAAGTACGAACCAGAAAATGTGTAAATGTCCCCTTTCAGATGCAGGAGAAATGGCCTCTTTAGCTCCTTAAAGCGGCAATAATCCATTTCTTATATTAACATCTGATCACACAGCTTTGTTTAATGTGAAAAGGGTCACTTGTAGTGGTTATCCCACAAGTAATGTCCGCTAGACAGCAAAAGTGTTAATCCAACATTAGTCAAACAGGACCAAGAGAGGATGTAGCTACAAAACCCCCGAAAGAGTCACAAACTGACAAGTTTCATAGATTAAAAAAATAAATAAACTTTACCTGGGTGTGAGATGGTGCGAGACCCTTTCGTCCATAGACTCCGACCAGAGCGTTCTTCTGTACCGAGATGTTGAACTTCAGGAAGCGCGGTTGCTCCATGCTGAGTTGAGAACGCCAGAACACCCCAGGTGGGACACTCTGACCCACCCTCTTCCCTATGTCGACCTGTCCCGTATCGATGGAGTTGTTCTCCTGATGGAGCACGCTACTCCTTCCTAGAAGACAGAAACACCCCCACCCGCTCAGATGATGAAATTTGTTACAGGATCAAAACAGCACGGTTAAGATGATATGGTATAAATCAAGTCATCACAGAGCCTTTCATGCCATCAGATAAAACCCTCACATCTAAAATAGCATTGTGTGTTTGGATATCAGTAAATGTTGCTTTCTATCTTCTGCTTTCCTGTGCTATCGTATTCCTTTTATTCAAGCGGGGACTTAACAATAAGACAGTCATATCTTTTTCCAAATGAGCAGTGACCAAAAAAGACAGGATTAAAAGTAATGGTTCCCTGCGGTCCATGATGCACTGCTCACGGTAAAAAAAAAAAGACCAGATATAATTGGCTTTTATAAGACTCTAACAGGCCACATCTCCCATCTTTTCTCTGGTCTTGATGACTCATAGAGTACGGCCTCATCTCAGATAAGGTCTAAATGGAATCTGTCAGATACACTGAGCGCTACCTTCCCAGAGCAATAACAGCAAATCAAAACAATTTTGCGAATGATGTCCTTAAACTGTGTCCTTAAAGCGCCAAAGATGGAGAGCTGGCCCGTTTTAATATCGCTCATGCTCGCATGAAAAACTGCAGTCTGCAAGGTGCAATTACATGAACAGATTACATTGTTAAGAAGAAAAATCTGCAAAGCGTTTTAAAGCCCTTGCCGTTAAAAGCTCTATTGTAGAAGGAACGCAAATGTGCTCTTTACAATTTACTGTGGCAATGACTTGTTCGGTGGATGATGCAGAGTTGTCCTGCCAACTCAACCTTTAGTCCCGCCCCTTGTAAGACGCGTTGCAGTGTGTCATCCGGTGTATATGTTCACTTTGAGTGTATCTGTTTGTGCCAGGTCTCCATTATTTGCATCCCTCAGTGTTGTGGGTGTAATGAGGCCATTGCCTGTCACTTTAGCTTCAGTCAAAGCGAAGACTGGAGGCCAAGTTTACCTCTAGGGAGAATAATAGCCGGCTATTGATTGCCTTTAAACAGTCCAAAACCTGCCTCATGCTATCTTAATTAGCAGTACTTATGAGGATTTAAATCTAGCAGAGTTTAAACAATTGAGCTTTTGCCTGGCCCCCTCAACTCAATTAATGGTTCCGTGGCCGTGCATTCTAAATACTGCGATGTGCTTAGAGATTAATTTGGTGGCTTTTTGTTGTAAAGGTGAGCTGAGACGGCCTGCTTGTCGAATACACAATGGCCCAAGATTATGATGACGTAGAACAAATCTGTCTGAATAAGTCAATTAATATTCAGAGGGTGAAAGATCTCAATGAAGTGTAAGGGCCGAGTGGGCATCATTCGCGAGGCCAAATGGTTTGCTGTCGCAATTTGTCTTTCTTAATCGTCATTTGAACCTTTACTTGATTTAATTAATTTGTGTTGTTTAACCTTTTCTTAAGCTAGCAATTCATTTCAAAAAGCATTAATTATACACAGCTTTATTTCCTTTCATTTAATTTGCACATTTTAAGACTTCGTACCAATGGTCAACACCCTGCTTTTTCTGAGTTTATTATTTTTGTGAAAATAAAGAAATAAAGAAATAACTCTGATAGCACAATATTGAAAAAGCAATGCCAATCACCTTGGCCAGAATGCAAAGCCAACAAAAGAATAAACAGCATTATTCTTGCGCATTAAAACTGTAAAGGCTTATTTGAATGTTAATTAGCGGTTTATTGGGATGTCAGTCTTTTATTTCCTCACCGTCAGCAGCCAGAGCTGTCACTATGCTCGACTGGGTGGGCCCCGTCTTCCCAACTCCTCCGTTTTCAAAAGCCGGCTGGTTGTCCAACTCTTGGAGCTGCCAATTGAGGCCGAAAAGGTGCATTGCTGTGAAATAAACAAAAAAAATAAGAAAAAAAGCTGCGTGGGCTTCTAGAAATGGATAAACAAATAAGCAAATTGCTGCACAAATACAATTAGGCCACTTAGGAACAAAAGACCTGTGGGAGAGCACAATGGGTGGATTCAATGCAGGAAGAAAAAAAAAACACTACAGTTTAACTTCCAACATTTCAGTTTCAGTTTTGAGGCTACTCTGCAACGGGTGTTTTATTTGTGTGTAAACACAGCACTGATAGAGGCCAGACAAAGTCATTTCAATCAATACTTAGGAACCCTGTTGCTCTATCATGTTTCCTTGGGGAGCACTGTCCGTTAATGTGCCACAGTGTCTGCACACAAACAGCAACTGTATCAAACAGAGCAGGATTTCTATTTTGACACAAAGCTCTCACTTCAGACAAGCAGACCCAGATACAATGGAAAAGTGTGGAACTCTCCATATCTAATACAAAGCAGGGAGGACGCGGAGACACGTGTGCGAAAGAATAAGATGGAGGAAGAGAAAGAAAGAGAGTCTTTCTCAATAAAGAAGGGGCAAGGCAGTTCATTGAGACAGACAGTCACAGCAGGAGGAGGAAGTGAAAGGGTAAGATGCTGCAACACTCCTCTTGTTGGCTTTCATTCAGCCAACCTGCTTTATTGTGTCAGTATCGGATGCAATCAAACTGTGTTCTTGTTGTTTTTTGGAAACTGAGCTAGCTCCTGTGAGCGCAGCGAGAGGGCCAATCTCCTTCAAAGTCACCAGCCGGAGAACATGCTGAGGAAGCATCTTGATTTCCGACCATTTGATCTGGGAGAGGAACTTTTCTCCAACACTTGCCGTTTGCTGCAGGATGGATATTGACTGCAGCAAATAACTTGAGAGGTGGATGTCGGGCCTGAGAGGATATCGAGTGTGAAGGAAACCAAAAGAGAGATTAAAGACTATTATGGATAGTGTATCAATATGTGCTTTGTTAAGAAATAAGGCATGCGTTTTGTTAAAGCCTGCTGATGAATACACTTAGCATCAATACACACAGCACTGTCCTTGGTAGATCAAATGAACAGGTGCTCCGCTGCCTTGAATTACAATAAAATAATGCAGATTTAACAGTGAGTGTTAATGTGTGGTTACACAGTACATTCAGCCAGCATTACTCTGAGTGTCACAATCCATTTCAGATGCAGGTGAAGCAAACCAGCCACATCACAAGCAACACAAATGAATGCCGACTGGTTCATCAATATCTTTGACAAGTCTGACTTTTCTCTCTTAACGGACTAGTCTTGACAGTACCTCCCAATGGGAGATCTGTACACTTTTGTTTCTTTTTGTTTTCCACCATCAACGCCATTTCCTGTTGATATCATGGTTTCATCCATCTCCAACCACATTCAGATGAGTGTCAGTATGTACAAATTCAGTAGCAGCACAGGCAGACGCAGACAAAATCTGCAACTTAACGTAATCTGCCAACAATCGTCACTCACTTAGCAAAAAATAGTCTTATTAGTTCATAAAACTGAGTGCATTCACCTCGGCATGTAAAACTCCTATATTCATATTGACTTTTTCAAAGTGCTTACTGTGTATATAACTTCATTTCTCAGACGAACATGTTGGTGGCTTTAAGCTGACGAAAGGCTCCAGAATCCTTAGACAACATTGTGTGCTGTAGCCCAAATTGAAAGGATCAGCTGAGGACATGGAACATTAACCCGAAGTGAAACACCCTCTGTCTGAAAGAAAAGTGACACCTACGCCTGCCAAATGATTGACAACGCGAAATTAGAGCAGGTTATGGTATTACTTAAGGAATAAAAGGTGGCATAATCTTTTACTCAACAAAACCTGTATTTACCAAATTAGCATTAAGTATTTTGGAAAATGAAGCCTTTTAATTCTGAGAGAAAAATTGCTCTCTAAGCTGACTGGCAGAAGACAAGACATCACACTTTATCAAATGAAACACTAAATGATAGACGGTGCTCTAACACAAAGGGCTTATTGCCGTATAGCTGAATGTGCAATACGCTTTTTTTAAATTGTATTTTTAATGCTTTGATGCTAGCAGCCCTGTGATGCTATGCTTGGGCTGTGTGGTGGTTTGAGCTGATGACACACATCAGCATGATACAGTGACGTACTCACAGTGATAATGCTAACATGCTGTTGTTTATATTTACCATGTTCATGTTAGTTTAGTCTGTAATCATGCTGACACTTGCTAATTACTGCTAAACACAAAGTACAGGTGAGGCTGATGGAAATGCCATTTAGTTCTGCAGTTATTTGGTTATAAACCAAAGAGTCAAACTGAAACGTTGACCCAATGATGGCGCTGGATGAAAAGTCAGTCACCACCAACGTTATTAGAATTCATCCACTAGGGACAATGAATATTTCTAGCAAATTTCATCCAATAGCTGTCGAGACATTTCACTAAAACCTACAAATGTCAGCCTCATGGTGGCACTGAAGTAAAAGTCAGAGTCGAAAAAAAACATCTCCACTGGCTTGCTTCCCGATTGTAGACTCTAGTTCATTAAATACGATCGGTACAGAGACTCTCCCCAGCTTAACATTGTGCACTCACACCTCCTGGTGTCCCCAAATTTTTGGACCGAGTGTGGCAGTGGGCTCTTGTGTATCAGACACAGCACAGAACCTCCAAGAGCCTTCCCCTCTTCACTGCTCTCACTGCACTAGGACCTGAATCCCCACTTACCCCATCAACAAATTGCTTTGAGGTGAATAGCCCTCAATTTATGAATTTGCATAAGTTATTCCTGCAGCCTAGGCCAGTTCAATTAATATTTATGACCCATGAGCAATTCTCTTCCCGAGCAAGAAGCTGAGAGAGCTAGCCGCTATCTCTGTAGTGAAAATGTGCCCTGTGGAACACCTCCACCAACAGCGGGAGGTTAAATTAGTAAGTTCACAACATGTTTGTTTGATCTCTGACATCCACATGCTATTTAGTGTACAGAAGCACAAACACATCTGAAAACGATAAATGCAACACGAGCCTGAGATAATCCTCCTGGCTGCGCTCACAGCAAATTCCCCATCTTGTTCACAAGGTTCTTGGTGGTGTTATTACCTGGGAAAACACAGCGCTAATTATGCTACAGATGAAATTCTATCTCTTCTTGATTGGCAAAATAAATAATGAATTATTCAGCTAAGCAACCTAAGGCATTAAAAACATGAACGAGTATAAAACCTCTTAAGTGTTTCCTGTTAAAATATGCAGAGGACGCCATTCTGATGGCCAACCTCACCAAGATAATTAGTCCATTTGCCATAGAGAGAGGTGACCCATCTGGAGTCACAGTGTGCCAACAACAACTTGGAGCTCAACAGCCTCAAAATGATTGAGATAAACATTGTTTCATGCTGGAACCTGCCTGCACATCTCCCCAGAAACATCCCCGGGGGACTGCTCGAAATAAGCCGCATTGCTCAGAGCATGGCTAGGATGTTCCTGTTTTCAGGGATAGTATCTCCTACCACCTCAATTGGAATGACAACATCTCTAACACAAGATCGACCAAGAGAAGGGTTTGTTTGTTTTCTTGGTCCTGTGGCAATTGAAGCAAGCTCCCTGTCTCCTTCTGTAAGTCTCTGTGGGATTTCTAGGTTTTTCTTTAGTAGCATTAGATTAGAATCGGAGCCAGTCTTCTTTTCTTTTCCACTCATCACCGATGAGGTAATCCAATCTGCTCTGGTAACAGGCATGGCCTTGTTAAAACCCAAACTGCCCACCATGTCAACAATTTCATGAGGGCCATCACTTTAATAAACCAACCTTCACTGAAAAACACGTGATTAACCGCAAATTGATTTTCAGCCTTTTCTGATAAATTACATTTTTTGTGGAACAAGGCTACGGGGAATTAAATACTTTCCAAAATCTGTGAGAAGCACTTTTACAAATAAACTGATAACACAAAAAATAACCCTTGCTTCATTTAAAGACCTTTTTAAATCAATGTATTCTCTATATATGTCTGACATTCAAAGGCAAACGTCAGACAAAAGAAGTTTTCGCATTCTCCTTATAAACATTCTGATGACACATGCTCAGTGAGGATGTTTCGCATTTGGTTTTGTTTGTGCGGTTCAATTTGAAGTGCATTTCCAAAAATCCTCATGCTGTTTCTGCACCCAATCAGAGCATCAAAGCTGGTCTCGCTTTGAACCCTGATTGGCCACCCCCTGTATCTGAACAATTGCTGAAATTCTTCCAATCAGGCCAGTTTGCAGAACTGGAACTGGAGAGCCTCACCTCAGCAGGTTTGCCTCATTCGAATTACAGAAACTGCTGTTGTTGGTCAGCCAGGGTCCAGTTGTGAGACCGTTCTCCAAATTAATTCAATAAAAAAAAATGTTTCACTATTTGTTTCGAAATTAAAACAAGGAATATTAATCTTAACCTGAGCCACAGAAAAAAACATTGCACAGTGAACTTCAAACGCAGTCCCATTCTAACATAGAACAGATGCAGGTGTGCCTGTATTTGTCTTTGAGTTTGTCTTTGTACTAATGGGACTGCGCGGGCTGACAGTAGAAAAGTATTAAAGCATGAGTGCACATTGTATCTATTTGAGTCATTGCACCTGGCAGGAGAATTGGCGATGGATGAAAGAGAGAGGAAGTGGTGGAAACACTATCAGACACCTGAGGCAAGTGGCAAAGGGGTGCATCTGTTTAACTCACACTCACAAACACACACACCAAATGAGCTGGAGCACCAGGCACACACTCTGGAATCGGGCCAAATATACAATTCCCAAACATCCGACAGGTCTACAATTAAACAAGTCGGTGATTGTTGAGATGAAAATGTTGTGAATGAATCCAATCTGCTACAACGGTTAGGGACAAAAGCTGAACAAATGACTCCTTTTCCCTGTGTAAACTGAGCAGATCTGTCACAGGCGCAGGTACAAATAAAAATAGCAACTGATTTCCTACACACAGAGGAGCAACTAAGTTATATGTACATATCCATACTAATTTTATGATATAAGATCATGAACGACAACAAGTAACAGAACAGTTAGTCAATAAAGGGAATGTGAATATTGATATAGCACATTTATGACCTCTCCTCCAGGAGAGCACTCCCCCTTCTATTCACCAATAAAACACTGGTTATAGGATCTTCCCAACAACCCCATATTTCTCCTTATACAACTGTGTCACATTTCCCCTGCCTCCATGCTGGATGAATACTTATATATCCGCTCAGGGAGAGAGGCACAGTGTAAAGATTAAGGGCTTGGATGACAAGGGACGGCATGAAGAGACATGAATCTGTAACAGGTTTATTGCTGTGGTCAAGATTCTAAAGGTTAACAAGAAGTCAGATTCGACACATGCTGTAAAAAAAAAGGAAAAAAGGAAACAATGCCCAAAGAAGGGGGAAAGGATGAGCATTAGTTTATCTTTCTGGCCAAGTTAAAAAAAAAAGGATTTTGTGTATGAGAAGAATAAGCAAGATCTGGTCGAAGCAGAACAAAGGCTTTGTGGACCATTGTCTTCTGTAAAGATCAAGTGTGTATAACCGTTTCCTCTGTTATAGGAGTTCAGCTCCCCAACTTGTGTTTCGTTTTCACGTTGCTGGACATTCGAAACGCACTGCCTGTGTTTTCACATCATCCCCCGAGGACAAACATTCTGTGAACTGGGGATCAGAAGTGCGGAGATGATGCACAGGCCCCCCTGTCAAAGGGAAACAGACAGGACTGCCTTGTTGGAAACTGTACTCGGGCCATGTCTGCATATCTGACTGAGAGCTTAGTCAGACCGACGTGTCTGAATCATATCAGGACATCTGCAATTTCTGCAGAAAGGAAAAGGCAGTGAAATAGAAATACTTCTGGCAGAGATCAAACTTCATACAGATTAAGAGGCCTGCTGGCTACATTCACTCGAAGCAACTTGTCTATCATTTGTTCCGTTTGACTGACTGACATGTCTGAAGATTGTCTAATACCACCGCAGATAATGGAGTCATGTTTTCTCTCCCTAAAACTGAAAGAAATATCTTTCTTCTGGCACAAGAATTGCTGTTTTTCAAGCACCCGGGTGACAGCTTGTGCTGCACCTCCACAACAGTCAATAACAACAAGTATTCAGTGGCAATATTCATGACAAAACCTTGCTGTATAGGCTAGATTATTTAGATGTAAACACACCATACTGTTGAGATTTAATAGCGTTAACACAATGACTCATCCGTCCTCCCCTAGAAAAACAAATATTCTCATGTCAGGCTTGGATTTTCTAGGAAGATTTTTCCCGAAATCGCCTCTCCAGAGAATTAAGGAGAACGTTCTGGTCTAAGGCCCCAGTCGGAACAGATGTTCAGCCTAGAATATCTGGTAATGTGCACAGTGTTTACAGATGAGATTTTCATCTTGGGAACTGCTTCCAAACACGATCAGGGACTGAAGTGGACCAATGTGAGGAGGAAAAGAGAGTTTAAAAAAAAAAAAAAAAAATTGCTACCATGGAGCTGGTGTAGACTGCAAGTTTGAAGGCTGGTAAGTGTGGCCTTGAACTGATGAGGCCAACATGTTGTCAACCATACAGATTAAGAGTTGGGGGGGGAACGTGTGGGTAAAAGCGAGAAGGTACGATTGAGACAGAGAGAGAGATATGAGCAGAGCAGCCTTTAAGTCTTTTAGGGTAGTGTCCAAATCAGGCGTTAACTCTTTGACGGTCCAAGTCATCCACGCATTAATCTTCATAAACAAATTGCAAGTCAAGATGAAAAGGCTTTTAGGTCTGAATGCTGACCATTAAAATGGCATGGTTTATGGTTCTGACATTTTCCTTTCGAAACTGTTTTAATTGTGTTTTGCTTTCTGGGACCGAGACACTTTAACACATAGGTCTAATAATTAAATGTGCCAGGACTGACTGTGGCGGTCTTGTATATCTTTTATTAGTGACGCGGTCTCAAATCAAAACTTGAAGGTTTTTGCTGTCAACTTCTCAAGGGCGAAGTCGAGACTTCAGGGAGTCAAATCTCAAGCAGTCGCTTCCGCGTCAAGCTGCACATTCTAATTTGTGTGACTCACTACAAGTCTGACTGTGGAAATGTGTGTTTGATATGCATCACTTATAAATATGATAATATCAATTATGTCCCGTAATCTGCCATGCACTGTTTTCTAACGTTGTCATTTGGCTGTTTGTGATCTGGAAGCAGAATAACTGTGAATTCTCCGTCTGCATGTGATTTCAAAAATGTCTGACAGACATCACACCTCATCCTTACCAATGCAGTAGCAGAGAATGATGGACAGAACCACAGCTATCCCCACAGCGATCAGGGCGGTGCACTTCCAGGAGCAGTGCTTGGGTGACTTCTTGAACTTGAAAGCCCCTCTGGACAGGCTGTTTCTGGGCAAAGGGCGCGCCGGTGTGGAGTAAACCGTCCCCGTCGCCATGGTGTAACCAGGGGCCGCTGCGCCAAAGAAAGGTGTCGTTCCTGTGCCCGTCTTAAAAAGGAAGTGCCTGCAGAAAGGGGGGAAAAGAAAACAGGGCATTGTGTAAATAACGGTAAAATAAGAGATTCAGCACGCCGAAAGTTAAAGCCCTGATCTGCTTAATTTATGCGTCCATCTGTGGAAAATGTTTAGCGGGATAAAAGACCCCACTAAATTGGTTCCTGCCCCCAATCTGTCCCCAAAGGCTCAAAGCAAGTCCAATAATCAAAATTCAAATCGCCATGTATCCAAAGAAAACACGAAAATACAGTGTTACCCTACAATACTAGTAACTCCCATGAGTATCCCACTGCAAGAGGAATGGGCTGAATTATAATATTCAGTTTATTCCAGACATTGGAAGAGGTGAACAAAAAGTACCTCATAAAAACAATCATCTCCCACTTGCCCTTTTACAACTGGGCCTTTGCTAATAGCCCATTATACCTGGGGTAATTAAGAGGGTTTAATCAAATGCACTACAGAGTGATTGTCCTATTAACTTTTAAACCCCACGTGAAAAGCTCTTAAGTAAATGAATTAAGCCTTGTTGCCACTCTTGCCACTACTTAGAGATTAATACCCAAATGCCTCTAGGCTTATGGGAACGACCAGGGAAATTGGACAGATTGACCATGCATTGCAAATGCTCCTTCATTCCAGAACTGTATAATTCCATTCCAAACACTTACAATTAGATTAAAATGCATTGTCGAGCTATATCCACTACTTCGTAGATTAATGATGAATAGCTAATTTTCTTTCAGATTAGAAACTTGTTTAAAAACTCTTAAATTCTTCAACAAGACGACTTTAGGAGTTGATTGTATAACTTGTGCTGATTAATAATACTTAACATTACAAACACAAAATACTGAATATACAATTTGGCCAACACAATCTCTATTATTTAGCGTTATTTAGTGTTATTTCTCTCCTTCACATCACCAGTAACACACAGAATTACACCTGAGAGTACCTGCCCAGCACCCCCACAGCAATATGTTTTTCAACTGGAACAGTTGGGGGTGAAGTGCTTGCTTTTAACGTAATACAAGTGGGTGGTAAGAGCTACAATATCCTTTTGGAAAAGTAGGAAACAGCTAAAAGTCGTACACAACCTTTTACAGTGTTCTAAGGGGTCATAGAGAGTCCAGGAGGAACGGGTTGCCATGGCAGCCGCTAATATATAAATACACCAATAAGCTGATAAAGCAGTGTTTGCTCATCAATTATTTGTGTGGCAACTGTGTAGTCTCCATGTAAGTTTTGTAGGCTTTTTAATACCAACTGTGGATCTGTGCTAAAAGAGCTTGAGAACGGCTAATTGGGTGCATAATCTGAAGATGAGCCGTTAAAGACTGAAATCCGATGTCGTGGCACTTACTAATCACAGATCCCCCGATTATCTGATCGGAACGGTGGGGCCAACAAACCTAAAACAGTTTCATTAACTATAATGTTCTGTTAGTTGGACTAAATGTTGACTTTGAAGACGTTCCACTGTTAGTGCTCCAAAAACATGCTCAGGGAAGTCAGTAATCAGATATTTGTCAAATCGTTTTAACAGCTTTGTTTTACAAAAGACGCATCATAAACCTACACCATAATGCATTGCTCATATTTCATCCCTGCTGCCGATATTTCAGCTACTTCCTGTCTCCTGTGAGGATACCTCTGGTCTGAAAACCCCCTTTGATCAATGCTCGTCTAAAAAGAACAAATGTCAGATTTGGATCGTCTGGCTCCTTGATGCCCCGATTGACACGTGCTGTCGTGGACAGATTCCATTTAAAGGTTACAGTGTGTCACTGCTGGAATGACAATGCTCAGGGCGTCTTGCAAACCTGGGACAGGTACGGATTCTTCAATCTGGAACAATCTGTACCGTTGCTGCAGAAGACACAGACACTGTAATACACAGTTGGTTATGAATTGAGGTCAAAACTTGTCTGAGGCAGACGTGTAGTCAGCGAGAGTTATGTGTGAGTGGATGCAATCCGATGAGGTAGACAGAAAGGGATGTGATCCTGCGAGTTCATCTGTGCGTGCGTGTACATACTTTATAAAAGGGAGGTGACTAGCTACTCTTTGCAAGAAGCAGAGATGACGTGGAGACAGTTTTGCCTGTAAATAAAAGATCTCAAATCTACCTAGCTCTGATTTATACAAAGATACAAACACATAATGTTCTCATGGGCTCCGAGTCAAAGACACCTAAACTAAAAACATCAGCTGCACATCTGTGCTAGGTCACATGCAGAGGGAATGGTTTTACCAACGACTAAACTAAATAATGGAAAACAGTAATATTGAATATGTAAAATAACAACATATGTAAACAAATTGTGAAATAGTTTATTTGCACAATTCAGTTGACTGAACAATCTGAGTGCACATATCATTACCAGAAACATATGGCACACTGTGGGTGGTTGCAAACTAAAGCTATATTTCAGTCATTTATATCCCTTTAGCTTTGTACGACAAAGTGTAGAGTGAAACTAAAAGCTGTCAGAATCTGTGTGTAGCAGCGTCACTGGGACTGCGTTGGACATTTATTGCACTCGGCGTTTAATGTAATTCTGGTGTTGATGGTTTGTCACGTCGGCCTTTTATTTTTTTTCTCTACAGAGCAGACTGAAGGGGTCTAAAGATGAAATCCTGTTGGACATGATTAACAAACAGCGGACCAGTGTAAATGTCTGCTGGATGACCGGCTAATTGATTACAGCCAGTGTGATGCAACAAGGCACATTACTATGCTAATCCAGTCAGCCCCAGTGATAGCAATGTGGTGCGCTTTGAGTGAGCGAGAGAGACAGAGGAGGAAAAGAGACAATCAAGAGAGTGTGAGACTGAGAGGGAAAGAGAGCAAATGAATGGCTGTGTGTCAGTGTGATCGCACTGCGTTTGTGTGCACGCCGGTCTGTCCCATTGAGAAGCCTGCAACACAAAAGCAGCAGCCAGCCTGGCCTCCTCAGCTCTCACAACATTGCTTGTCATCGGGATGACATTTGAAAACATCCTCACAGAGGACAAAAGACTAAACAGAGAGTGGGTGGATTTGTCTGAGGCTAAGCTCCAGCTGCAAGGGTGAGAGAGCACAGTAGAAACAATGCGAATCGAAGCCCTCAGAATATGTAATCTGCCTATTAGCTGCTGTTCTGTGTTAGCATTAGCATTTCAAGGTGCGACCTTGAATAATCAGACTTCTTCAATCCGTGGTCGGGGAAAAGAAAAAGAGAAAAAAAAAAGGCTACAGATGTGGCGGGCATGGCGGTGGCTCGTGTTCACACTTGCTGCCGTCGCCACCTGCCCTCTCAACGGGCAGCCTGCTAGCAGGTGCTATTCTGGTACAGCTAGCTCCGCACCCATGTGATGGTATTTCAGTGCCGAAATACAGGCTTTTCAGTCGCCGTCCTGCCCACGGAGATCAGCGTGGTGCCATCTTGAGTCACTCAGATTGTTTGCACATGGAATGTATTGCTGTATATTTAACAGGTTTGATTAGGTTTGGCATAAGTAGAGCTCAGCTCTAATGTACATACATTTAAGATGGTCTTTGGAGAATAACTCTAGGGCCTGAGACAGTTACTCCGCAGTTTGTCTTGAGGTGACATGTATTTTAGCACACGTGTCATTATCTTTTGTTATATGAATAACTATTCAGATTACTCCTCACCATCCATCCTCTGTTCATGACAGCTTTTACATTTGCTGGCAAAGTCCATCTGGACCAGATGCACTTTATGTTGCCAGCAGTAGCAGTTTATACAGTAGCCTAAAATAAGAGGAAAATATTGCAGAACTTTGGAAATACCACAGAAATGTGTGCTTGGCACCAAAGATGTTGGCAAAATAAATAACACACAAGAAAAAGAAAAGAAATACGTCTCGAGGATTACCATTTGTCTACACCACCATCCACCTTGGCAGGTAACCAGCCATCACTGCAATCTCCTTTCTATTCCCAAAGGCCAGTTGGCTGCTTGCGTACACATGACTAATCAATCCTGGTGCCATCCTGACACCGTGGCTGTTGTACAAAGAAAAAAGTAAAATGTTCCTCCTCTGATGTGAAGCATGACTGTCTGACTCATGATTTATACGTGCATCCCACACAAACAACTACACACACACACACACGCGCACACACACACCTACTTGGATTACATCTGCTATTCTTTTTTTTGCCCCCGAGAACAATTCTAACACGTTTTCCATCAGGAAAATTGTACCGTCTGTGGGACACTGTACCACATGATGATGTTAGAGCTGAGACATAATTTCATTTCACAAAAGGACTCCCTTGACACGTGAATACAACAGGGATTGACAGCACATTTATAACTGCAACGTGTGGCCGGACAGGCCCTCAAAAGACTCTGAAGACTCTGAAATGTCGTAACGACTGTTCTAGCTGAATCTCATTGGATTTAAGTGACCAAAAAAAAAATGCTCAAGTGGGCTCCAAAGGACATGCATATGTAAGAGCAGACTCCTGAATCTTATCCAGGAAAGCAGTTATAGATCTCATAGCTTGCACCATAAATGCATCAAAAGTACTAATTTCACACATACTGGTGTATTCCATTTGAAACGATGATTAAGTACTGCTCAAGAATAATTAACATATATGTGTATTGGTCTCTTGAGGGACATGGCAGCTCATTTTATAATGAAATTCGATGGAATAATTGAAAATATCTCAAAAAACTATTTCGGTGAAGTCAAGTGGTTAGTAAAGGAAACCCGAGGGGTTTATTAAAAGTACTCCGCATACTTTAAAGATCTGAATGTCTCCTCTACACTTGAGAATAGCAACGAACAGCAAGCATTATCACTGCTCTGTTGCCACCTCGTTGAGCCCTTTAAATGAAGTGGACTTTGTAAGAATAAAGCAGAACAAAAGCTGAAGTAGAGTGATTTCATTGAATTATCTGAAGTGTAATATCTGCATTTCTCATCATAACAGGTAGCGGCACTTCTCCTGATCTAGTGGACTCATTGTTTTTGTTACCTTTGACATGTTTGACCTCTGACATATTTGCGGTCTAGATCAAACATTACAGCAGTGGTCGTTGCAGAACTACAAGGCGGAGGCACTTTTCTAGTTACGTACACTAGCTGGGTTTGTTTTCTTTCTATTTTTCCTGAGCTGTAAAAGAAGGCTTCATTTGTCTGACTGTTTGATGTTTTTAAACTGTGAGAGTAAATGAGCCAACATCAAACTTGGGTGTCTTAACACAGCTTTGACAGTATGATCACAGTGAGATCGGTGACTTCACTCCCTCACCGGATAATAATGAGCAGTAGTTATAGTAGTTACTGCGTGCAGCACTTCACTCATTTGAAAGAACACTGAAAGCTATTCACATTGAAAGCTAGTATTGAGTCAAATTAGCACACTTGTGCTTTGAAGACTAGCACTTTTATGGGAGGTTACACACACATAATTCATTCACTGCTAATTGCTGTAAAAGTAGCTAATGCTGTCAAATGAGTGCTATATTTTCAAGGAGGTCTTGTCAAACGAAATACATTAAAAAAAGATCATAACATTGTGATTTATATTTGACACTTTTTTTAATCAACTGTCTTGTAGAGAATAATTTACTGTCTGCACATTTTGACCACATCTACTGTGCTGCATGAGAAATATAATCAATGTCAATGTTGAGGTTTAAAAAAAAGAGATTCACATTCCTGCCATAACTGAGGCCACCTACGTGTGTGCTGTGCGAGGACTGTCCCAGCCTAAACCCCCCTGAAGGCATCCTAATAAATACTTTCTGGAGCTTCAGTTTACATTTCCCAACCTGGTGGTTTTCTTGACATCTGCAATTATGTGGTGAACCGGGTCTTCCCTCTTGGCCCGGTTGGTGCGCAACAGCCCTCAGTTCCCACCCACTGACAAGCACTTGATTTAGAGTCCACTGTGGTGATAGTGATTTATGCCTCCACTGATGATAGGTGTGCACATATTGTTTTGTCGATAAGACTAAGACAGCTCAAGGTCATGGCGCGGTTAGTATTCAATCACTGCATCTTCCCCAGAAAGTGAAACTGTCACAACGTATACCAATTGATTCAGTCAGATCATAAGAGGTTGCTGCTCCATGCTGCCACGGACGGAATTCAAAGTTTACAATCATCTGTGGCTCTGAAAGGGGACGCTGTGCCAGGGAAATATCAGGCTAGAATGCAATCATCTACTCAAGGCCATTTCTGAGTCAGAGCGCAATGTACCACACTTCATTAGCCAGGATAGTTTGAGCTCCCTGATTAAGAGAAATCTAACGTATGTTTCAGGGGGGGAGACTTGGCAGAGGCTCTTGTGACAACGTAGTATCTTGCGCAGCAATTTTTGCACCGCCCCCTGACCAAGTTAACCTTGATAAGTTATAGCCTCTCTGATTTGAACTGGCAACCGCTCTGAGATCCCCATAGTTCCCTCTAATCAGGCACTCTGCTTCTGAGTGTAGGTCTATCTAATTTGGTGATCAGCCCTTAATTGTGGGCGCATACAAAAAGCAAAAAGACGACGAACACTTGACAACATTATTCTCAACAGAGGAGAAAACATGGAACAAGTTTATCAAACTCAGCGGGAACCATATTATGCCATGCGCAATTTGTGTCATGGTAATTTGACCCTGATGAGGTGTAGAACTTAAAATAGGCTGAAACATAAATACCTAAAATCCTGGAGTGAATTATCATTTTATTATCCACCTATTCGCGGAGGAGTAGCACTAACACATGAATAAAATCATCAGGTGTTATTGTTTACTTTTTTTGCCATTTCAATTCAAATTTCAAAGTCAATTCCCAGTGTGTTTCACATGCACAACAAGTTCACAACATTTCTCTTTAGACGGCTGGAGTTTAAAATGTGCGGATGGTCACGCTATCTAATCCTGAACATCATCCTGCCAAGATGTGCGATACTTACTGTGTGCTTTTCTGAAACCTTTGCAGGTCATACAAATGATAAATGTTTGTGAGCATTACTATAAAGCTGGTAGCACAGCTGGTTCAATCACGACTGGGTGAGTCACTGTTAACCCTGACTGTGAGTTTTATGGATGTGGGCCAATATCTGGAAGACACATAAAACAGTCCAGTGGATTAAGCAGATAGCACGAGTCGGTTTGTGGTCACCAAATGAGGCAAACAAGCTATCAAATTAAATGAGTGAAATACAGTGACAGCTACTGTTTCCTTCACTTTTTTCCAAATGTATAATTTATTAAATTCAAATATAGGACAGGTATGAGAGTACACTTCCAAAGTCTCCACGTTGTACTGACACTGAATTGAAATCAAAATAAACGTTTTCAACAGCAGCTCATTTATTTCACATCATTTTCTCTTCTGAGTCAGTGAAAGCGGCTTCATAATAACACCTGGAGTTGGATTTCCCTGCTCTGTTGTGGATCATTGTGGGTCAACTCACCTGCTCTCCAGGGCCACATTGCTGCCCAGGACCCAGCTGTCCTGCAGCTGGACGCATTCCGCCGTACTCTGCAAGTCGGTCGCCAGGCCGGCTGTGGGCGGCGGGCTCGGGCTCCTCTGATTGGCCAGTGAGCTTCGGCTCAGGGACGTGATGGACGGGTGATGCTTGTGTGGGGGCGGGGCTGGTGGGAGAGGGGGCGGGCCTTGCTGACTGGATAGATGGTCACCTGGAGAGAAGCAGAGGGAAAGAGACATCAGCATATTAGTTTGTGTATTCTTTCAGTAGTTTGTTATTTGTTATGCCGATTAAAAACTACACCAAAGAGATAACTGACAGAGAGCAGATGGGTAAGAGTATTCATCTGCCTTGTATGTAAGATATGACAATATACAGCCACCTAACAGACCCAGAAAAGTAAATACAACCAAGAGCAAGACATAAAAACGAGATGCAACCACTGCAGAAACGAGGGAAATAAGAGCTGCTTTTATGGTGACACACATAATAATTGTCGCAAAACGCCACACGGCTGACAGTTGGGTTCTCTTAAACAGAAGGTCACTTAGAGAGGCAGATGTTCTTTTATGGGCGCTTAACGCAATGTTTCACGTTTGATTACAGCCAGAGAAGACTCTCAAATAACTAATGACCAGAACATCCATTAGAGCTCTGAGAGAACAGGTTTTCCAATTTCACACAAAGCTGTGTAATTGGCCCCCAGAATGGCATGTGGTGATTATCTATCCATCTTCCCTGTTTAAAAGGTAAAAACCCACAGTGCTGACAATTCTGATTTGCTCCAATAAGCCCCAAATGGGTATCGTCTTACTTGCCTTACAGAGGCTTGGAGACGATTGAGAAAGCTGGGACTTGCATCTGTTGTTTTTTGCATTGACAGCGTAGTTTTTTAAAAAGCCTAAAGGAGTTCAATTCATAGCATACAAACGCTGTCAGTTTTATGGATTTGTTTGATTTAACCTTTGCTTTCTCGACCATGCACAGAGGCCTTGTCTCTGCTCGACGCTTTATAGCTCGACAGAACAACTTCATTGAAAGGACACCAGGCACTGTTTTCGACAGAGCTTTTAATAACCATGCAATTTTTGTCCTTGTCCTTACATGCTTTCGCTTTTCACCGCGTCCTTCTATGCATAGGCTGTTCAATTCAGGCAATCAAGCCTTGTATTTGGTTCCAAAGTGCAAATAGGAAACGTGTGCCATTCAGGGCTCGGAAATAATTTCCACCGCTTTGAGGTAAAAAGCTTTAGGCTACTGTGCAAGCAGGCTATTGGTAGGACTGTAGATTATTTCTCTCATATTCAAATGGAGGAATACTTCAGAAATATAGTGCACGGAAGATTGTAATAAGAATGATTGCCGAGAGTAGAACTCTTCTCCACAAGTTAAGTGCAGCTAACAGTTGCCGCTGTAATAGTTACATTGGTGATTGGTAGGGGCAGGCTGTACCAATCATTTTTGTGACCGATTACTTCCACGGATTTATTTCTTATTTTCATAAATGAATACATTTTTGGAACTTCTGTTTCATCTGTATAGAAATGGACGGACAGAAGGACAAATGATGAAAGATGATGAATGGTGTGGAGCAGAATCAGGAGTGATGAGAGTGCACAGTGGCGGTGCAGAGGGCCAATCTGAGATTAATTAATTTCCGATTAGACTTTGATCAAACCCAATCAAATATGATACCCTCATTAAACCACATCACCGCGTTCAAAGTAAGCTCTGAATCCTAACACATGAATTAACCATGACATCTGCATTTGAAAAATATAAGGCCGCCATGACGTAGTGATGATGAGCACAAGACACGCCACTCATCTCCTGGGCTACACTGTGAGGCCCATTTGAAAAAGTGCTAAGTAGGCTAATAGAAATGTGGATCATCCACCAAGACTGGCTGGTTCTACTTCACCTCTGGGCCTCATTCCATTGTATGAGCCCGCAGCAGCCACAAGCGTCTTTACATCAGAAGCATTTTTCCTATAATCAGCACACACCAGCGCTACGGTTCAATGTCATGGGGAGGGGAGGGGGGGAATGAAGGAGAGCGTACAATCAGATGGGCTCTGAAAAACAGACGATGATCTAACAAGGAGGTAAGTGGAATGTTGATAGGCAGAAAGGATTATTTTTAGAAGTCGATTTTCTTCATTATCACTAAGGAACTAAAAAGAAAAAGGCTTGGTAACACTTTCTATGACACCCATGTCTGTAGGGCATAATGCATTTTAATCTGCTTATAGCAGTGTATAATTCTAGTTATTTATAGCTTTATAACAATAATCACAACACATTCTAAAACATTTAATGATGACTTATGAGGTCAATTATCATAATACTTCATGATCGCTGGTCACTGGCTGACATTGTTTTGCAAGGATTATAGTGTATTATTATCCCCATCATTGTAAAACAGTATAATATTTTATAATTAATAAAAACCATGATTATAAATTAGCTCTAGTGTTCAATGTTTACTTTAAGGACACTTTTACACACTTTTGTAAAATATGTTTTTACTTAAATCAAAGAAAGGACCACTTGAGAGTAATTTGTAATCACATTACAATGCATTACAACAGTGATTATAAAGGGTTTGTATAATGTATTACCTCAATGGGAATTATAATACCCTATGACCCTTGCAAACACAAATGTCAGTGTGGCAGTTACCAGCATTACACAATGTTTTGTAATGTGTTATTATTGTAATGAAGCATTTTTTTTTTTCTTACAAGTGCATGTCAATTATACAGTGCTATCAGCAGACTATAATGCATTATAAGTAGGTTTATTATGGGTTATAGACATGAGCCTCATAGAAAGTATTATCAAAAGAATAATATCCAATCCCCTCTAATTTTAAAATACATAAAACAGCTGTCTTTGTTCTCCTGTAGAAGCATCATCTCATTATCACTCCCACACATGACACAGTCAATACTGGTAAACAATCCGCCTTCCCTTCATGCATTACAAATAAAGATACAGGACAGATATTGCACAAATGGGTATCCATTTATCTTCATGTCTACATATTGATCTATCGGCATATAGCTCAAGCCAACGTCTTGATTGTCCTTGTTTAGTTTGCAGACTGTCCTGCTGCTGCACTGCTTGCATCGAGAGTCTGAAAATGCAGCTTTCTGTACAGTAACGTCAAACACATAAAAATACATGTGGTTCAGGTGCATCATGGTTGATGGGAATAGTGCCGGTACAGCAGGCACAGAGATGAGTTTCACCAAGTCCAAACACCCTCACTATCAAGACTTTATGGTCAATTTCTGATGACAACGTAAAAAAAGGCATGCCTGAACTGCAACAGGAAATAAACCGTGTTTTTTATTTTTTTCTTCTTTGGTGAAAGCACATGCTGAGCATAACACAAAACACAAAATCCCCAAAACCTTCAAAGGCATAGGATTTGACATGCAGCAAATCTGACTGCATAATCCCACAATGAACTAAGGGAACACAAAACCGCATGAACTGAACTAAACCTACTGTGTGCATACTTTGCAAAAAGCACACAAAGCCTTTGGGTAGAAATAAGGTCCTCTACTCAAAATGCTGCTTTTGAGTTAGCCCTAAAACGATGAAGTGAAACAGTGATACAGTTTTGGCTTTGAGTGAAGCTAAAGAAGCAAAACCAAAGTGTACATTACTAAATACAAGTGTGAGAATACAATGTTTTAACACTGAGAATGTACAGTTGGTCTGAAAAAAGGGGAAATATTTCCATCTTCATCCTCAGAAGCCCCAGTGAAACGGAAGTCTTTAGCTTCTGTACTGTGAAGTGTTCCCCAATGAAGAGGAGTATTTGAGCCGAATACAGTTACAAGAGGGATTCAAATAAAATCATTCCTATTTGATTGGACTGCTAAAAAGGGGGCGGGCTTAGATTTTAGCGCGATACGGAGCAACAGTGGACTGTGGCTCCACACACACCTCCATCGTCGCCAAAGTTGCAGATCGATTGATGGATATTGTTAAATAGTTGCACAGTCGGACAAAAGATGTGATCTAAAGGGGTTAAACAAGGCATTTCTTTAAAAAAATATGTTTCAATATTTTTCAAATGACAAAAACTAATTATTATTTGCTTTACTCTACTATATAAATGCCGTAAAAACATCCCAACGTTTAGTAAATGCATCCATCATATCTGCAGAAGAAGCAACAGCTGTGAGAAGTGATTTAGGATGGCTTCTCCTTCACCTTCACCTTTCGGTTCAAGAAATACACCCACACACCTCCTAATATATGAGCACACATAAAAGGGCTGAGGTGGAACTACACCGGTCACTTAAACCTCTGAGTTATTACTGAACACCAAGCTATGCCCTTTTAAACATCTAGATCTGAAAATTGACTCCTGTGGATTTTGAGCGATTAATTATGCAAACATTTTTTTCTCAGTTTAAAGGATGCTCTCATTCCCTTAATCTTTATTTATGTGAGGTCAAGATCAAATGGTGCAATAGTTTCTTTTTTAAAAAGGAGACTTGTTTATATGCAACCAATCAAGTAAGTGTTGACTTCACAAGTCTGAATTTTTTAATTTGAATTTGAATTCATATACAACTCCATGTTTCAGCTCAAATACATTTGAGCATCTGGACTGTATGCTGGTAACTTTCTTTTTTTTTTAAGTTGAGTGTTTCGCATGTATTCAATTTCCCTGCACACAGTAGGTGTCGGTGTGTCTGAGTGATAACCTCGATGTGATTCCATGTGAGTAAAATGCGGCACCAGCCGTGCGGTGGTTCAGTGTGCATTCTGTGTGTGCTTCACTGGCAGAGTCGGAGGTTTGAAAGCCACGGGGGCCGACCGAGCTAAAATATGGGCTTTTTGGCACCGCCGCACTCTGAATTAGATTATCCACTGACGTGCGTATGCTGGATTGTGTGTTTTAAAAAAAAAAAAGAATAAGCATACTACACAATGAACCTTTAAGAAAGCTTGGCATTGTCTTCTATCGGGGCACACAGGGAATTAAGCTGGCCTTTAAAGTGCAGGCTCACTGACTGAGAAGGCAGATAAAACAGCTGTGTGGTTTATGGGGTTTTGCTTTGAAATCAGATCAAGACGGATGCCTCCTTTGCATAATTCCTCAACGTCAGCTTATCATCATCTCCATCAGCAACATGCTTTAAAAGGGACCTTTGTGATTAATACTGCATGCCAGCGCTGCAATGACAGACTCATTCCCGTATTAATGATGCTTGCAATATCTATCAAATTATGTTTTATGAAGCATTGGTGTTTTTACAGAATCACCTCCTTGAGTAGATTTTTGTTTTAGTTGCTCTTAGTGCTTTGTTTTTAGAGCTTTTTAATCTGAACATTAACTCATTACACAGTCTTTAAAAGAGAAAAGTGCAGTGGGCTGTATGAGTGAACCAAAAATGCAGTATCCTCAGAATATACAGATATAGTAAATATACTCAAATTGTTTGGGTTTGTCCATTAACAGAATTCAGTCCATTTTAAATCAGAGGCTATCACCGTCTGCAAGCCGAGTTCACATTGCACCATATTCTTCTTGAACTTTTCGATGCCACTTCTTGATACTCTGATGTTTAGACCTATTCAGATTCTATGAGGTTCTCCTCTGAAAATATGCTGTGCCTTTTTTAAAGCATGGAGTACTGCGCATACTGCTCCAACACAGAGTCGGGACACAATTAAAAGCCGTTTTGCACTCACTAAGCTTTGCAAGCTTGGTGAAAGCCTTTTCATATTCATTGTGTAAGTAATGCAAAAGGTCTTGTGCCATTTTACTCTCCATTAAGAGACTGATTCAACTGCTAATGGTATTGAAAGGGCATTTGCTTTGACTGGCTTGCCCTTCACCAATAGGAAAATTGCAGTGTGCATCACAAGAATTCCATCAAAATAGATCACCGAACTCAACAAGGCCACAGCTTGTCTGTTACAACCTATGTTTATATATTTTTATAGAAGAATAGTCGTAATTAACAAATGCTGCGCCTCTGCTCGGCAAATTTGAATTCGAATTTCAGAAAGACACATTGTAAAACAAGAAGAGAGACATCACGTAAAATCCCTGTTTGATTTGATATGAAATGAATAATGGATGAATTCCATGATAAAACATGCCATTTGCACCAGGTAGGATGTTTCTATATGTCAAATCGATAAATTCATTCTCATCTCCGCCGCGGTTTTCTTTTCTCCTCAGCACAGCTGCGGCCCCCTGGTTGAAGGCAGTCGCAGGATTCTTTAGTAGAAAAAGGAGAAAGCAGCTCCTTCTCATGGGGTGTGAGGGAGGGATTCTGGAAACTCAGGACCATTTGAGCAACCTTGCCCTTGGTGAGTTTAGGGGATTTACTCTGCAAAGAGAGTTGGCAATTTCCAGTAGCTTGGGGTTTTGAGAGAAAAATAAAAAGGGGAAGCTGTGTGAATTCCATCATATTTCCTGCCACATACCTTCACTGCTCCCACAGCCTTGCCCACACTCTGCTGCTGACTTTCTATCTGATCAAAGACAGAAATGTCTTTCAAGCTCTTTCTCTGCAGGGGGAACCAGGATGTAACCAATATTTCAAGGATTACATAATCATTGCATTTTAGAAAGAGAAATCATTCCTTTTGCGCGTACAAAATGCGCTCTGAACTCAGTCACATAGCGGCCATTCATCAACTCTACATCTGATGCGTATCCAAGACTGCCGTTCATCTAAAATGTATGATATCTGTAAATAACGCTTACTCAGTTGAACCTACCGAATATGCACTGTGAATACAAGCAGATTTGTCCATCTCTCTCTGTCTCCCCCCCCACCCAGACATTGCTACAGATGGCAGATCATCATACAGATGATGACTGCTTAGCAGTCCTTTCTGACAGCTCTCCGATTACATAGCAATTACACTCCTTCTCAAAAGCTGCTTTGACAATTAGCTTGCTGACAAAACACTTTGTTGTATTTATTCATGTGTGGACAGCTTTGGCTTCCTTGTTTGTCCAGGGAGATTGTGTTCACACCTAGGTAAAATGCTACTGCTGCAAACTTCCACGCAGACAGCGCGGTGTTCTACAGTTCAGTTCTGACAAATGTTTCCTTGGCACAGTGCACAGCGAAGTGTGCCAGTACTGGCATTTCTAAAACACATTTGTGTTCAACACAGACATTAACTTCACAAACCAGTCACCATAAGTTCATCTTCTGTAAAGCTTCGCAAGCATCGATTTTAAACATGCAATTGGTCGATTTTTACCATTCGGTAACCAAGGCCTTGTATTTAAAAGTGCCAGTCTAAGCCATTGTTTCCCATCTGGATGTAATCCAAAGATGATCAGAAGGCTAATGAACCCTTTGTCTTTTGAACAAAGACATGCAAGATGCTACCCGACAAAGGCCGAGGTGTAAAGAGAGAGAACAGCTTCCCATCGGGGGGGCACGTTTCAAACTTAACCCTTGTCCTGTGTACCGTGCTCTGAGCATTTATAGTGCGACAGTACTGTAAGAGATCTTTGTCTCGTTCCTCGCTGTCAAGAGTGGGATTCAAAATTGCCACGACACTTCATAAAGACAGCAGGTAGGTTTATGGAGAGGGGAGTGTTTTGACTTTTTATGCTGTGACTGTTTGTTGTTCCGTCATGAGCACTCTGAGGCAGCAACGACGTTTAACGGCAATAAAGTATTACGTACATCTTGAATCCATTTGAGCTTTTTTGTTGAAAACTGCTGCAGGCCAAGACTGAACCAAAAGAGTATAGAGAAGGGCTGCAAAAACCAAAACAATGAGCTGAAAAACACTAAGACGTTGAGTAGATTTGAAGGGTTACTGCAGTCTGGTGATTATTCTCTGTGGGTCAACAGTGCATCATGTTGTCATTTCCAGGAAGAAAAGATTGGATTTTATTATAAAAATAAGGGCTTAAAAAGTCATTTTTCATTTCATCCCGACTTTAAGAATACACAGCATAAGTACCATAGCTACTGTCAAACAGTCCCATTTTTCAGCATATTGAGAAACTAATGAACCTACCCAGCCTCTAGTCAATGGCATACATTTGCCAGCCTGCAGTCCCCATCGCAACACTCCTGATGGCTTCAAATTATTGGCCCGCCAGTTCGTTTGCACCTTTGAAGTGCTGTTACAATCGCAAACAACAGCAGCAACCTGCCACTTCCTGTCACCGCAACATCCTCTTTGATCCTGTAAAAAACAATGTCCCAAACTGGATAATATAAACAAATCACCAACAAGGAAGAGGTAAATGGAGACACTGGAGAGACATGCGCTCATCCAAATGTGTCTCTGCCCGGCACTTCGTTGCGAATCTGTTCTGAAAGGTTGTTTTGGCGCTCTCTTAAAGAAAAAGAAGCTGCCAGTTTCGATCTTTCTGCTGTGTGTGTGTTTGAACTGAACTGGCCTTCAGAGTTGTCATTCACTCCATCCAAATTGCTGTCGAGTCTTGAATGGCTTGTGCCTTCAGTATGAGCCAGTAGTAGGGAGTATTGGCAACATGAAACCTTGGTTAGAGTGGCCCCAGCCACCTCTGGGAAGCTTTTGAACATTCAGACGCCCGCTGAACGATTTCAAGCCATTTATTTTCCCGAGAAACAACAACAAATCACTGTTATCCAGTTATTGTTTCTTTTTTATGAACTGTGAGTCACTTCTCTGACTCAAGCAATATAGATTTGAATTAGTAATTGCACAGAAAATGTTGTGTACATCATCTCGGGGGTCATAGAAATGTGACGTGTTCGCTGGAGAGCTGTTCATGTGCCTCCCCATTCATTTACAGCTCGCTTCCCCAATCACTTGAGAAAATGGTTGCAGTAAAAAACACTCTACATGGTTGTAGTGGCACATTCTTCTCCAGCGGCTGCTATAATTGCATTTCCTGAGCAAATCTGTGAGGAGATCAGACAAAGGATTCTGTATCCATCTAAAAAATGGGAAAGCCTATCTTCTGCTGATTAATTGTTGCCATATTCTTCTCAACTGGATGCACTCCACTTGCACACATGACTCATTTTCACCTCCACTTTGGGACAATTTGAGGAGAATGAAATCCGTACATCTTTCACACCACATTGAATAAACAAGCAGCATAAACCTATAACATATTCTATACAGGTTGATGTTTTCAGACTCTGCTTTTGCACAAGGAAATCAAGTTTCAGCTGAGGTCTCTATTATCTGAGCATCATATACTAACAAGGCTCTGTTAAGATTAAAAATCAACATATTAACTGCGAGACCCAGACGAGACTAACATTTGATCTCAAACAAACACAATGCAATGCCATAAAAAGGACACGAAGTACAATACAATTTAAAAGTTGGCAAGTTGAAATCAAACAATGTGGATCTGCTGGTTTTGAATAAAGAATATTGACTGACTGCAAAATAGATTTTTTAAAAACATGAGACATCTAGCAGCAGAACTACTGTACTAATCTTGGCTTTGTATTACTGCAACAAATGATTATTTTGATTATCAATTATTCTGCAGATTATTTTCTTGAATGATCTATTAATCATTTTGTCTATTGAATTAAAAGTGACAAAATCCCAACACATTAAGTTAATAAGACAAAGGAAATCATTTTTTTGCTTGAGAAGTGACTCAAAATAATTGGCAACCAACTTATCGCTTATTTCTTAATAATGGGTGATGAATTCATTCTTTTTTCATTGACTGAGCTATTAACCAACTTATCGTTTCAGGTCTGAAAAAAAAACATGTTTCAAAATCTCAGTGTAGCATTTGAACTGACTGCTGAACACATTATGAAGCAATTTATAGGTCAGCATATAACATGGTATGTTATATTGCAAAACAAGCAGAACGCCTTACAGCTGATAAATACATGGTGTAACATTGTACTGTACAGATTCATCATTTAGTTTTGCAAGTCCCTTTTATCCGCAACTACAATGAACAAACAACACATGTTGGTGCCTCTATATCTCCTTATCGACTCCTCCAAACATTCCCACATATAGTTCTCGAAGCCAACATTTCTTGCAAAGTCTGGCGCCAGAGCTGGAGCTGCAGCAGCAGACAGGCTGAAAATCCCTCTGCTTTCAAAAAAGCTTCCCTGAGGCCACGGCTATGAATTGATACCCCATTGTTGCATTACTCTTGGCCACAGAGCAGAGCACGGGACGAGAATAGTAATCGGACGAATCATTGGCGATTCTTATACTGCTCACCAACCAGAGCATTATAGGGATGTCATATGTCAATATCCCCGATGGGCATAAACATTAAACTTAATGTGTGCAAGCACATGTTTGGAGATACAGTTTATGCACGTGCTCACACACGCACACACATATAGACACACACACACACATTTTAAAGCTCACTGAGAAAAGCCTTCCAGCACTACTGATGTTTGGGAATTTTCCGTCAGAGCACCCTCTGCTTCTCTCGGCAAGAAGAACTAAGACGCAACCTGCGTACCCTCTGAGGCTCGGTGCAAGCTCAATCAGCAACATGATATGGCCCACGGCTCTGTGCTGAGGTCACTGCTGGAGACTGATCACGCACGAGGTAGCAACACAGTGTCTTCTGCCCCTCTAACGTTCTGCCAAGCTAGCCATGCTGCTTCTACAGCCACTGTTCAGCTGCATGGGCTGAGCTCCGCCCCGAGGAACCCGGGCCCTACCTCGACCTCAACCTCTGTGTTCTGTGCACTGAAATGCAACGTGTTTAAACTATTTCATGCATTGCCACTGAAATTATAATCAGGTCAAACTGTCAGGACCAATTTGACTTATCCAAACTTGACACAAGAATTACAATATTGACCTCTTGTGCAATATATGGACATAAGATAAGATAAGATGAGATAATCCTTTATTAGTCCCGCAGTGGGGAAATTTACAGGATGACATGACCTCGATCATTTTTAGGCTATTGACTTATCGCCCGCAGCTCCAGCGTGGGAACATTTGGGGTTTAAGTGTGTTGTTATAATTTATATCCAACGTATAGCTTATATGTTTTCACCCTGCACTTTTGTTAATACAATTTCTAACCATTGGGAACTAGATGGCCTTATGACTCTCTATAACCCTGTGCTGAATGTTCAATACAGAGAGCCTTTCATTGTTCATTGTTTTGGTTGTGTGGTTTCATTTTATTCATGTTTTGTTACTTCATGATAGGTCATGTTTTTCACATTCCGATTCCAATGTCTGAATAGTCTTTAGAATTAAAAATTAATTGCTCTTTGAAAAGGTTTACTAATGTCATTATGCTATTGTATTATCATATCAGTGGCATAAAACGGTCTTAAAATGACACTAATATTGTTTATCGCAATCATTTCAAGGACAATATAACTTCTAACAAAAGCAGTCATCGTGACAGGCCTAGACTTGGAGACTTTTTATCATGCTATGAAATAAAGACACTGTTCTTATCCGAGGACAAATCAACTCTAATCAAGACGATTTTACTGTTGTACAGCCTTGGTCGGAGACGAGGTCTCTAGAGTGAACAGGCATTATAATTAATTAGTGAAACTAGCTTTTAAAGTTTAATCTGCCGTGCAGCCGTTCTTAATTTTGAACCGCATCCCCCCCCTTTCCTTTTCAGAGTGGCTCTCACACATGTCTACAGCACATTAATCAATAATAAAAGTAGTCAGGGAAGTCAGAAGTACTGTCCTTCAAAATCTCTCTAATGCTGCTTTGCTTGACAACAGAAGACAGGAATGCCTGCGTTCCAGTCTTCATTCACCTTAGAAAATACCACCCTAAGCCTCATCTGTCATGTATCGGCTGCAGCCTAACATTTCACTTTGTTTGGCAGACATTGATTTTTACCTCCAAGGTGTTGTCAAGGAGGCATCCAACTCATACATACCTCCTCTGCTGTCTCTCCAGAGGCTGCTTTAGAAGGAATTGCAAGAACACACACAGACACAAAAGAGGAGCTCACAGAAAGGACTACATTTGAAGGTAGCCTAAAATATTGCCAAATCTGTTGAGTAAGGACACTGGTGGGGATAAAAATGTTTGGGCGATAAGCCGGGGTTTATCAAAGCAGCATTTCTCAGTGCCTATTCTTGTCGCGTATTTAAAGGTATCTTTGTTCATGTGCTGTAATAAGCTTGGCAGCAAGTAATCCAGATTCAAATATGTACTGTAAATACACACAGAGATGCACCCTGATAGGACGAGGATCAGTGTGTGTCAACGCATATCAAGTGAGGACGTATTGTGGTTTCACGGGTTTCGTCCATGTCTCAGCCAAAAGCACTCTCAGCACACCAGACGTCAAAACACGTGGTCACTATAATGGCTTAAAACTATTTCATCGGCTTTATCCAATCCTCCATCCATATGTTCAGGATATTTTCCACCTCAGCAAGTCAGAAAACAACAATTCATCAACCACTGTCTAACCACAACCGCCACCCTGTCCTACACACACGCAAACACAAACACACACGCACACACACACTTGCAACCTAGTTGAGCAACACTTTATATTCATTAAGTGTCAAAATGTTATAACAAATAGCTGGCTTAAAAGAGCAACAGTATATCTTATTTAGGAATTATTTGGCACCAAAGAGAAATGATCAATGAGGTAGCCTTGAAGGTAACATCCTTCCCCAGTTTGATCAAATTAAGCGGCAACACTAATTATAACAGAGTAGATGAGCTTTGCACTTTTGTTTAGGTTTCGTTATAATGATCCGGCCAACTTCATACAATGCAGAAACCGAATAAGCGTCACAACACACTAATTAAAAGCACTGCCGCCACATATCGAGAGCTGAGAAAAAATAGTTTGAACTAGTTTTCAAGCGAGACTGAGAGTCGACAGCCAAGCTAGCAGTTCCGTGAGGCTGTATGAGGGCTGCATGATTATTGCCAAAATGATAATCACTTTATTCATGGATTTAGGGCCAAAATATTTTTATTGCACTTTCACATTTAAATGAACAGAGCACTGCTTTCAGTCCCATGTTGTGCTACATTCCTGCCGATGTACAATCTTTTGCAAAAAAAAGACGGGTCCTTATTAAATTGAATGCGATTGGTAGTCGAATAATTGTGCAGCCCTACTGCACTCAGCACTTTAACATCTGGTAGGTAAAGTAGAGCTGAGGCAAGTGCATTAGTTTTCCACATAGTTGGTCACAAGTTTGACTAATTAAAAGTTTGACTTGTCGATGCCGCTTCATGGAAAATTTAAGGGATTACCAAATGTATTACAAATCATCCTAAAGAGGGGGGGGGGGCAAGACTCTAAATTAAATGTCATTGCGATCCATCCAATGGTTGTTGAGGCATTTCGCTCAAAACCACAAATGCCAACCTGCTGGTGGCGTTAGAGGGAGTTTCACCAGTCATTAAGATACATCGTCTGCAAAATGTCCACGGCAACTTCATGGCGGTCCATGAAACAGGTGTCGAGTTATTTCAGTCTGGACAAAAGTAGTGGTCCAACTGTCCCACGTTCAAATTGCTAGAGCTACAACACAAGCATGGCTAAACATTAAAAACATCTTGACCATGATAGAAGAAGGTCTACAAGAACAGACAAACAGTCTGTATATTCTCTAATAATGAAAAATAATTTCTGTGAAAAGAAAATTGCTGAAAATAACTATCGTAGATTGTACTTCATTTTAGTGCTACACTGATCTGATGCCTTCCCTTTGTCTCCAGGTTCAATCTCAGTTCATTTCCAAAAAAATACATCATTTCTATCTCTTCTGAATTCCAATTGTTAACATGTGAACTTTGTGTGGTGTTTTAGCAACTTTACACCATCACCAGTTCAAGAGAAGATCAATGAATCATATTTCACTCAGTTCTGTGTCTATAGTTGAAAGAATAAGCCCTAATGATGACACAGCGCCAGTATCTCATTTTCCAAATGAGAGAGAGAAAGACACAGGCAAGGTTTGCTTCTTGCTAAGAGCAAGCATCATGATAAATATCCTGAATATTTATGAAAATGAAAGAGACCAGGGAGAACAACCTCATCATTCCTAGAGTTGACTGGCTTATACATTAGAATTCCTCTCCGAAGGAGGTCAAAAGTCCAACAGCTAAATCTTTTCACTGTGCAAGACGCTGCATTGTAACACGGCTACTTATTGTGACTCATTCGGGAAGAACATCAACTAAATGTTTGATATGCAAAATGTATTTTTTACTGCAGCTAATAGCATAAGTAGCGAAAAATATCATTTAGGCTAATGGTTGCAAATGCAATCATTACTATCTAATGGCTCTGATGAGTATATGTATAGTAGGCCTGTACTAATAAACCTGAGGAGACTTTTGTCTCCATAATGGAAATGAATCTGCATCTCTCTCTTCTGCAGCTTCAGCATTTGATGTGAAATTACGTTTTTCTTTTTTTCCTCAACAACAACTCCACAGATATATTTCGATGCATTTACACAGATAAATTAGCTTAGGTGGATGTGTGTTTGTTCGTTTGAAACTATAATGTGTGTGTGGGGGTTTGGGGGAAAATGGTGTTAATGAAATAAGGGTAACAGTATAGCAGGGAACAGATAGGAGCAAAGTGTCGACAGCATCCATTATGCTTCTCTGTGCACGTTCCCCATTTAGCCTCTTCATATGATTCAACAGTGCTAAGCATCTCTGCAGTTTGGTTGCTGTACGTGTAAACTATGTAATTTGCGTTCCATGCCACAGCAGGCGTCAATTAGCACCTCACTCACGCCTCTACATCTGAACTGCATCAATTTTGGTCCTGTACTGCTCGGAACATGATGTGAATCTGTCACGACTCGACTGAAAGGAAGGAAATGTTCAACACGGAGGAGCTCGCTTATTGCTCACCTTGGGCTTTGAAATCAAGAATAATTATCAGACATTGTGCTTCATGGTTACAGATTGAATCGGTATTCATCGCTGTTGGTGGTCGATTATGTGAAAAAGTTACAGTATGATGGAGAGAACAAAAAGACATTTTGTCTGGGCACCTGGATTTATTAATTATACCATAACTGTGTAACGCAAGGCCTTATTTGCACAGTTTCCACAGTATTGGAAATAAAGGATTATCCCTGAAAAAATCTGTTGCATTTTTCAAACACATTCACATGGATAAAGTAATTAACTGAACACGGATGCCCCAGTTACACATGCACACAGGTCATGGTTCTCATCATTATCATTATTATTCCTTGTACGTATATGTACACACACACACACACATACTTTAATAAAGCTAATTCTGATTGTAACATTACGCTGCTGATGCTGAGAGTTTAGCTCACATTTTATTATATCATGGAAGTCCATCTTTAACAAATAGTGATTACTTTTTACTGACAAGTTACAGGAACAGCAGATAAATTCAACAAATCACTTAGCATCCTATGCTTCGGGTGAAAATAAAATGAGAAATGACTTCGACAGTGGAGTGCAGGATTTATGTCCCATCTCAGAGAAACCATCATCTGTTTCCGTTAACCATGACTATGACCCTTCTATAACTTACTACCAATTAGTTTCAGTTGTCATAACTAGTCCTGAGCCATATTTTCAACAAATCAACAAACTACATACCTTTTTTTTTTTCGCAGCAGAACGTGCATGACTGTGAAACGTCTCTGCGGTGGAAATCACTGATCGTCCTTCAGCTTGGACCTAATCATGTTTGCTTTGCCTCAATTAGATAAGGGAGGTGCGTCGTCAACACACAAGCTTTTTCTCGTGTGTCCTCGGATGGTCCCTGTGCGTTTCCCTCCCGCACACCAAATGGCAGCAGTAGGAGGCAAAGGATGGTTCACGTTCACACCCGGCTAAGTCATTTCACACTGGAATACATCCATCAGAATTAGGATGATAAAAAGCCAAGACGAGACTGACAATGGAAACTGAGAAGTGAAATCTGAGAGAAAAGGCGGCAGCGGGCAGCATATGGCTCAGTGAAACCATAAGTTGTCAGTTCATAAAAGGCAGCAGCTGGTTACGTTTCCTGGCTGGGCTTGATATTGTATGACCACGCTGTGTATTCTTTACTCTTGACGAGATTAAACGGCGCAATGAGTATTGATACAGCAGCAAACCCACAGTTGGCACCACAGTCTGCAGTCACACTTGTTCCCGGTGTCGTATTTCAGCCATAATGCCCAATGGACTGTCACTATCTGCATACGCTTTCCTTGTGTGTATCGATAGCATCTTTCCTCTTGGCCCTTAGGGTTCCCATCTCAGTATATGACGGTGGAAGGTGACGGGATGCAACACGAACAAAATCTGTGCTCAAAAGATTTGAAGAAGCTGAAGCAGTGTTGCAGTTTAGAGAGGCCCGGCAACGGGGACGATAACAAATCTGGACTAACAGTCAATAGACACACTTCACAGCCAATCTGCAACGCGGGACACAATCTGATACCACAGCTAATCACACAATAGCATCCTTTCTCCCTGTCAGCGCTAAAGTGATATCAAGATCCGATGTTTAACGTTGAATTATGCAAATTTTATTGGATGAAATAACCATTCAATACTAGCGAGATGTGCTCTGCTGGCTCTAAAACCTTAATGTGCTCCGGACGTCGTGAAACTAATGAGCGACCTCATCCTGATGTTTATTTAAGACACTGTCAATAATGTAATCCCTATGATTTAGTTAGAAATCACATCTGCCACATTCAGGTGAAGGCCACTTTGTCTCCTACATATTCATAGGCAGCAATATTGACTAAATGTCTTGTCTGGCTAAGGACAAAATGGGAAGAGTGAAACTAGAGGATCAGTTGGTGTGAATATTAGCAGAAGAGAAATGCATACAGGAGATTCTGGGATTAGCTATGAAAGCTATATGTTAACGCAGTCTCTTCACTCAGGCCTGGACACTGACTGACACCGAGGATTTACTGTAGCAGAAGTTTGGCAGATGAGCTAACAGCGGCGTACAACTTCCTGAGGTGTAAGGAGTTAGAGAGACTTTGAAGTATCCCTCGCCGCTAGTAGCTAGCGGTCAAAAACACGTCTCTGCTCTTAAGACTTCACGCTGTAAATCATACCTGTAGCGAGCTAACCTGCGGCTCCTGCACTCAGCAAAAGAGGGTCGATAACTGCAGAAACAGAACTACACGTTTACCGAGAATCCCTCGTGTTCCCAGAGTGACAATAGAATCTCATTGTCAGGTGTTTAGTCAGATAAGGTCGCACACCCAAAGGGATTAGCGTCTGCTTTTCATCAATGTAATGCTTTAAAAACAGGTTGAGCAAACGTGCGGTGGATCAACCAATTTAAATGCTAAACCTCTTTCTCTCTCTCTCTCTCTCTCTCTCTCAGAAGATTGGGGCCGAGGGCTAAACACATACTGATAAACAAATCAACCTAGCTGTAAGGACTATGAGCGAGGGAAAACAAATGAATGACCCTCGCAGCTTTATTTGTACAGGGAGTACTGGGGAAATGGCGATATAGCTTGCAAAGTGTTGAGGTGAGAGGCCTTGTTTGGCGTGATAATACTTCCCGTGTCAAGTTCCTCCGCTAGAAAGAGTCATCTTGAGGCACTGTATTCTACGCTAAATATGCAAGCGGGGCTTCAGGAGTTTCGCGATAACAGCAGGAGGAGGCGATCCGGAAATGTCACCGCTTCTGGTTCAACATAACACAGTTGTAGCCACTTGTGTGTACAGTAAAGATATGCACTGCCACTGCTCGTGTGCTACGCACAGCTGTAGTTGAATTAGAAGCTGGCTGGATCATGCCGGGAAGTGACATTACTCTTTGAGAGCAGCATAATGATCACTATCAATCTCTTCATTGTCGAGTCACATTAGTGAAATATCAGGGAGGAGTACTGGAAAGGGGAAGGAGACCGCCGAGAGACATCTTCCACCACGGCGGCGTGGCAGTGCATTAATCACAGTGGCGGGACCCTCTCTGTGACCAGGCTGAAAACTGTCAGGGCAAACACTTCATCCGATAGAGATGCTGTGTTGTGCAAAAAAAAAAAAATAGAAAAGAAAAAAACCTTTTCTGGTGTCCCACCACATTGGCAAACAGTGCCAGCTCTCACATAACTGCCACAGCTTTCTCATTCCAGATTCACATTTAATTTTTTCCTCTCAGGCCATCTTCAGTCATCTTTTTTTCATCAAATACGGAGCCAGGCAAGGACACAAAACTGTCATTATTTCATAATCAGCCAGGCTCAACAAAGATTTCCTGCCGCAGATATTCAACTCGGTCATTCTGAATGTAATAACAAGCGGCAAAGATGCTGTATTTAAAACTATAATACCACATCTGACATGCACCATGAAGCAGCTGCATGAGCGCTTTATGTCTTTCAAAGCCTAGATGGAGCGCAAACCCGGAGAACTTGCAACGATTTCATCCATTAACTCCATCAATCTGCATTTGCTCCATCAGTTTCAGTTAATGTTGACTGTCTCGGAATTCTCTGGCTGAGAGCTGCTACAAGTGCCCTCGCTATAAGGAAGATTTTTGGAAGTGAAACTTTTTAGTTTTTGTTTTTTTCAGTCTTTCCGTCTAGTGTAGCAGCACACATGTCAAGTGGTTTATGAAACCACCCCTTCCCCGACTCCGCTACTGCCATCTAAATAATGAATACTCTGCCACCTGCAGTAATCCTCCAGCAGCCATCCCCAGAAATAGAACAAAGTCAGACAGAGCACTCGTTCTCTTCCCTTCACTTTTCAAAACATATAACGCTGATTCCTGAAAAACACGCTCAAATTGCTCCAGCTCCAATGATACTGCATGTTAATGACGCGCTGCTCTCACCTTCCTCAAGAAAAAAAAAATGTGTACTGGACTGTTGGGTTACTGCACTGATTCGACATTCCTGGCCACATCTAGGTCGTGACTTCAAAGTTTTGCTAAGTATCCATCTGAAAGCAACATCAAAGCGTGGGTAAGCCAACGATTTCAAAAGGCATCAAGAGCTAACCAGAAAGGTACAGTAACTGCGAAGGGCACCTTTGGGCTTCCTATGATGGATGGTAAGAAAGAGAAAAGCCAGAGAAGGCAGGAGAGTCGGGCGAAAAGAGAAATTACAGGGGAGAGAGGTGAGCTTATATGAAAGGTATCCTTAATTAGATGGAATGTTTGCCCTCTTCCACAAATTCCTTCATGTGGTGCCAGGGAAAAAAAGACCAAAGCTGATGAGTCTTGGGAGAACTATCTGACTAAGTGGCCTTTTATTGAGGGATAAAAAGCTCCTCTTTGCCTCTGTTCCCATCCACTGACCCTGATTATGGAATATGTGAAGGCGGATGAAAGGAGGCCGAGGAAGCCTGACGTGCCCTATTGTATGCAGATGCGATGACAGGGTCTGGCATTTGGCAGATGACACCTATGAACCGCCTTCTGAGAACTCAGCCAATTAAATGTTTGACAACTCGTCTAAAAGAAATGCTTTGGATTAAATGTATATCGTCAGAGGCTAGCCTGAAATCAATACTTAATACAACACTGTGCTATCATAAAGGTTTTGTTAAACATTTTACACTCATAGGAACAAATATGTCAGACAGCATAATGTGTGGAAGTCCATCGCAGTTTTCTTCAACTTTGTAACTATTATTACAGTCTCACAGTGTTGTCAACTGTGCAGCATGCTTATCCAAATTCATATTAAACGCCCATTAAACTCGACATGAGGGGAACCTGCAAACAACTGTGATCCAAACTGGTGTTATGGTTAAGTACTTCCATCAAAAAATGCGTCAAACTTTGGCACTTGCAGCAGAGTTGATTGATCAAGCGCTGCACTAATGAAAGCTGCGAAACTGAGGGAGATTAGACGACTGCTAAGCTTTGACCCTGGATGTGAAAACAGCGAGGAATGGGGATTGCTATCATAAAGCAGCTAAATGGCTTATTTCACCTCCAGCTCTGGTAGCCACCCACTGGCATCACTGTTTGGATAATGATACCCGCAAATGTCTGCAGTAAACAGCTGAGGAACAGGGGCTACGGCCCTTACCTAGAGTCATCACATGAGGTAGGGATGATCATTACCTTGTGAGCTCCGGCCACTGTAGCAAGACAACCCCATACACAGTTCTGAGTTACCAATGAAACAACAGCACAGACATAAACGCAGGCAGACACATGTTCAAAAATACTTGCAATATCGAGGGTTAGGGGAACGTTTTTGTTTTAATAATGTGGCCACCCTGCTAAGGCTACAATACGGAAGCAAACACTGAATATAACTTGATGATTACAACCACAATAGTAAAGTCAAGTTTGTTATCGCCCAATATCACAAGGCATGCAGAGGGCTGTACATATAATATAACAGCAAAGAGCAACATTAGAAAAACACAGGAAAGAAGAATATGGCGATTATGACTGATTTTCACCAGTTAGTTTTTTTAAATACCTAATATTATTTATTGTTATAGACTAAAAGAGCATATAAGATGCTTGGTTAGTTTACAGTATAGTTCCACCTCGACCAGCTACAACGGTAAAATATTACATGTACCTACATATTATTGAAATAATGATCAGCAAATGAATAATAACATATATATTCACGGGGGGGAAATGGGAACTAAATTAAGTCTTTTTGCTTTTGATTCATTAAAGTACATTTTAACAATAATACTTGCATTCTTCTTGCACTTAAATAACATTTTTAATGCAGGACTTTCACTTGTATCTGAGAACTTTTTATAGCATAGTATCGCTACTATCTTTAGTAAAGGATGTAAATACTTCCTTCAACGACATTAGATGTTTGCTGCCAGTCATTTAACAGTCTGTTGGTATTTTAAATGCGTTCCTGTCTAAATTGTGGAAAATAACAGCTACTGCAACACTGTCACGTTTTAAATCAATATGATTCGTAGAGTGAATGTAACTCCATCTGCCAGCACATTCATTTTCTGGATCATTTTTTTCTTTTTAGTTTTCAAACTTGTTTGGAGCTGTGAGCAGCTGCACTGCAGCTTTGGAATTTTACACATAAATGGAAACCTAGTTGAGTGTTTGACAAGGTGAACCAAACCCATCAAACAGAAAGGTCTACTTGTTATTCAAAACACAAAAGGTAACTGTTAATTATATTGAATCTGTTTTGTATATCAGTACTGTGTCATTATTTTAAATGATCTACAGATCTTCAAATTGAAGTTATCCTCTGTAATTATACAGCGTATTTCATATTTTAATTAACTTTTCTCAATAGACACTGGTCGAAGCTTTCAGGTGTGCTGATTTCTCATCCACATTATTTGACTGAGTTTTAATTAAAAACAAAGACTCAGTGTCTCCCAGATGACATCACTCTGTGGACAATTTCACACTCACATGCTTTCCAAAAGCTTATTAAGATCATTTCAGATGTGGATATGAAGCTAATGTATGAACAGTAATATCAGCTTTGTCTTTAGAGGAAGCAGACACAAGCACCTTTTCTGCCATTCAATCATTCATGCAGTGTTCTACGTGCATATCTTATGGATGTTATGTGGACACAAAATATAAATACATGTCCATGCATCCATCCATCTACAGGTTGACGTTTTTGGGACAGGATCAGAGTGCAAAAGAGGTCCACAATCTATCCTCTTAGGTCAAACACATCAGTTTTTAATAACAATATGTACACCTTGATTTCTTAAATGTTTCATCATGCTCACCTTGAGGGCACTTTGTGGAAATTTTCAAGTAGAAAATACAATGACTACTGAACTAACGGGCTCTTTGGGACTACAAACAAATCAAAAAATATTTGCTGATGTTTAGTTTTAACAGTTAAAGCTGCTGCTGTGGTTCATAACCGGATATGAGTTGAACATAACATGATGTCAGAAGGTCCACATGGAGAGACTCAGCACTGCCCAATAAACAAGTATCAAACAAATAGTCCTCATTCAGACATTACATAAATTAAACAGCAGCTCATCCTGTCATTACATAAATTATGGAACAGTTCATCCTGAAACCACATCATAATGCACAAAAGCCTTTGTTGGCAAAGGCTCTCGCTGGCCCTGAGGTCCTGTCATGTGTTTGCCAGTAAGACTAAGAGGAAAATAAGACTGACCGAGCTGCCTGGTGAAACACCAGATAAGAAAATTGGAACAAAAATGGCTAAGAGCTCGCTGTTAATGTGAATGCAGCGCAGCGTTAGTCCACGGAGAGATCCGTGACACGAACGCAAGCCTGTGCAAAGTATTGGTAGTCCATCGTCATCCCATAATGATTTATGCTACTGAAGCTGTTATTCTGATTGCACATGTGCTGAATGCCACCAGGAAAACTTTACCTCTCCTCTACAGCATATGGAACTCAGCATGTGCGGAGGTACATTCGCCTCCTTCTCCAGGGACACAAACCCACTTTTTCAACGTAATCACCATTGACATATAAAGATGGTGGGATCCCAATATACCAACCTCCTCAGCAGCATGCCCACCCCCCCCCCCCCCCCCCTCAATTACCTTTTCACACTGCTCCACAGGCAAACATGACCAGAACCCCAGAATACCAACATGAGACTGCAGCTTTCAAATTACACAACCGATCGGTGTTAAAATGAACAAATAAGTGGACGATGTAATTGATCATTTCCCACTCACTCAGACAGCTAAATATATACCTACCTTGCTCCACAACTGAGCTTATGGCCAGAAGAATAACTCATTGTGATGCCTCATAAGATGCAGTGCCCGCGGAGGACGGGCTCGTTACATTTACCTGCTCGTGTTTACCTGTAAATCTATGTGGCACTGCCACTGACTGTATGACCCCTTTGCAGCACTCAGACTTATTCCTGTGTTGATGCATCTGCTCTGCTTACATTGGCCACCACTCGCTCCACACCAATTACTCTTCGTCTTTGTAGCTATTGGTCTGCTAAGCACTTCAATCCGTCTCTGTCTCCGAGGCCGTGACGTCAACCCCAAATGATTAATCAAAGGCAAGTCAACACCCAAAAGCAACACCTAGGGTACCCTGTTTGCATATATTACCCACAGTACTTCATGGATGTCACGTTAAATATGGAACGGGTTTCTAAATAGGGTTCCGCTGTTTCTTGTGAACGAGCCAAGAAACACAAGTATAATGTCTTATCGCTCCGATGCAGTTTAGAGAGCTTACGGCAATATACTGTATTATTGTATTTCATACAATATTAAAATCCCTCTTTTCCATTTGTTCCACATAATCAGGCAGTGCTTCTGATGATGTGAGCAAAACTATAATCATTATACCTTGTGTGTTTATGTAAAATAGCAATGAAACTCACCACAAAGCCTCTCACTATCAACGTGTCCAGGTGACCGTAAAGCAACTTGACCCTGCTGATGTCCAAGCTTGGTGATGTGCTTTTGGAGCAAGTGCAAGACGCTGTATTATCAATGCACACGTGTTAGGCTGCAGTACCATTTTAAACACAACACATACACACCGCCCACTCGTAAGAGGATCCACAAGGGGACTGAAAGGATTACAATAGACTGTAGCTTTCTACGGACACAATAAGGCCCCGGCTAACAGGAGGAGCTGCCGGAACATAGCCCTCGCAATGCATTAAACATTATTCCGCCACATCCAAGTAGTTGACAGATGCAATTCGTGTTCAACTCCGGCACAGATGTCCAGCAAAAAAACACAGATAAAATACTGTGAAAAAAAAACAGGATCTGTGAATGTAAACCAGATTAGAATTTAGGTTAATTTCTTTAAAATAGGATTACAAAGAAGTTACCTGAAAGATTATGTGTAGCGATCCCCCACTGAGGCTTTACTGTATCAAGGTCCACTTCTTAAGCTGCGATGCTGCTTTGCATTGGGATGTACAAAATGCTCCGGATCTCCTCTTCCCACTGTTCCTGCACGAGCGACACGCTGCACAAGAGCACACTATCGCACTGGCACATGGATGGCACTCAAGCGATGTCAAAAGGGTTAAAACCTAGTGGACCGGAAAGTCACACCAGCATCGGTCTAGTTGCCAGCCACCGCTGCCTGCCGCACTCCCCAGCAGCTCTCCACCTCCTCCTTTCTCTTTCTTCTTTTCCTTTTTTTTTTTTTTCTCTTTTGCTCAACCTATCTCATGGGCTTCTCCCCCTCCTTATGTGAGATGGCAGATGAGAGCGCTGGGCGATTTGCACCACTCTATCATGGATCGTGTTACGCTGTCTGGCTGTAGCGGCGGTCACAGATGATAGGCTGAGGAGCTTTTGCGTGCGTGTTTACCCCTTAAAAGAAGTAGCGGGAGAAGAGACGGAGAGGGGGGGAGGTGGGCTGCCAGCCTTCGAACACAAAAATCTGGAATGTTATCCAAAAAGATTATCGAGCTAGGCGACAGGCTCTGACATAAAACCTTGATGTGCATTCATATGGGAGAGCGTCACTGAGTTACTGTGCACAGACCTAAACGTGACACTTTTAAATGCTTCTCCTTCAGTTTTTATATCATCTGATTAATCACATTAAAGAACAACCCGTGATTTATCTTTGTTTAGCTCATAGACATGATGAATATGCTTTGTCGGTCTTATTATTTAAATATTTCATGACATCTTAAGCTCATTAGAATACACAGTGTTATGTATGTATATGTGATACATACTGCTGCATAAAAAAAGCAATATCTAGCCTTTGATCACAGATGATAGAACATGAGAACAATGAGAACGCCAAGAGATTATGAATTAACACCACACTCTTACACTCGGTGCTAAGATGAGAGCTAACGCTACGCCGTCCTCGTTTTGATCTCGTCTTGTTGACTAGATTGTCAGCGTTGTTTGTTTACTTGTGACAGTATTTTAAAAAGATGGCAAAATATTTGACTGACTTTTTAAGAGAAGATTTCTCAAACTGCGGCTCCTAATCAAAAGAACTTTGTTTCTTTCACACAGTCCTCTCTGAACTGAAAATGGCTGCTTCCTCGTTAGCTTCTCAAGAGAAGCGCTGGATCTTAATAAAGGGGGGGGGTCTAAATACTGGTAAACAGTATCGCTATGTCCCTCTGTTAGATGGGGCTATATCTAGTCATCTACTGCTTCCATGCTGAGCATTTTTTATAAAATACAAAAAAAAAAAATATCTACCAGGGTAAACAGTTAGATTGTATAGCTTCTCGGATTTTTAATGCATTATATCATCTCTGCCAAATATTAAAGATGTATACAGTGGTTGATTAAAAGAATATCAGCTACTGGTGTGTCCAGGACTTTTTAATTTGCCTGGCTGAAAAACATTCATTCTTTTGCGTCCCAGTGAAAGCGGTAATCTAACTCACCTCCAGCTGAGCACATTTCGTCAAACTCTGCCCTCTATTAGCGGTTCAGAAAACTGTCCAGGAATTTGTTTATCTGAAGGTCCTCCTGAGGCGAGTCCATTTTCTCCCTTTTATGCTTTAGGCATTGACAAAGTGAACTTAGAGCTGAACTCAAATTTCAACTTTAATAGAAATCCATAAAGAAATCTATCTAGATAAGAATGAAAATATTAGACTGACTTTACTTTAGTATAACATAAGCTGTGGGACTCACAAAAGACAAATATTCCAAAAAAGGTATGGTCTGAAATTGAACAGCAACCGCGATATCCTGAAATTTAGTCCATAGTACGGTTCAAGCTCCAGAAAAACGTTATCCTACCTTTCCCATAATGCAACTGGATAGCATCTTCCATTAAAACCCTCCCTGCCTCCAAAACCACACATCCAGTTTGTGACTCACGCTTCCAGTTAAAGAGGTTAACTCTCAAACCCAGTCACAGATAAAAGGATTCATATCATCAGTGATGATATGACAGCCACTATTATATTTCTCTCAGTGGAAGTCTGTTTTTTTAAAGATCAACAGTCTATGACCGATCTATGAAATCATCTCTTACATGCTTTGAAAATATGACAACAAAGCACTTCACCTTATTGTGAAGCTACCGCTACAAAAGTGTACCTTGTCATGTAATGCTATGGTTCATATACCTTAAATACAGCATTGAGTGTGAAGAGACGATGCTAGCAAAGTAAAGAAGTACCATTACCAGTATTTAGCCCTTGTTTTAGGCTTCCATTCACAGTTTTGACCCCCGCCTCCCATTCATTATTATCTATCTTTCTCAATGCCCAACACACATGTCAAACCATTGCACCTAGCTTGAGTTGAATCACAACCCTTATACCAGCTAGCAGGCATGTCAACTTTAGCAACTTAACTCATATTTGTCCTGCGTTTTCTATGACTGGAAATGTGCTCAACTGTTTTCCAGGTTTTCCCAGGACATTTGGGAACCCCGGATACTATTATATATTATATATACAGGTGTTTTCACAGTCTGAGTGGTGATCCTGTGACGAGTACAGTGAATTTGGATAAATAAATAGCTGATAAAGTCAGCAGATCTCCAGCTCCAACTCCCTGATCTCACAGCGCAACTTGTGCCATCTAGGAACAGAAGCAATAAGTGAGGACTATTGTCCATATATCACCATTACAAAATTGATATGTGATTCTTTAAAGATGACATTTCTATCAATAACGTTTGAAAGAACTGTCTGCGAGTGGTGGCAAGAGTAACTGCAAGAGCTGCAGGAGCATGACACCAGTCAAAGCATCACAGCATCATCGCCCATGATGTGACTGTCAAGAGTTTATCAAAAAAAACATTCAGTGGGTCCTAAATAGTGGTATAAATCTATACTGCAAATTATTTTGAACTTTAAGCCCACAAACAAAATAATTAATTCAATTTATGATAAGAAATGTATTATTTTTAAACACATATACTAAAAAAAAATCAATCTAACTTGTGTCTACTACTGTGTAAAATAAAAATGTATATGTAATCTGATGATGCACACGAAAAAAAGCAGTTCCTCATAGAAAAGTCTAATGAGTCATACATACAGTGCTGCAGTGCATCATATCTGCAAAATCAACTGGGCATTCAATTTAAAAAAAACAACAAGTTATGTTGGCTCAGCAGTCGGTAATACTCCGCTTTCATTAATGACCAACAACTAAAACAGGAAAGGACTGATAAGACTCCTTTGAAGGTGGACATCAAAAGTGATGCCTCTGGGGCTGAGAACAAGGGAGTGCTTCCCACTGCAAGCACACATTGGCTCAAAGAGCTTGGTCACGCCTGTGGGCTCAAGTGGGGAAATATGTTACGAGTTTGGACCGCGGTCCTTGTAATCCAGGAGTGCCCCAGTTCCGAACGGCTTGAGTGAAATTCATATTGAGTGGCCCAAATGATTATATTCATCATCCATCCTGAAGAAAGGGCATGCGAGACCTGGTGTAGGAAAGGCTATTTTAAGATGGAAGCATCTCTACCTTAGTCATTTCAGAACACCTTGGAGATGATGTCGATTTCTAATCTTTTGGGAATAACAAACGGCCTCGTTATAATTCCCACAGGGTGTGTCTTAGTGAGGTGGTAGAATTAAAACGAGACACAGTCACGTGGATAAGTTAACGCTTTGTTCACAATATCAAAGAAAAGTGTGTATATCAGATAGGACACTGTTTTTACAATACAGTATTCGAGGAGGTATGGCCATGTGGTTTCCAAAAAAAACAACGAGGCACAATGGGAATATAGTGTACGGGGGGGCTTGGTTAGGAACACAGTAATTGGAGTTGGGAGAGTAACTGAGGACATAGCGGGCTTGGGTTTGGGCTGTTTGGGGAATAAATATGAATCTTTTGAAATACCTGCCTTTTGACAGTCACCCGTCTGTGTTTATCCATCGCCTGTCAAAGCAGGATTACGCCAAAAGCCCACCTGGATACCGAACAACCTACAGCCAAGTAGCTCATTTTCGCCACAGCACCATGTGCAAACAAAGAGGGCGGAAGAAGGAGGAATCCGCACTGGCAAAGAATGCTGCAGTCATTTTCACCCGAGTAAACAATATGGGGAACGGGCCAGGATCTTCTTCACATAATACGCTTAATTCTCCAGCTAAAGGAGGGAAACAGTCTTGTTTTCCCACTAAAGAGATGCTGCTAAATAACGGCTATTCAACCCAGTTTCAATTTTGACATGCCAAAGCTGTCTGAGGAACTGAGTTACTGATGTGAGTGGGGGTGGTAGTTATCTTTGCTCTCCTTGTGCTCCATGGTCTCAGTCCAGCTGGCCTTTAGAATATGGATTATGTGTTGCCGCGGCCAGGCTCTCGCTCCATGGGGGGCTGGACTGGGTGACCAGCTTCGGCGGACTCCCCACCGAGACCCCTGGGTGAGAGGACGCCGAGAGCCCCCTCGGTTCTCAAGGCTGGATCATTGAGAATGCAGCGGGTGTTTTCCACACCAGCACCATACGTCAGTGTGTGAAAGAAAACTAGCGAAATAAAAAAAAAAAAATGTTAAAAGACAGTGAAAAGGGGGATGGCGGGGGGATGGCGGTGGGATGGTGGTGGGATGGCGGTGGGATGGCGGGTGGGGGGGTGGATCGGGGTGTGGAACAGCGAGCAAGAAGCAGAAGCAACAACCGTGATTGTGGCACAACTGCGACACTGCATCACTGCCAATCACAATGCCTGCTCAGTCGGGGAAAAAGAAAGGGGTAGAAAATAGAAAAAAGAACCTGCAGCTGTGCAGCAGATTTACCTTTCAGAAAAGTCTGGGGCGATAATAAGTACCCAAATGACAGCTCTGTGCCGCTGCCTTCCCGGTTAAAGTTAACCAGAGGTCCTAATGTCGAGTGCCGGCAGCAGACACAAAGGTCTAAACAGTGGGGCGCCGAAGCAGCTAGCACAGCATGGCTAAATGGGGCAGGTGATTTCCCATCTCCTCCATTGCCCTCGAGGCTCAGCCAATCACTGCTGGGGAAAAGTGGCGCCCCAGCCTGTAAGCCAGGCAGCCAGAGTGGAAGGGCGAGAGAGGGAGCCGGAGTCTATCTGGGACCATGCATTATTCACATGCACCGCTACGGCACTAAGACCTCCACAAAAGAAAGGCCTCGGGTTCCATCAGTGCCGACTTGTTTCCAATCTATTATTGATGGCAACACTACACCCTATACTTTTCCCTGATTTACTGGATTCTATCATTGTTTCTATAATAAAGGCTATTTCCAGTAAAGTCAGAGCAAATGAGTGGAATATTTCCAAGCACGGTGCCAGTGGGTGCTTCTTCCAATGAATCTTTTAAAATTGGCTTTAATTACACAAATCATGTGCAGCATTACTCAGTTACTAAAGTGAAAGTTTCTTTTTGTAAGTGCGTGCTCACCCTTTTATACACAGCGAAACCTGAAACCTTTGTGCGAATCATCCATCATGTCAAAGGTAGGATTCTGTGCAAAATTAATTCCAGCATGGAGACCTCCAGCTAGACCTAAGTGAAATAAATGAGCCATCCAATTACCACATTATGATCACATGTAGCCTCCGTAAAAAAATGCACTGACAAAATGTCCCCATCAGCAACTCCCCAGTATCTAAAAGTGACAGTATGCTAATGCACAAAACCATAAAACTCTCAGAAAATTGTTTATTACTTTTAGACAGTGACTGTCTCTGTGCCCGCTTACAGTGTCATCTATTTTATTGTTTTATGTTAAAAAGGGTAAGAGACACAGACTGAACCCTCGCAACACAGACAAGGAACTCTCATTATTTCTGCTAATATCAGACAGAGCCGTAATGAAAATGTGCACTCGTCTTGTATTGTGAAATGGACCAAGAACTTTTAAAGGAGTAATGTGATGTAGCGACAGAGCAAGGCCGGTCATCAGATATTAAGTGATACCACTATCAGCATGTTTATTTATAGTGTTGCATTGTATCTCAAAGCCTAATTATCCTTTTTGTTAAGATTTTCATCAGAATATGTTCAAAAGTGGCAGCTCTTGAACTCGGAGGCAGTTGCTTTGAATTTCATGGCAATGCCCACATTATTACCACGCACACATCAAAGATCTCCCCTAAATCTCTGCAGGAAACACAATCAATCTGCTCAGTATGCATGGCTGGGACAGTGGGCCATCTCTCCCTTTGAGGATGTCGACGCATTTGACCGATGTGCAGTCGATCCCCCAGATTGTGGCTAATCATCATTACCGGCTGCTGAAACAATGACTTTCCTTCAGCCTGCTCGGCTTCAAGAAGGACACAAGGGATCCGCCAGTTTTTCTTGTGGTGGCTTAACACTTGAGTCTGGATTTGTGGAATTAAGGCAGACTTGGACACGACAAAATGTGCACTCTGATCATCCATCCAAGTCGTCAACTATGGCCTGGCTCGCACTGTAAATCTTTCTCATGAATTAAACAAAATTCAGCGATAGGTATCGCATTTCGGGGAAAGTGTGGTAGAGTTGCCATTTCAGTCAAGGGAATTGTATTTCATGCATTTGCAGCCAGAAACCAAATGATGCCTGCTGCACATTACTAAGAGAAAATAAAAAAATATGGAGAGAGAACAATGGGAGGGAAATGAGGACAGATGCATAGAAGGCGGTATTTGGGGAATTCTCCAAAATGGACAGCGGATTATGAAAAATGACTTCTTACTTACAGTGCTTAAAGGTTAGGTCTCTATTACACAGAGAGCAAAATGTCAGCAGTATCCCCTGAAAGAGTGGACTATGATATTAATGGAGAGTCCAGGGAATGGGCTTCCCCTGACTGAGTTTCCCCTCGACCAGACACATTATTCATTTAGTTGTCAGCCAGCACCTGGCGCATGTAACACTAACATCTACAAACTAAATGATGGAGAGAATACGGCCCACCCTGGTGGGGAGCCAGTGGCAAAATGCATGTTGTTCATGAAGGACAACGGAGAGTAAAAGTACTGCTACCAGTTAATCGAAGAGCTCTTTGCCCAGGCAAACTGAAGTTGCCGCCCAGGACTTATTAGCATAATGTTACATTTTCTAGCTAATATTGTACTTTCATTTGGCTCTTAGCTACATCCGAGTCCAAACTAAGGATGGGGGGGAAGCTAAGCACAGGGGCTGTCATCAGAAACTGTAAAAGAGAAACCTTGATTTAAAAACGTGAAGACGGAATAATTCTTATCCTACGGCGTAAAGAGGTGATACATCTTCAGTGGATCCTGCGTCAGCTGACGACCTGACTCACCGTCCAAAATAAACTGTTGTTAAATATTAAAGAAAGAAACAAGTCGTCTCTTGTTTGAACTGGTGTAGGTACTGGTTTATATTTAGTCCTGACCGCGGACGCCCTCATCCAATTTCTCAAAGCAATCATCGAAGCATCGTTCCATGTAATCTAACCGTGCAACATCACTTAGAACACAAATGACAAAGAATGTTGTGTTGTACGGCAATATGATGAAGCCAGACAGAATGACAAGACGATTTAATATATTGCAGAGCGAGTCATCAGTCACATAGCCGGCACTTTATCTCTGATGCAAAATGGCCTCCGCGTGAGGCATATTGTGGCGGTGGATTATTTGTGAGTAATATTCTTTTGCCGTGGTAAATATATTGTGTCATGAAGCAGAGGGGGGGGGGGGAAGAAAAATTCTCTCTCAAGCTGTTTTAATGAAGTCCCAAATGTCATCCTCATATGTCTTTCAAGAGCCAACTCCAAGAGATTCCTCTAGAAGCCTGACTGTCCCTCAGTGAGTCTTCAAGTGATAAGAAAACAAGCAGCTTCACTGAAAGGCAGCCCAACTAGGAAAACATAAAAAGTACATACCATAAAGGGGTCAGGGGCCGGGCAGTAAACAGGTGGTTTGGACTATTAAAGTCTATCTTTATGATTGGAGACGTTTGATGAATTGTTGAGACGGCGGTGAGCTCTGATTAGGGTCGGCCAGGAATCTCTTTCGTACTGGAAAACTAGTTAAGTAAAAGAATAGTTTTTGCCAACCCAGTGCCAAAAATGACTTTAATCATCACCATCTTATAATTCATTTGCAATTACCCCTTACCGCTACATTTTTATAAAGAGGCTAATAGAAAAGAGGATTTCACAGTAACACCATTATAGTGAAAATTGTCATTCAGTGTTTTTGGTGAGTGCAGCGCAGAGCGTCGCAGGCTGAGTTTAAATTAGAGCCAATACGTTTTTCTCTCAACAATAGTGAGGAGCAGAGAGGGGGGGAGGGGGGGGGGGACACATCCAATTACTGGGGTACCGTGTGTGTCATCTTGACACCACATTTGGGTTTCTTCAACAATGTATTAAATACACCACGCATAAAGGCTGCACAGCAGTAATGATTGAAAGACTTGCTATCGTAGCTATTTGGGGGGAAATCAGTGAGCGGTTTCACATAAACAACTCAATACAGTGTCAATATGTCTATATTTGTCTATTCTTTTTCTTTTAGTCACTGTTTTTACTGCATTTGAAATCAAGCAGCAACAATACACCAACACAGAGTGATACTTCCTCTTCATTTCAATGTGATTTCAATGTATTACAGTGTAGCGTAGGGACGGGGGGACATGTGCTCGTACTATGGAACACCACTCAAAGTCGCAGTTACTGGCAAAACCATCTACCCAGACTCAAGTATATTTGCCTTTATTTGATTAAAATAATACATACTATTTTATAGTAAAAAACTGTTCTGCATGTAAATTTATGTCAATTTATGTCGCCATGTTATTAGGTAGGTGGTTACAGTAAACAACCCGTGAAGGTTGTCTTCTCTGCACAAATGGTATTCAGGAAAACGTTAAAAATGCAAAAAAAATGTGGAGGCTGCGCTGCCGAGAGTTCAATTGTGTGTACACTTTTCCAAAGAAACAGTTTGTCACGGTCAGCCACGGTTTGAGTTCAGGTTTGGGGTCGTGCACCTGGAAAGCTTTGAATTTTGAGTCAAGTAACAATTTCTCAAACCAACGGGAGTATTCACCCGTATTAAAAGGTGCTTTTCTTTGTATCTTTATTCTATTCCTAGATGAAGTTAAAGTAGATTTAAAACAAGGGACTTACTTCCCTATTTAACTTGTCATAAATCGCCAAAGGGCAGCTTTGCACGTTGGCAGCTCCAAATAGCAGCAAATGTGAGATTCAGCGCTGAGATATCGTGTAACATGACAAGTGCAAACTGTAGGCAGCAAGCTCATGTTTGCCCAGCTGGCCTGTCTGATCACTTTATACCAAATGATACCAAAGCGAGGAGTGAGGCATCAGATCAAACTTTGGCGAGTGCAGCTTTCTCTGGATGGAGACTCAGTGAGTTTGTAAATAAGATGATAAAAGTTTGTACAGAAAATGAATCGGTCGTTTAAGTCATTATTTGTAAGCAAAATAATGAATAAAAATAAAAAAAAAATATTTGTGTTTTGGAGCGTTGGTTAGATAAAACTAAATATTTAAAGATGTCACATTGGGCTTTGGGAAATTGTGATGAGCATTGTTCACTATTTGCTGACACTTTATAGACTAAACCATGAATTCATTCATTTTAAAAAATGATTGGGGGATTAACTGATAATGAAAAGAATTATTAGTTGCCAACTTAGTTTGTGAACATAAAAAAAGACGTACGCTGATTGATCAATGTCTTTTAGTAGAGATCAGTTTAAAAAAACACATTGGTGTGTGATGAGGATGTACAGTACAGTGTTTGAGTGAGCTTGTGTATTAGCATTTTGTTTTTGTTCAATTCCGTAGAAAGTTATTTGTTATGTTTTATGTTTTCTCCTATTCCATTTTCAAAACAATGAACTACAAACTTTAAAGCGGACGAGGACTTTCAGGAGAAGAACGTCTTCTTCAGAGGCCGAAAACACGACGGCGGCTTGTCTTTGACGACAATCAGAATGGACATACTGTAAGTCACAATATTGTTTTGCTGTACTAGCTTTTTAAATGGATTCTTTAGACCATAACCCATTCTGTTCCCATCTAGCTCTTCCTAACCTTTAGAGCTGCCATGCAAAACCCCGCAGACAGCTTCTTCGGGTAATGTAGAAAAAGACAATAGGTGGAAACTGCTCTAACCTATTTGCCAAATGGTCTGTCATCTAATGCCCCGGTGCTGCTCTGTTGTCTAATCCTACTGCTGAGGCCTCTAAAAGGATACATCGCTCTAATAAGATGAATGGGCTTTGACCCTGAAGCTGCTAAAAGGCAACCTGGCCAATTTATCTGAGTGACCTCTACTCTTGGCAGAGACGTCCCTCACCTCTCTTGGAAGCCTTTAGGCAGGATCAATACCGTAGAGGCGAAACAATCCAAAACAAGAAGTGTCTGGAAGCTGGGATACAATCACTCAGTGCATTTTACAACCCTAAATGATACACTTCGTCGCAAAGATTCGCATTTAGTTTTTTTCTTTCTGTATTCAACATGTTTTTAATATTTACTAAACTGTGTCTTTGCTCTGGAGACAGCAGCACCCCAACAACTGTCTTTACTGTAGGAAAACATGCATAATGTGATTTTGGTTTAAGTGAGTTTTCTTTTAAATATTTACATTACAGCAGGGCAACTAAATCAGCCCTAATTCTATCAGCTACTCTCAAATCACAAATGGCCAATGTAAAGCAAGATGTCAGCCGTATACTGATTCATCAGTAACTTTATTACCCAAACCACCATCATGGCTATTCCAGGGCCCATTGTAGCGTCGAGAAGTGCATTTTGAGTTAAAATAAGATTCTGTCGACTAAATTAAGGATTCTGTTTCATGTTCTGTTTATTGGTGTTGGGTCGTGTTCAACCGAGATAAAAGGCCCGGCTCGGACAGGTCGAGGCAGGATACGGAGAGGAGACCCTTTTACATGAGAATATGTTTTCTCTCTTTGAGCATGAATCAGTTTACACGGGATACAATATCAATCGTTGGCCTCAAATCTATAACTGCAAAGTGCTTAGGTTTGCATTGGTGATTAGATGAATTGAACTGAGAACAGTCTGTTACTTGAGCATCCCTTCACAGCCCGGATACCTAATGCCTTTCCCCTGCCTCTGAAGTGACCACAGTCTCGGGATGCTTTGCTCTGGGCACTTGGCCAGAAAGCTTTATGTATTCTGATACCATTCATTTTTAATCAGGACCAGAATATCCTTCCAAACCTCATGCAAGCAGCCTTTGGCTACAAGACATCAATTTTGTTATATTTTAATTGATTTGGCAGTTCTCCTCGTTGTCGTCTGTATAATTTGATTGTTAACATTGCTGATATTCCGAGCAAGAACTGCTGCACCACTCATTTAAAAAATGCTTTCAGGTTTTTTCCTGTATTTTTAGCTGCAGAATTATGCCTTTCACCACCGTAGAATATAGTGTAGCGACTGAAATCATTGTGTGTGCTCAGCACAATTCACTTGGCTTTCCACGTCGAGGTGCCCAACTCGTCTCCGCATGCAGTGGAAGGGTTTCTTCACATGACTGCTGAGGAGAAAGGACATGAGAGCAGGGGAGGGGAATCTTCTTCTGTGGTATAATGAGTTTGACAATGAAAGTGACACTGCGTCCTCCCTGGACCTTGCCGTGTGATCAATCATAACAATGGCTCACCATTTCCTCCTCTGGATACTGACCTTTCTCCCTTCAGGAGAGGAAGGGTGTGTGTAGTTGTCTGAGACTGTGTGTGTGTGTGTGTGTGTTCCTCTAGATTTCATTGTACCATCACCCTCTTTCCAATCTCCCCTTGAAGTCCTTCTGCATAGCCGTAAGGGTGTCCTTTAGCAGGGGGCCTTTTTTTCCCCCCAAACTGCAAAAGTGTCCAATTGAGGGAATACGGATCTATTTTATTCTGCCGTATAAACTATTTTAAGCTCAGAGTTTCTGTTTTTTGGAGGGGTGGGAGACATTAGGCTTATATATTTAACAGCTTACAAGGCGATTTGATGCCGTTACTCCAGTGAGAATAACTGCCAAGATTTCATGCAAATATCAAGTATGGAGTGAGATTATTTTTGACTGTTTCCCTCATAGTTCAGTGGTCGAAACTGAAGAGTGACAGAAGCTGAGCCGACAGGACTTATCAGCAGCCCACTTACTGTAATTTCTGTCCTTTTTCTGTGTGTGCAGCTCCAGTACTTAGAGAAAAAAAATAAGAACATTTTTTTACAATATTGGTACTATCAAATTGTCTTAATATGCTTCAGCCACACATGTCCCATGTCGGCAATAAGGTGTCTAGACACAATTTTATAGCCATTTTTATGCTACTCTTAATTGTTGCTTTATCTGCATGGCAGAGGTACTGTCTATTATGTCCTAACACCTACATAAAATCTGATCAATACAGATACAGATCTGTACAATAACTCAAGTGGACACGTTTTTTTTAGATTGTAAAAAGTGAATTTTATATTTTTTTTATGGTGCTACTTTCACGGATACTTTTAACTGGGAGTGCTCTTGGGATTCATTTACTAAATAGTACATTGAATAAAATGATTGCATTAATGAGTCAATAAATAATGAAAAAAATGAGCACAAACTATAAAACAAATTATATCTAACAATAAATGTGTATATTATTTGTTATACTGCACACTGTCTGACTACCGTTGGTATTATGAGGTAATGCCCCTAAGAATAATAAAAGTTAAATAAGTACTTTTCCCCTTAAAATATGCAGAGGTGGTAAGCGTACTTTATAAGCCCTGAGTGATGTCTACAGGTCTTTCCAAGGCTGCATCCAACCCTGACAGCCTCCACCAACGGGGTAGGCAGCCTGCATTAAGCCTGAGAGGGGAGCTCCGGGGTAAAAACAATGTTGACAAGCACTCGCTAAGTTCATTACTGTGAGTGCTTCCTAATAATCTAAGAAGACTCAGGTGAGCCTATCAACAATTCTATAGGGTTTTCTATTCTTTCATCTGGACTACGGTGGCTGGACGGTACGAGATCTAGGATTGGGTATCATTTGGTTTTTAATTATTCTGATTTTCTTTAATAAAAACCTGTATAAAAAGTATGTTATACAGTTTAATTAGCTTGCTGTTGTTAAATGATATGATTCAATAAGAATCTGTTTGTTCTTTTTTATTTGTTGTCTGATTGGTGCAATTTGAGACGATACAACTGCCCCCTTGATTAGACTGGCCTCGGTCAAGTAAAATAGAAATAATAATAATAATAATTTAATTTAAAGAATGTTCTCGACATGCCTCACGACCATTATTACTGACTTTGCTTTGCTCTGCCCATGTCTGGCTCACAGTCCAGGGTCTTAAGTGTGAAGCTTTGTTTATACTCGTGTTAGGCACCGATTTCTAAGATCTCCTGCTTTTAAAGCACTTAAAATCGAATCGCCCGTCTATTTAATTAATTTATATATTAAAGCGCCATTTGCGACTTACTCACAATATGTGATGATGTCCACATAGCGCCGGGGACACTACAGTGAGCTTGAACTCTTTTTAATCTTTCTATTTCTAGACTAAATGTATCACTTTGAGCAGCGTCATCCAGTCCAGAAACAACAATGTGTAGTTGTTTAGCAACCGATAAGCAGAACAGAAATCATTTTCTTTTTTTTCTTCTATTTTATCATTTTTATTACGTGTGCCCAATTCTTGGCATTAGGGTTCCCAACACTAAAGAGAACACAGTTCTGTGTTATTTTGGCGTACATTCTGTGTCGAAGTCTCCACCAACATCTTTCACCTTATTAACTCAGGCAAACATTAGAGAGTATTTGATACAAGAAAACTAAATCGAAACCCTTTGATTCGTGGTATTGTTCGAGCTAGATGAAACACTTGCATGACGAAAAACCCCTGAAATCCTGGTTGATGTCAAGGCCTTTTCATGAAACATTTATTTGTGCACGTACAAAAGACTCCAACACTCTTCCACTGCAGATGAAAAGATCCAGCGGTATAATTTGTAGTTTAAGTGTGCTTTTAATTGTGTGTCAAAGAGGAAACTGGAGCAGATCAACACAATTAAGATAATACCTTTTGCCCATATTTTCGTCATTATATTTGGTCACTAATTTGGACTTTTTAATAGCGTTGAGCTATTAGTTTCACTTTGGCTTTACTATTACTACAATACTGCAGCCATTGCTGTCAGCTAAAAGTGAGCTACATCTCCTCTTGACCAACCACTTGACTTACACAGTAAGGTGTGTTTGTGAGGTGTGAGGGAGACAGGGAATACAAATAATTGATAATTGTAAGTGAATAAATATTAAATGAATACTTTTTTATGGGAGAAAATAAGAAAAAATAAGATAGACGTTATTGCCCTGAAGGAAATGTGTCTTGGAAACATACAGCGTCTGCTGTTAAAAATGTACAAAATAACATAGTGCATACATGCATTACATACACAGACTGTCGCCAGTCCACATGCACGCACACGCAGTACCTACAGTACATGCACAGACTTCCCAACGTGCAACACGCCTGTAGTGTATAGTTAAGATACAAATGTGTCTTAGCTGTTTTCTTCTGTTTCTTTCAAAGCAACACAAAAGTTACACCAAAGTCAGTTCAACACAAAAGTGAGATTACAAAATAGTAGCTGGTCAAAAATACCACTTTGGCTTGTGGAGAAACTATAATAATTTCCAACACTGGTTTTATTGTTTAGGTGCAACTTGATTCATAGATTTTTGCAATTCAGCAGTTTTCTGCTCAGTGAATTGCTGAAGGACACGTCGGAAACAAATGGGAAAAAAACATCTTTCAACCCCACTATTTAGAGGAAAGACAAGCAAGCGTGGCATAAGACTCAGAGTACGACAACAAGCAGAACAGACGTTTCCTACATTCAGATGAGTCCAAAACGGGACAATCACCTTGACTTGCAATTTTTGGATTGCAGACATCCAATACTGAGGAGCGCAAAGGTCAAAGCCACAGCACCATGACAATAGATAACAACAAATAGTCTTGTGTCCCAAGATGGGTGAGAGAAAGGAGATGGTGAAAGGAAGAAGACATGAAACCAAACAGATTGGCGGGTTGCTGCTTGTCTGGGGACGACGCGCGAACACCCGGCGGCGCTCCAGGAAAAGAGAGAAAGTCTATTTTACCCAAAATGAAACAACAAGAAAAAAGACCTGGAGACTACAGTGTATCCTGACTTGTCAACTTCTCTGTCTTTTCCACATTTAAGATTTGTTCACAATACGTTTACATTAAATGTTTTTTTACTTGCTTGCAATGAGTGCAAAAAGTAAGCTATAGTTTGCCGATATCCACTTTACAAGCAATCATTGCAACTCACCTCAGGAGACTTAAGATGGTTCTGGGTTTGAGAAAAACATTCATGGTTGCTGAGGAGACACCAGTAATACATGTAATTATGAACAACACATTTGGACCAACATGCTAATCCGGTTCTGCCATTGATATTCATAGAGTATAAAGCGGCTTCCTGACTATTTCCATATTGCATGGTAATACAAACACTCAATTAGGCTGTGTGATGAAGTGAAATGAGCCTTCTTCTCTTGAGGATGGTAAATAGTGTCCCTCGTAATTGACAACTGCAGGGTAATTCCTAATCGTAATAACATGTCCTGCAGTCTGGCCCCCGCAAGTGATGAGACCGAGCACGGTATGGGCTAACACAGTGTTGTCAGAGATGCTCTGCAGAACTGGGTGGATCTCAAGTTGGAGAGGAAAATGTTCATACTTAAAGATTAGGTGACAGGAAATAGATGCTGGACACAGTAAATGGTTGCTTTGCAGCGCAGCTGCATCTCTGCAGTAACACCAGTCTGACTCCCCGGATGTGCACTGTGTGTAAAGGCCTGCCATTGGTCCCCGTTTCTGACTGAGGTTTCCTCCCCTTCTGCTATCTACAGATATTATTTTGAAAAAGCACCGTCGCTGCATCCTGGGCTTAGCGCTAGAAAGGAGGATTGTGATTGGTTTAAAATGAGAGAAACAATCAAAAGCGTTTTTTTTCCCCTTTCTCTAGCGCTGCAAGAGTGTAGATACGTCTGGCTGTGCGAGACTAATGTCGTACTTACCATGACAGGTTAACCCAAAAACTCATTAACACACAAGTGCTCCACTTGGAACTGCACTTATAGGCAAAGCATAGTTGGTTGAGTCAACCTTTGGAAAAAAAATATGAAACAATCAGTTGATTAATCCATTAATGAGAGTACAGAAAATGAATTGCCAATGGTAATGATGATGGTTTTAATCATTTGCGTCATTTATGACGCAAAAAGGCACAAATATTGTTGGCTTCAGCTTCCCAAATGTGAGAACGTGTTGCTTTTTTAATTTATAATTTTCTTATTTTTATCATTGTCAATTGAATATCTTTGGGTGTTTGGACTGTCGGTCGGACAAAATGAGACAGTTGAAGACATCGCATTGCGCTCTGAGAAGTTGTGATAAATTAAAAACTAAATGATTAATCATATTGAAAAAGCTCAGTTCACCTCAATTTCAAACTTAGCATTTGCCAAAAAAGCATCTTTATTTTGAATCCAAATAGAGACTGAAAATGCAATACATGTATTGGTAATGTTAATGTAGCACAATATCCCAATTCTGTATTAAAAAAATAAATAAAAAAGAGCTTCCAACTAGCCACAATTATCATCACATAAATTAGCGAATAATTGAAGATAATTAATGCAATTAAACATAATGTGTCTTCACATGGTTAATATATGAATGAACTCTATCTTTACCATATAAAAGATAGTACTTTCAAGAAAATCTGTTTTCCCTTATTAATATGCAAATGTATTCGGCAAGAGACTCCAAAGTCTAATCAGATCTTCCACTCTGTAGGTGGTACTTGTGGTGTGAGCTGAAACTTTTTCTGCCATGTGTTCCTGCTCTGTTACTGTATTCACAGGAAAAGTGTCTACACACGCAGATATACTCCACATAAAAAGACAAAAGGGCATCCAACTCATGCGATGTATCATGCGGTGCTGGGCAGCAAAAAGGATAAATCGAAAAATCCGATATCGGTGGTCAGTTTGTCATTTGCTTTGATGAAGGTTCAAATGTCACCGACCTTTTGCTGCTGTGCACAGAAAGAGGGCGACGACCCTCTCCAGGCTTTCACAGACTAATCCAAAAATAGAAAACCAGAACTCTGTTCGCGACACTGATGAGCGCAACACCTGCAATGGCACCTCGGCACATCACCGCCACATCCCGGATCCCGCATCCCCTGTCACCCTGAGCACTAACAATGTGAGCACTTAACCGGTGACAGCGGAAGCAAGCGGGAAAGTGATGACAATAAATGATGGCAATCAAAGCGCGCCTCCTCATTTGACGAGGCACGAGATGAAGCTCAGACACCTTCCCAGCTCCCATTAACAAATGATGAAACTGTTTTTCTCTGCCAGTCTTGGAGTGTTCTTCAAAAACACATCACAGATGGTCAGCCCTTTTGACCAGAAAAGGGAAAAAAAAATAAATAAATAAAAATCTCTCTGATGTTATTTATTCTTTTTGTGGTCGTCGGCTTGTGCCATATTGAATTATGAAAGTGGCGAGGGAGGATTTCTGCCTGCTACGATCAATAGGCTGATTCCACTGTCACAATACAAAGCGCAGATCTGAGACCAGAGTTTGACAGATGGCGTGTCACCTTCGTCAGCGTGACGTCCCGCGCGCACACACGCACACACACACACGTGCGTGTTATTGCCTGCACTTTTGCTTGATTTTTAGAGAGACACAGTGTGAGAAGCAAAGTGAGATACTGGCATGTGTGTGTGTGTGTGTGTGTGTGTGTGTGTGTGTGTATGTGTGTGTGTGTGTGTGTGTGTGTGTGTGTGTGTGTGTGTGTGTGTGTGTGTGTGTGTGTGTACATGTGCGTGCGTGAGACAGGAGAGATGCAAAGTGAGAGAACACGAATATGTGCACACAGGGAAGCATGTTACAGGGTGTCTGATATGCTTTCATACTCCCACCCAAAAAAGCCTTTGGTGCTTGCTGTGCTACAGCACACTTTCCTGTGACTCCTCCACTGATTTAATTAACCTTTTCCTGGCACTGTTCACACAATGACTCCGTAAGCCATACTCGACTGTAAAACATGAACAACTGCGTTTGTAGACCTGTGATATATTTTTTATTTATTTTTGACAAATTGAAATTATTTTCTGATATATCTCCTCGTAAACAATCCCGGAGCGCGAGTGTTTTACAGCCACACTGGCCATCCTCCATGAAAACATCAAAAAGGGACACACTTTCTTTCTTTTTTTTTTTTTTGGACAGAAGGTGCAGGCCGGAGCAAGTGATGCTTCTTTAACAAAGGATGACAGCCATCGCAGTGGAAGTCCCTTTCTCCTAACAAGGGGTCAGCAGACGCCAAGCCGCTCACACCAAACAATAAACCCCATGTGTGACGGTTTCTACAGCCGAGGAGGGCTGTCTGTCACGATGTGCTGCAGTGCTGTAGCTGCAGTACCTAACAAGTCAGTGCGCGCTTTTTCACACCCTATTAGGAATACAACTCAACTGGGCCATGCTATGTTTCTGATCCGTGCAGTCATTCATGTTTTATGAGGGGTATAATATTGATTCTGGAGGCAGCACAGTCAACATTAGGGTAGGAAGGGGGGAAAAAAACAACCTTTCTCGATGTTCGCTTTCACACAGCAGCTATACGTTGACCTAATGGCCCTAAAATATGAATATTTATATCACGGTAACACTTGAACCTTAAATATAATCATTTAATATTTAAACATTAAAAATACATTGCAGGAAAGCGCCCGCAGTGGCCTGGTAACTGTAGGATGGCGGCCCCCCGTTGGAAGCTTCTGCCCCACAGTTGTGATACATGCGCTTTTTTATGTGAGGAGATTTTGTGTCCTCATTTAATATTGATTGCCTTCAGTGTTTGTTACCAGGACTGGCAGTGCAGCACCGCTAAGGACGAGTTCATGTGTATTTTGTGGTTTTAAATCTTAGATTTAAAAGGCATTCTAAAGTATAATGGGTTGTGAAAATTGCATTCCATCTATTACAGAGCAATGACAAATTCAATTTTACAAGAACAAGAGTGCATGGTTAGTTCCATTATTTGTTTTCCAAGACATTTCAACAAATTCCACATTTGTCTGACAGCTGCTTGCCTCCGTGGGACTGAAACACCCAAGGACAACATGTGACCCACATTCTAACCTATCCGGTACAAATAAAGCTTCAGTAAAGACTGAAGTACCATTATGAAACCAGTTCTGTGTCTTGGTATTTCGATCTGTAATTACTATTTGAAAAGCAGCTCATTTCCATCTGTCATAAAAACACAGGAATATTTCAAACACATTGATTCCATTGAATTTTCTCAATTATAAAGGTTACAAATCATTTAGAAAACGATCTTAGAAAAAATAACTGGGGCACCAGGGATTTCAATAAATTGTACAACTCCATATAAATGCATTTCCCATAATGCAGATTAAATTAATAAATGACATGAAGTTACCTTATTATACTGGGGATGGGGCTTTAGTTGGATGACCTTTTTGTCTCCTAAACTTCTACAATTAACATGCTACAAAAAATGTGCAGTAAACTGTTTAAAGCTCCATTTTCTCTCATTTCAACTGCCGAGTGCAAACATTTCTTTTTTTAAATCCGGGTGCTGCTTACAGCACATACGTACGCTCCCTGCTGACATGAAGTTTCAGCACTATACAGCTGGTACATGTCACAGCTCTGTAGTAACCGAGCATATGTGTGTGTGTGTGCAAATGTGTGTGTATGTGTATATATATATATATACATACATATATATATATATATATGTATATAGACACACACACACACACACACACACATGTGCACGTAAGCGTGGGTTTGTTTGTGTATGACAAGCTGTCACTTATAGGAAAGTGAGGAATTAAATAATTCTGCATGAAGAGAAAGAGCTTTTTTATATTTATGTAGTCTATCAACACAAGTATGGATATATTTAAAATAATTATGAGTTTATTTTAAATAGTTTTAGATAATATTTTACAAATATTATGTGAATTTCCATATTTATGTTTTATGTGCTTTTATATATTGGACATACATTACAAATACATTTTAAGGCATAGAGAAATGAAGGCACTCTTCTGTTTCTTTGGTCAAAGCTGAGCTGCGTACCGTTCATGTAGTACAAACTATAAATGTAAATAGGATGGACTCAACTACTGAGATATACAAAAGACTGCTGAGAATCAAATGGACGTTCTTACAACTATAAAACCAATAAAACGGACGCTTTAATCAATCAATTTTGTTTTCAAGGGATTCTATCACTGGCAGGGGATTATCTTAAGTGTAAAATCAATGAAAGCTGCTTAACAGATTCTTTCTCTTTTTTTTCTCCTTCATACATTTTTTTTAAATCCAATAATATATATGTATATTTATTTTTATATATATATATATATATATATATATATATATGTATCTAATTTCTTCAATAATAATAATTTATATTTCTAAAATAAAATTTTTAAAGCCAATTATCTTGTACAAGAGAAGTAATAAATGTCAACATTACACATTTGTTTAAGTGTTGACACATGACCTTAACAATCCTTGACTGCACATAACTTTACTCTCACCTCTTTCACTGGCTGGGTCCTCTTTGCTCCTGAGGAATTGAAAAAGATGCTCACAAATGAATCACTTTAGAAAACAACCCCTTCCATCCCGTGTCTGTGGCTGCACTCGACAAGATGCCCACTCTGGTTACATTCTTATAAAAGGTGGACCTCCTATTCTCGAATCACGAAGGTTATCGCTTGCAGATGCCGCGCCCTATGAATGCGCCGAGCCTTTGGTACTTGTCTGTGTCGAACACTCTGTTGAACAGAGCGAATTAGAATGAAATATTGAGTTCATTTATGAATAAGTGGGGCTGAACGGCCCCTTGTCGGAGCTTCTGCATGCATATTCAGTTGATGGAAACCTTTGGATGGGTCATTTCTCTTATAGCTGCTTCATTAAATTGTGAAAGTCAAAAGTGCAATGCCTCCTGACAAAAAAAAACAAAAAGAGACCAAGATCTATAGAGGTGGAACAGCGGGACAGCTTTTCCTTCGCTCCAGCTCAAAATCTAGATGACGAAAAGGGCTCCAAAAATAGTTTTACAAAAAAGAAAAGGACTTAGAATTTTAAATTACACCGTGACTCATATTGTTCTTCCTACTGTACATTTTTAGCATATTAAAATGACATGCGGTTAACAGAACAAAGAGCAAACACACTCTTACATAAATAAATTAGTTTTCTTAGATGTTTTTGATTTTGTAAGATAACAAAGGAATGGCACCTGGGATACAGATCCAGTAGTTATTGTTTATTTTACCTTTAATGAAATTAATTGAGGCAAAAGCGAGTTAGATTAAGTCTCAAAGGGACCTCGTACTAACTGGAGCCAATCAGCAGCAGCTTCCTGTGACGTTTCCAAAATAAACTCCAAAGGAGGTATGCCAGAGGGCGGTAAGGTGGTGTGTGAGTGTGTGTGTGTGTGTGTGTGTGTGTGTGTGTGTGTGTGTGTGTGTGCTCATGCAATATAAGTGGTGGGGGGCAGGTGCAATTGAAGCTCAATTGAGAACCTATTGAAGCTGGACTCTGCGTTGTTCTGGAGAACGGAGCACCGACTGGTGATGTGTTTTCGTGCTTGGCCTATACAGCAACAAATCAGACTGGAGTCCAGTGCTGAGGAGGTTAGGGGGATGTTTACCGGCACCTCTGTGGTTGGGGTGAGCTTTCTAGTGAATCCTAAACGTATACAGTGCATTGGGCTAAAAGCAAAGGCACTAGGACAAACACATGGGTTTGGGTAGGGAAGGCATTTTGAAAAAAGGTAAAAGACTTACTCAGCCGCCCTCCCGGAGACAAGCTCACTGTGATGAATACCGCCATTAAGAAAATGACTTGTCTCAAATGTCAGACCGAAGCCAATGTTTTCCGAATAAAAATTGATAGCACACGAATACAAGACATTTTCCTTTTTACCCTCTATTTAATGTTATAGCCAGTGTAATCAACCCTAATTATTTTTAACTGCCTGCCACTCTTTCGAATCATGGCTTTCTTAAAATAATTAGAGCTTTACATTCAGTGTGCTTTAATGGTGATGGCTCGCACTTTGATGATGAGGAATGATGAACAATGTCAGCTGCACTCAACACCAGAGAAGAAATCTTAAAGCTGTACACGTAAACATATGAAGCTGTAAAGATGAATATAAAGACAGGGGGAACACATGACTCAGAGGATAGAAGCCCGGATGAAGAAATACTGTTAAAAAAATCCAGCACTAAGTGCCTTGTTAAAGTATATTACAAAAGACATAAAGGATGTTCCAAACTGCTAACTGCCCTTTCAGGAAGTAAGGGTAACACAACAAACAAGAACATGGTTTATAAGTCGACATTTGGCAACAATATGCAGCTACCTTGTGTGCAATTGATGCAACAAAGATTTGCCCTCTTCAAACACAGACCCCTCAATCCACTGTCTCAGGTTTCCAGCATGATCACATTTGCACTTCAAACCGTGGTACCCATTTAATCAGCCATTGTGCGTGCCCAGTCAACCACTGCAGAATTTCTAAGCAAAACCTCAGAGTGCGGCACACAAAGCTATCTTTGATTATACGCTAGCCCATGGGGAAACTTCATCAAAATCCTTTGCTTCCTGTGGAGCAGGACCAGGTGACTAGGAACTGCTCAATCGGAAGGCCAAATTCTTTTCCTGCATGCAGCTAGGAATCACGCCTTTGATCCGAAGAAAAGGCAGCTGCAAATGCCTCTCCAGATACCGGCCCCACCAATCGCGCTCCACTTGCATCCACCAATCAGGGCCTTGTCTCCAGCGCCGACCATAATCCAACCTACTGCTGCCTTTTTTTTTTTTTTACATACAGATTCCTCCCCTTTGCAAAGCGTTGGAAGCATGATCCGCGAACAAGACAAAAAGACGGAAAAGTGTGACCTACTCACCCATCTCATTGTCCGATTTATTGTCCATTTCCGTGTCAGTGAGCGTGAGCGCAGAGTTAGAGCGGCTGGAGAGGCATGAATCCTGCCCAGACTTTGCCCCCGTTCCCCAGAGAGTCATGGTACGTTCCGGTGATACAGGTTCATGGTTTTCTGTAGCGACCGGGCCTCTGGAGTAGCTGCTGAGCGGGTGGGAGAGGCCCGTCTCAGGGCACAGCGCCAAGCCCCTGCGAGCCGAGGGCTCACAGATTCCGAGTTGCCTCAGCGAAAACGTCTGCCCTGTGAATGACAGAGGTTGTAAAGTTAACAAGCCAATCCACAACACGGTTAATGGCCAAGAGCAGGGCTACCTAAAAAAAAAAAAAGAAACCTAAGAACATGATGGAAGAGGAGCAGGTAATTGTTGAATTAAGGCTTAACAACGTCCTCCCACACTCATCAACTTATCAAGATGCTCAAAAGCATTTTCTCTTACTTACTGTGAATCCCAGTGCAGCTCAAACTAGATTTTGTAAGTAGGTGAGCTTTTTAAGATGACCTACTTTGCTCAGACATTTAAAACCCAAAACAAATCACCAGAATTCGAGCTTCTTGTGTTCATCAACACACATGAAAATGTGTCGATGGTGTGAGATGTGTAGATTCACAATAACTCATTACCATAAATATTTTGGTGTAATCATTTGGAATGAATTGAGGTTCTGGTGTTCACTGGAAATAAAATAGCAGCGTCTGAGCAAAATAAATACAATATTTCTGCCTCTTAAATACAATTTAAGAGGCAGAAATATTGTCAATAACACAAAAACACCTCATGTCGACCTCATTTAATCCTATATCTAATCATCTATGTGTTCATTTTTTTCTGCCATCTGGTAAATATGGCACAGATACCCCAATAATGACTAATCATGTGATCAACCTGAAGTTGAAATTATTTTAGTAAATGTAATATAGTTCCTACGTTTTGTATTCAGATGTATTTTAGGTATAAATGAGCTCATCTACATTTATTCACTTACACAATGAACTAGTTACTTTATCAATAATGATTTTTAGAATTTCAAGGTCAGAAGTGTCAACATTGTTAAAACAAACGCAGCACAACATAAAATATGTTTCCGTATTATGTTTTTCATGTCATATGTGAGGTGGTTTTGTATTTTCCCTCGTTATGTCCCTTTGTAATGTATTTTGTCCTGTTGCCAAATATCCCCCATCTGAAAATACTACAGAAAATATAAAAAATCCAGCACATTTAAAAAGATCATTAGATAACAACACTTTCATACACCATCTATCTCTCTCACACACACACACACACACACACACACACACACACACACACACACACACACACACCTCTACACACACACACACACACACACACACACACACACACACAGATCACAGCACAATAAGCAGATACTGTAGTATCTACACTCATTTACCCAAGATATCTTCTTTTTCCCCAACCAGATGAATAACACTGAATCTTACATTCACTGTGATGTATTAAAAGTCGTTGGCATTAAATGCCCAGATTTTAAAAAGAAATGAGGAACAATAGCATTCCTCTCAAAACGTCATCATAATCCCGTTAATTCTGAAATGGGCACCAATTAGCACCAAGAAAATGTAGAAGGAGATTTTCTAATTGCAATCTTATGAGCCAAAGGAGTGCCATAAAATAGAACAAACTGCTCAAACTTTTTTAATTACAGAAATTAGAGCAGTTTCAAAGCAGCCAATTAAAGGACAGGGTTATTCACTGAGCATTCTCCCTTATTATTTTAATGTGGTCCAGCAGGGTATGTGCATCGTAGTAGCTGTATCCCACACAATGTGAGATTTCACTGCATGTTTGTGAAGATAAAACTAAATGGTGTTGAGCACTGCCTGGCATCCTGACATCGTAAAGTTATTTCTTGTCAAACCTGCACAGAATCAGTGGAAGATAAAACTGCAAAATGCTAGAATTTAGTAAACACAACAAACGACAAAGTCCCAGCATCATAGTTCATTTTACTAATGAATTACTTAATGATGCTTCTACCTAACACTGTTCAACATCAGTAAATGAGCATGGATATGAGGATTTTGTTGTTTTTCATATTTACACTTGTTGTGTATCATATCATGAGTCTAAGAAACTCTTTCGAGAGATAAAACAGTAAGTTCCTAAATCAATACAGACATTTTAACTCAATAACTGCAAAACTTTTCAGCTCATATTATGGAAATTCATCTTGAAAACATTGGAGAAAAAAAAAATCTGAATAAACATTTGCTCTGGCTAACCTGGCCTGCTGTACTCGGCGCTCTCCTTGTGCACCATCTCCTTGACTCTGCCTCCAAACAGCCTCCGTGAAGGGTCATGGTCAAAGGCCTGGAGCGTTTCGCTGGAGCTGTAGGATTGCTGAGTGGGTACGCGACAGGCTCCCTCCTCCCGGTCAGCCGAGGAGCCGGTGTATCGACGCTCCCGATCCTTGTCTCTCTCGCAGAATCTCTCTCGGTCTCTCTGGCTCTTGGACAGCGAGCAGAAAGGCCGCTGCTCCCTCACCCGTTCCATGCTGCCTGCATGCTCGGTATCCAACTCCCTCCCCTTCACCACGACGCTCTGCTGAGCGACTCGCCACTGGATTATTTCACCCTTTTCTCCTGCTCCTCTGGTTGCGATTCTGCACCGATTTACCCCACAAACTCCCCTCCCCACTCTTTCGTCTTAGTCGGTCTCTTCTTCAGTCCATTCGGGCCTCCGCTCACTCTACCTGGAGAAAGAGAGAGAAGAGGAAAGGAAGCAAGGAGCTCAGATAACACTAATCCATCTGCTTCATCTTCAAAAGTACACACTTATCCCCCTTCTCAATGCCCCACCCCCGCCGCAACCTCACCACCCCTGAAACCTCAGCCGTGAACTCTTGTCATACATGAATTCCTCTCTTAAAAAGAAGATCACCTCCTCTCCTCATTCTCTCTGCTTTAGCCTTCAAAACCAAGTTCATTTCCACTGCAGTGAATTTAAGAGCTGTCCACATTTTTCACATCGAGCAAAAGCAGTTTTAGTGAAAGAAGTAGTTTCACACAATAATATTTTAGTGATTGAAAAATCTTCAGCCTTTCGATTTCCCCATGACGATGACCTATAGTGAACATTCATCAAGTGTCAGATGCTGGTTAAATGAGGGACGAATCAATGCATCCCGGTGGCAAGTGACGTTTTGACACAATCATATCATTATTTAATTCAAACTGTAACTCATGCAGAATTATAATTCAGACCCATGATATGCACGTTAACCCAGTGTCAGATTATGCACACTGAACAGCAATGATAACAAGTGTGATGACATATTTCAATGAAAAATGCATATCTGCTGTATATACATTTCTTTTTTTTTGACATTGTGACATTGATGGAATATTAATCTTGATTTTTGACTTCCCACAATTAAATGAACATGACCGACTGTGATATTGACTTTTAACATGCTTCCTCCGCTCATAGAAAATGTAGCTGTATATCAAATCAAGCGCCTCCTAAACTGACAGCCAGCCACCAAAGGGGGCGGTCGAGATGTTTTGGCTTCATTTTTGGGGAGCTGTGTGTGCACACCATGCGAGGTAAAGCAGTGCTCTGTTGTGAATGAGCAATAAGAAAGGCATTGTCCCTAAAATCAATGAATAATTGTGATAAATAATCTGCCAATATTCGTGCAGCCCTATAAAAAGAATATATTTGTCTCTGTGTGATATCTACCTGCATGAGCCGTTCTGGTATTATTTGTCAAGACTTTCCGATACGTGTCGGAAATTCTGAACTGACTTTTTAAAACTGCACCTCTCGCAGAACACAATTTATCCCAGAGTGTACTTGTACACTAAAATTGCATACGTTTAGCTGCCGCTGACAGTTGAGTTGCAAATACCCCAATACAATTACGGTGAACGGAAATTTTGTAGTGCTCAAAGATTGAAAAATAAACTTAAAAAAACAAATCGACATAATATTTGTATGATCTGCAGAAGTATCTATCTGCAGAAGGAAGTGAGAAAATGTTTCTTTTTTTTTTTTTTGGGGGGCGGGGGGGCTAAACTGACCCTTAAAACCAGCTATTCTCACTGATATGCCTCAGAGTGCCATCTAGTGAGCTACGGAGGGATTTAATTTTCCTAATAAACAAAGCTAGTTATTTTAGGGTCTAAATGTGCTCAAGAATTTACAAGAATGAAAACATCAAATGAAAACGGCTCGTTACGTTTGAACATCGCTACGCCAAACACGCCACTTCATCATCCGTTCGTGACAAACAGGTTTTGCCACTGATAGCTAGCTAACAGTCTTTCGGATGCACTGACACAAAATTATTTTTTTTTAAATGCAAAAGTGATGTGGGAGACAACCATGTACCAGTAAATCCTCCAAAGCATGTGGTGAGGATATATGACCCTGAATACATTTAAATATGGATTCATGATAGCGGGCAGTGATGGGTGAGATATGCAGTATATTTATTTTGGTCATACAGCTGACAGAGGCATAACATATTTACGGCGCAGATGACTTTTTCTCCGTTTTTTGTTGTGTTCTGTTTTTTTTCTCATTTGGGAAGACGGGATGTCAGAATTGTTTTAATAACCAGGAGTGAGCCTTAAGCTACAAAAGGTTGAGAAGAACTCCTGACACAAAATTCTACATTCAACCGACTACACTGTATGTGGGTAACCAAGATATAAATCAGCAAGAAGAACAGTTATATGACATGTGGCTTCCATAATACGCAAACCTGCATTATGTTTTCATTACCCAGTCGGTGACAGCAAAATAATTCAAATGTCACACACTGACTGCCAATGACCTGGCTGTGTATCCCAACCTCTCTGTATGCACGGACCCACCACGAGCATCACATTTGACAAAAAAAACAACATAATTTAGTTCTGTGTATGCAAACATTAAGATGGATGAATGTTAAAATCCTTAACTTGTTGAAAATTCAAAAAAGACATTCTCACAGGTGGAGACAAGGCTCTAAAATATGGACAAGGATGGGGGGCGATGAGAATGTTACTAACCCGCAAAAAACCCTTGAGTGGAACGTGGATGGGAGCCCCGGTGTGTCAGAAGTGTTTATTACCAGCCATTTTCCACTGCCTCCTGACACTCTCTCACACACACACACACACACACACACACACACACACACACACACACACACACACACACACACACACACACACACACACACACACACACACACACACACACACACACACACACACACACACACACACACATACATTCATTTCTCTCTTGGCTGAGCTGTAAGACTAGAGTATCAGACTTCCTTCTTTCCCCAAATGAGATCTACTTCGTTTCACATCAAGCATCAAAACCTTCCGATGAAGTCAGGATAGCGTACTCTCGCGCCGCAAGAAAGCACCGGCCCCATGGAGACTTCCCAAAAACTGAAGCAGTCGCGGGTGGAGTACAGGATGCAGGGATAATGAAAATTGTGAGCTGTGTTCTAGCCCTCTTCAACTTACTTTTTTTCTCCCCCCTTCTCTCGGAGTTGCTGGATATCATTCTGTTCCCCCGATGGGCTGAGATGCAATCAGTGACACACTCTCTTGTAACCCTGACACTCAACTCTCAACACCACACACACACACACACACACACACTTGTTTTACGATGCCACAGGACATCTCACTCACATCTCATCACTTTCAGGAAATTGTACACCCCCGTCCAGATTGGCAGATTAATGTACAGGATGAGTGCAAGCGGACACGCCCAGAAGCCTCCCTGATTACGATCCCCCTCTTCTTTATGGACTTGTAAAGAGATTCGCTGTCTGAAAAACAGTCTTATCCGCTGAGCTGCAAGCCCCCCCCCCCCCCCCTCCCACTATAGGAGGAATTGGATTTGTGTCCTAATCAGCTATAAGCCCTCGAGTGACCAGGCATGTCCCCGTATAAACATTTATGCTTTACTCCAAGGACCTGAAGGTGCCATCTTTTTCACGGCTCATCAAAGTGTCCTGCCGACACAGGCGATGCACATGGGGACTCTATCGGGACACAAGAGAGACATTCATGGTGGTTTGAATTATGTACAAAAAGGTCATAAAGGCTCTTGGGGGGAATTCTATTGTGTTTCTGCAGGCTTTAAGTTTCAAAGCTTTTAACTACAGCATGAACTTAAGACCACTTTAAGCAGGGAAGAATAAAAGTCAGTGTGTCTTCCCTTGATTAGGCCAAATCTGCTTCTAGTTACCCTTCTGAGAGTAGACACTAATTCACACCAATCCCTTAAAAAAAAAAAAAAAGGGCCAGAAAAGTCAAAGTCATGTGAAGAAGCGTCCGTTTAAGTTCGAAGAGAAATTTCCGCATGTAAAATCCCGAATTCTTGAGTAAATCTATGTTCCTTTTACTTTTCCGGTATCACTGGCTCCTACATTCCCTTTTACCTTTGATCATGCAGTTGAATCAGGACGGTCAGTCACCCGTGACCACTCAGTGGAACAGTCGACACTGCAAAATTAGTGTCACACAGAGATACTCTGGCGAGCCGGCGAGGCACGGAAAAAGACAGTTCATGATCTACGCAGCGCAGCTCCACGAGGCCCAACGACTCCCGTGCCAGTTGAGTACAGTCCCCCCGACGCCTGGTGCTGTCCTACACCTCTGCACTTCTTTGAAGCATAAACCATAAACCATCTGTATAATATGGTGTGATGAAATGGTGTCCAAGTCAATTGGCTCTTCAGGGCAGTTGGAAGGGTTTCAAGGATCGAAGGGAGATTTACTTGTTTCATGTCTGACATTCAGCTATTCATCAAAGATGAGAGCGGGTGTGTTTTATGCCTCCGACTGGGTATTTGGAAAGCATCGCCAAAGGGGGACAGCAACATTCTCAAGACGTCCTGGAACCAATAAGTGGCTTTATTCCAAATTAAATATGCAACTGACCTACAGTATGTTTTTCATCAAAAGCAAAAAAAGGAAAGATGTTTCTGATGCTTCAAGCTCGGGTGGCCAACGAGTAGAGTAACTTTCCAGGCATGGCTTGATCAATAAGTCAGTGGATTGGTGCTGGAACCAGTGATCAATTCATTGATTTTTAAATTGACAGAAAACAAATCCCCAACAAGGACACACTCCATTCATTCTCTGGTTATAATTTCTTCAGTGCTTTTCTCCATTTTATATGAATTGTTAAAGGAATATCTTTGGTGTTTTAACTGTTGGTTGAGCAAAAGACATTTGACGATGTGACCTGGGACTTTGTGGGTTTTTTTTACTGTTTTTTACAGAACATTAAAAATAATCATTATCTGCAGTCCCACAATTGAAAAGCCCACCATAAAAAAACAATAAGCAACAGTTCTGATAGTTAATTATCATTTAACGACCATGGAAACTACAAAGCTTCAGATTTCAACTATTTGTCTGGAACATTAAAGGTGCCGTATGTAGGATTCGGCGGCATCTAGCGATGAGGTTGCAGAATGCAACCACCTGAAAATTCTTCTGTGTGACGAGCGGGAAGGAGTACTACGGTGGCTGAAGTGAAAACATGAATGGCCATATCTAGAGCCAGTGTTTGGTTTGTCTGTTGTGGGCTGCTGTAGAAACATTCATATTTCAGGGGATTATAAACGAAAGAAAACATATTTAATAAAATTTAATTTAATTTGTGCCAATAGATCTCCCTAAATACTACACTGTTCCTTTAAATACTTAATAATCAACAATCAGAAGTAGAAAAAAAACAATTTAGATGCAATCATTATCACTTAAGAGTTCATGTGAACAAAAGTGTTACAAATCAAAATTACATCCAACTATATTCTTTTCAGTAAAATCTTTATTTGTAGAAAAGAACATTCATTCTGTTGCTACATTCAAATCTTGATTGAAGTTCTATTGAAGAACTTTTAATAAAAGTGTTGAGTATACAATTGTGAAGTTTACACTGAGTGGTTTAAGTTTTTGCCCGGTTTAAAACGCTTGTTAGAAAAGTAATCAGAAGTAACAGCGTACCCTAATTTGATGAAATAATTAAAAATGTAATAAGTAATGCAGGCTAACTATTGTAACAGGATAAGTAGTAATCTGTAAGCTAAAACGTGTCTCTAACCTTCCCAACATTAGGAATCATTTAGAAAGACGTTAACACTCAAAAACAAATGGAATCTACTTCAGGACTGTGTGATTGTGGTTAGATCACATTCAACTGATAGTGAACCAAACTTTAGAATCAAATTCAAATGATACATTTTGTTTGATCAACTAAGCCCCGCCCATTCCAAACCAATAAATATATATAAAAGAAAGAAGGGTCATTGCGTCATTGTGACTCCATTCTAGTACCGAAGGGGATTGCCAAATTTGCCGATTAGCGCCACCTCCTGACAAAAACAGGAAACATTATCGAGACATTGCTAACAATAGCCCTCCTGAATACAACGATGCTCTGAACACAACCGGCTTGGTTCCAATGTGACATAAAGAACCTTCCTTCTTTTATAGGGTTCTTGCTTCAAACCAGGTAGAAAAGGACAGAGGGATAAAATAAATAAGGCATCTCTTATGTGAAATAAACAAACCCGTTCTAACTCAGTAAATAGTGTGTTCATATAGGAAACCATTACTCATGGTTTTTCAGAGTTATTGATCAAACATTTGCAGATTCCAGCTTCTAAACTGTGAAGATTTACTTTTTATTTATCATTAGAAATGGAACACCTGAATTCTTTGAAATCATTTAAAGACATCACATTGGACTACAGGAAATTGGACTTATTTCATTCTATTCCATCCTTTTTTGTATTTTTCAATCTGATATTGTGAAGAAACAATGAAAATAATAATTACTCAGAGAGTTGTTTCCTAGATATCTTGTAGCTGATAAAGAGTTCTGAGCAAAATTGACTTAATAAACAAATACACCGGCTTTAAATGAGTTGGCACACACTCCTGACTTCAGCACACGAAGCAGTTTGTAAAACAGGAGTCGCCGCCGCTGACCAGAATGCTGAAATGGCAACTCTTCACTCGGCCTTTGTTCGGTAATTATATTTCCGCGGGGCTGCTGTACAAATCAGCTCATATCTCCCTGTCGGTGACCTCTGTAAATAACGGTAATAAAGAGCGTACTTGTCGTTGCGTCCCTCCAAGACAATCCACCTGTCACCGAGTGGCCTGCCCCCCCCCCCATCCCCCCCACTCCCCCTCTCGTCCTGTTGCTGGCCTTTTGCCGGAGCACAGATCAGACGGCTCTCTGCCACGGGGAGTGGTGAGAGTGGTTGATGGAGCTGGTGAAGATCAGGACTGGCTTCCTTTAACACAGCCAGCACCTCCAACAATAGCCGCCTCTGACAGCTTTGCATAATTCATCTTGTCGAGTCTCTCTCCCCTTCCTCCTTGACGCTCCTCGCTCTCCCTCTCCTCTTTCAGTTTCTCTTCAGTTCTCCTCCGGTTTTTCTTCTTCTTCATTTTTTTGTGCCTCCCGGCGCTTGCAGAAGGGGAGAAGGGAGAACCAGGGCAGTGTTCCATCAGATGCTGCCTGTTTCCCCCTGACACCAGTGATTTTGGAGACACAGAAGTGTTTGTCTGCAGCACGTTGCCCAGACTCTGTGAATTCTGGATGCCATCTGAACCAGATTGTGTTCGATATTTATCGAGGCTCAGTGCCTTAATCCCTTGCTGCAACATGAAGTGTGGAACTATTACCTAAAAATACACGACAATCAGAATCAAGACGATCAATTTCTGAGAGGATGATCTTTTTATATGCAAGTTTCGAGGGGATTTGATTAAATACTGCTTCCATGTTGTTTAATTGAGTTGCATTATCTTGTAACGTGTATGGAATCATTTTGGGATTTTTGTAGATTACTGTACTGTAAATGTGACCGGCAGGTAAAGAGACAAAGAAAAGAAGAGAGGGAAATATAGCGAGCAATATCATGACGGCATTTACTGGCAATTAAATTCCAGTGGCAGCTATATCCTTAGCAAACTTGGTGACGGATGAGCTTACCACACTCAGTGAGACTCTGAAGATGGATGATGAAATCCTGCTCCATCCTAAATCTCTTGTCTCAGTGTATGATGCAGAATATTCACAAGTGGGGTAAAGTGATGCAAATCTCTGATACAGCCACTTCAGATTATTCCATGCACATGGCGCTTGAGGCGTCATCCCTCATAGTTTCAGCCCATTTAGAAGACCAACAAAGCTACTGTGACTATGAAAAAACAAATCACCAAAAAACCACAGCTGAACTCAGTTTTTTGTTCTTTTCTTTCTCTTGTCTGTCAATGGAAAATCATAGCGGTCAACGTCTAATCCTAACCATTTTATTGTTCGCTTTTTTTGTCAGTGAATTAAATAATAAAAAAAGCCGTCTGCCGGCGCCAGCATGCAACATAATAAGCTGAGCAGGGATGTTTACAAATCCCCCAAATAACCCTTCACCAGCGACAGAAAGAGTTATATATTCATTGAATCTTTAGTGGGAAAACAGCTAGCACAGCCAAATTCATTTTTTTTAAATGTAATTGCTAGGTGTGGACAATTGGAATATAAAAAAAACCAGGGATTTTTTTTCTGCTCCTGCAGTGTCTCCCTCCATCTAAAGTGGTAATAGCAGGTTATTCAGTGCATTCATACATACCAGCTCCAGCGTTTATCTGTATCCAAGACGACTAGTATTGAGCCCAGCTCTTATCTGTGTGATGTGGAAGGTGCTCCCTTCCACAGCCAATTACACCAGTCGGTCTTAATTCAATGGCCACAGTTTGCCATTTGCTGAAATTGGTACCACTGTAGTTTTATTTTCACACGGTGGAGCTGAGGAAGTAATGATGTTCATGTACATTCGCTTAATTGAGGATGTTGTCAACAATTGCCATCTACTGCTTACTCATAATGAATTGACTCCATGGTGTGCAGAAATAAAATCAACTGCTCAGACCTGTGGCAGTTTACGGACAAATCCACGATCGACCCATTGTTACGGAAATAAATTAAATTGCGGCGAAACCGCGGCTGCATTGTAATGAAGCTGCAGAGCGATCACAACGCCACGGAGGGTGATAGAAAGAATTAAACTCACATCGTATCTATCCACAACATGGCTGGTACAAAAGAAAAAATACTTATCATTGCAGGTATCATCTTTATTGAGATCGACAGCGGTGCCTTGCTAATTACAAATTCTCAATCAAACATCGGCCTCGCTTGACTATCTGATCTGTTATTGGAGCACCACTGTAGCCTGTCAACAGAGCTCTCAGACAGTGGCTGAAAATCATTGCTCAAACTCCATTTGAGATGCTGCCAGCATACAAACCTGGCTCCCAGATAAAGAAATTCAAACACAGTGAGATATTCAAAAAAAGTGCTGACATCGGGTGTCATTCAAATGCATCTCACATGATTGTTACAACAAACTGGCCCTCCCTATTTTAGCATGTGCAGAGGGAGACGGAATATACACAGCAATCATATAAAAGAGGCAGACAACTGAAGAGTCTGAGGGAGAGCCTCAATACTGCAATGGGAATGCAACACCCTGGTGCCGCTGTGACTGCTGGGAAATATCAAATCTGACCAAATAGAGACTTTAACCGTCTGTTGCAGTCGCACATCGACATCGCTGTAACAGCGGGAACCAAAATACTCACTTCAATGATATGCAATTAGAAGAAATACAAATTCCATCCATACAATCAGTTCAATTTTTGCACTTTACAGAGAATAATATATTGAGTGCGTTTTCACTTTAGGCATATGGTGTCACACATAAAAACACTATATGTAAAGAAACTGGAGGGTTTTATTCTCTTGTTGTCAGCGTTTTACGGAGTATGTAGGTCATGACGGCACACTATCAGAATACTGAGAGACTGCAAGCCTTATTAAAAAAACATCAATCTGAAACTTCACCAACATTGCACTGGTTTCTCTACTTCCAGGGGTGAAACTAGAAGAGTCAGTCCCGTGGCGATTGTCTGAGACCAACTTCTGAATGCACACCGCTCTCCACTGGAAGTCAAAGATTGCTGACCTGTATACCATTACACTGCCTCCGAGGCGCCAGTTTTACACTCTTCAATGGCCTGATATTCAATATTTTCTTCCTCTTCACCCTGCTGACAATAAAAAGACAGAACATGTTGCCCCACTGGCTCCCCGCGTCCGTCCACATCATCGCTCCTCGTCACCCGCCAGACCTGCGGCTTTCAGCATTACAGAGGTCGCGTCAACAGAATTATTGAAGCCGTCAAGCAGCGCCATTGACAAGCATAGCTGACGCTCAACTCCCCACTGGGCTGTCCAGGGGCCACAATAGACCAGACCTGAAGCCCTTGTCAGTTTCAGGCTATTCTGGGAACCCTCCTCCAGGGCTAATATTGCTTTGTGCAATCATAGAAAAACTGCAAAAATAAATCCGCCCTCAGAATTCTAGGAGGTTAAGGCCCCATAAAGAGCAGAAAAACATGTTTTTAACTTGGAAAAGAATAAAACTACTATTTTAACAAGAGCTGGACAATGCGTAATGATGGCTTATTGGGCAAATCTGTTTTTGCGTTGTAGTTAGTGACAGGGGGTCTTTGCTTTGCAATGCGCTTTAAATATGTAACATTTCCTGACTTTGAATATAATGTCTGTATTTCACAATCGCTGAACCTAAGAACGGCGCAGGTATTCACTCAGGGCAATTTTCACAAGCAGAGAGCACAATGCATTTTCATTTTGTTCTCCCTATGACAGAACTAAGCACATTTCTGTTTGGCTCTCCCCGCCAGGCTCAGCCCGGCGCACGCGGGGAGAGTTGTACTGTTACAATGTCAGGCCCGCTTCTCAATCTTGCCACTTGGTCTTGACCCAGAAAGTCCACCAGAGCATGCTGAGCCATAAATGTTAATCTGTAGGTTACAACAGTGTGAAGCGGTGCTGCTCCCAGAGTTGGACCAGCAGGACGGCATCCTGTGGCTAATCGCAGGTGGCTTTAATCTCAGCCCGCTTTGGCCACAGAGCAGCAGGAAATGTTCAAAACAACACCAAGACCCGTCATTGCTTTGAACCGTCATTTTTCTCAAATGAGTAGCCCGTACGCAGCTGAACAAACGGCTCCCGCAATGAGTGGCGTGGCTGTTTTTGTCCGTTAAACCCTACGGGCAGATCGTCACCACCAACGCTTTGGCACGTATGTGCACTATGAGACGCACGACTCAATCTGTGTTATGAACAACACATTAGCTCATGCAATGAGTCTACAGTAGCCATGAGACGGGTACAGCAGTTGTTCCCTTGAGGACGCTCCTCTCTCCTTTCCAATCAAAATGCGATGGCAGGTATCACATTATACTGAGCAAATATTCCGGATGGAAAACACTATGTAAATCCATCTTTAGGTTAATAGAAAACCCTATTTATATTCCTAGCTGTTAGTAAAGCTCTTTTCTGCATTATTATTTTTAATTGAATATGAATTGGTGAAAAGAATACAAATCTGTTCTACAAAGAGATTTCCAAACACACCATCATGACGTCAGAGACGGCATCAGGTGCATACAGTCCAAAAACTGCTCACGTCCAGAGCATGTTTTTTTTTTTTTACTCTTATTCTCTCGTGCAGCATACAATGTAGTTAAGGACCACAGTGGTAATGCATCAAGTGCTGTCACTAAATATCCCTACTCTAAGCACATTTCAAGAGCATGCAATGCCCCTCCTCCCAAATCCCCGGGTGACTTTCAGCAATGATTTGGCAACTCGCAGGAAAAACTTTGCCGCAAGTGTCACATCACTGTGACAAAGCCAAATAATCCTCTGACTTAAGGTCATTAATAGCAAATATGCGAGCCTGTCCGCCAATAGAGGTCTCGCCATCCCGGCGTCTGATTTCTTTCTAAAAAAAAAATAGCTTCACGATCCTAAACGCATCATGGCGTGCTTTACTTTCATGGCAACTATTCATCATGATGTCTGGCTATTCTCATGGGAGCGAAGGGAAAATGCACCGAGAGAGAAAACAGGTGAAATAGAGTGCAGCAGACAATAGCCAGGCAGGCTGTGTGTTAATAGTAACAGATTAGAGGGCAGCAATTATGTAAAGTAAATATGACATGGAACCCATCCGTCGAGCCCAGGGAACTGTGGGTAGTTTGTCAGGCTGCATTAACCTTCACGTGTTTGCTCTGATGTGTTGAAACAGGCGACTCGGCCACGCTGTTTGCCATATCAAATGTTATAATTCATAAGGTCATCTTCTTAGTCACTGTCGGCATCAACAAGTAATAAGGTGAGATATTACAGGCGCAGCTCCGTGCATCGACTCCCTCCCCCCATATCTCTCAGATCCGAGAGGAGTTATTTTTACAGAGGGAGAGAAGTCATCTTGATTGCCCCCTAACGATCTATAAAACTGTTTGGAGCCAGTATTTAAGCCGGCATCATCCCTAAAGGAGGCAGTTCTCATCACACGGAATATTAAATTCTCCCCAGGAATAATGAAAGGGGAAATTACTTAAGGCTAGGAACATGGAGTGACAGTGTTGTGTACACAGTTCATCAAATAATATTCCTGAAGTCATTTTTAAGCCTCGAAGCACCAAAACACCTCAAGAATCTCCGGCTGAGTCTCAATTGCATCGGAAATGGCAGTCACCTGCTTTAAATCAGCAGGATTAGCCACATTATGGCACAGCGTCTCCTACACCAGACAACTACAGTGGAGTTATTGCTTTTCACTGTAGAGATGTGCAAAATGAGTCGAGAGCCCAATGCTCACTAGAGCGCTCGTCTAACTCCAGGTGTGCTCCTGAAAAGTGTAAACACGACGCTCTCCATTTATCAGGATTCCGTGACAGTCTCCAGAACATCGGTGTCATAGATTGTGATGTCGGATTCAGCAAAGTCACTTTAAATTATTATCCATGCCTTGGAAAAAAGAAAAAAAAAGATGAAGATGTACTCGTGCTCTGGAGCCCTACTACAAAACCACATGTTCAATATCACCCAATGAGTGTCCCTGTAATGCCTTTACAGGCCGGCGCAGGGAACAGACTCTGGTCGTTTGAAGCCGGTTTCAGTTCTCGCGTGGCCCCTCGACACAGCCAAAGGATAAAGATTAGGTGAATATGGAACACTTCAATAACAAATGTTTCACAGTAAAACTTGCCGCTTTCATCGAACGAATCCCAAACGCCATTTTGTCAAAAGGCAATGGCAGCACGCGTCGTGATTCGCCTCAAGTGCTGCAGTTCCTCAACAGCACTCAGGACCCCGGCTACAAATCAATTCAGCAGGGCAGATATACACTATAGTTCTCCTGAGCTATCATGTGGACTCGGATGCTCGTGTTTGCAGATTGCGTGTATAGCATGATCCATGCCACAGTGAAATCAGATCACCATTTCTCTCCTGCTCGTGTCATGCACGCACCGAGACAAGTCACCGTGTCATGTAGCCGAGACACAACTAACAAGGAGCAACTGCAGCCAGCAAACGTCTAAACTGTTTTGTTTAATTAACAGCACGACCCGAAGATCCTTTAACTAGACTACGGCTGAAACATAAAATCAAACTACACATTGCATGTTGGTTGTCAGGCAACAGCCCCTCTCTTCTAATGCAGAAAATATAACCCAAAAGTTGTGGTTTCTGCAGGTGCACGTCTCACCCAAGAGGCTTTGAGTCCCTGTGGCAGACACAACCTTCCTGCAGGCCTCTTTCAAATGTGTTCAAAGGCTCTGATGAAATTTTCTCCACCTCCTCTGCACCTGAGGCCGAAACCACAGATTGGGTACAGTTTAGCAAGTGTGTGTGTGTGTGTGTGTGTGTGTGTGTGTGTGTGTGTGTGTGTGTGTGTGTGTGTGTGTGTGTGTGTGTGTGTGTGTGTGTGTGTGTGTGTGTGTGTAAGCACTTTGATATTTAAAATATTGGTGGATCGAGCGGGGTGATCTCTTGCAGGTTATTTTCACCCCAGTGAGGCTTTCGGGGCTTTTTTTTGTTTTACAAATATAGGATTTTATGAGCTGTCACATTTTGGAGCAGAGGCATCTCATGGTGTCAGCTCCTGGTCAGAGGTCTGGAGTAGGACACCAGGGCGAGAGGTGATGGAGACTGGGAAGAAGATTATGTTCTTATAGTCACCGCTGAGGAAATGAGGAAACAATATATTGACTCTAGTGTAACCTGCAGCAACACAATCTACTCATTTCTTTCCTCCTGTGTGACATTTTTTTCATGACATTTATTAAAAAGACCCAAGACCTACAGAATCTTTGGAAGCACAACATTAAAACAAATGACGCTCTCCAAAGCGTAGTGGGTGACTTTTACAAAGTGCATCTTTTTGACTGTTGAACTTTAGGTGACCATGTATTTTTGCCCTAATTGGACCGGTTCAGAAACGGATATATTGTGCTCAACACTTGTACTCATTAGAGCGGCAATTGTGTTTAAAATCCACAGGGTGCGGATAAAATGAAGGTCTAATTCATTTTATCAAGGTACTGATGGAAAAGGAGGGATTGGGAGCCCGGCATGTTTCGCCTCCACATCTTGTCAGGGGACGCGGGATATTGCAACGGAGCGTGCGGAGCAAATTAGACACCGTTATTGAACAAGGACCACCGAATCTGCCGTTTCAATTAAATCACGTGGGTGACATGGGATTCAGAGCAACGGAATAAAAACATACTTAAAGCACACTGACCTGCGTGGAGCTTCTGCGAGCCTGTCCGAGGAGGCAGCGGCACATAAACTTCCAGCGGCGCGCTTTAGTCCAAACTTGCGGGGCAGCAGAGAGCGGCGCTGGTGCCTTTTCCCCCACAACAGCCGCTCGTGCGATTTGGCACAGTAGAAAATTCTTCTTCACAGACGCCTCTCTCAAAAATTCCCGCAGTAAACCCTTCTCGGCTCGGTTACACGTCGATACCGACCGCGCGCGACTCGGAGCAGCAGACTTGTGCGCGGATGTCGCGCTGCGTTGTGGCGTCAGGAGGAGCACAGGAGGTTCGGCTGCCAGCTCCGCGTGAAACGTACCCCTGCTCGGAAATCGTCCTCGTGGCTTAGCTCAGCCGATACTTCCAACAATGCAGTTGTCCCCCTTTTTTCAGGAGGCAACACAGTTATGTTTCCTGTCGCCCAGCTGCGGTGCAGGATGTTATTTATTTATTTGTTATGTTTGAAAGAAAACTCACTCGGTGAGGATGCGGAGGCTCACCAGCCGCTCAGCTGCTCTTTTGTCCGATATGCACTTGTCAGCTGATAAACTGCGCATCCCGTGGCTTTCTTCAGCATCGCCTCTGGTCTGCCTATCAGCGCCGGTGTAGAGGAGCAGGCCGTTGACACGAAGGGGGTGTCAACTATGACCTCCTGCCGGCGTGCAACATGCATATAGCTGCTCGTCTGAACAAAAGTAGTTCCATTTTTAGACAAGAAAAAATATACTTTAAAGGACCATTCATGACTATATCAAGTCTGTAGTCAATTATATAGGCTGGAAGAATATCTCCATAAATTCAAAATGAAACAGTATATGTTTTTACTCTGAGCTACAGCATCCTAACCCATACCTGTCCGGTTTTCCCTCAGCCTGCTCTCTCCTCCTCTCCTCTCTTTTGTATCGGGAAGCTGCTCATTAAGCTTACCTATGGTCGCGCGCTGCCACATAATTGGCTAACGCTGAAATCTCCAGTTTCTCACCTTCAGTCTGACAAAAGGAAGAAGAAAAAAAGAGGTACTGATGTAAATAAATGTGGTATTTTTCACAGAAGACTAGCAGCTGAGGTTTATCCGAGCTGTTAATTAAACTGTTAGATAAACAAATAGGCCTAAATGACTTGTTCAAATTGCAATGTTGCATTCTAGGCTGGCTGTCGAGTAAAGCTTGATTCATATTGTTTTGCTCCATCCACCATCTGTAGTGGAATTGATCAGTTGCAGCAGCGGTGGACAATAAATATGCACAATTTGAGTTCCATCAACCCAAACCATTAAGAAATGTTATTCCGTTGCATCTCATTTTCAGATTCTGTCCCCATGCCGTTCACATTAACATAAGGGTTCTGATAGGCTGATTTCACATAACAGAGGTTGACATTTTTCTCTGTTTTGTGGGTGTAAGAACTTCATCTTGATGCGTTCCAGTTAGAGAGATACTTACACTTGCCTCGCGGCCATTTTCCATCTTAAACCAAAACCACATTAGCTTTGTGATTGAAGAAAACATATGAGACCCTATCGCACATATAGGCTTCAATGACAGCATTTAGAGGATGGACCGCGGAAAGCAGAGTTTCATTAATTACAAAAGCAACAGTCCACTAATCCCACTAGAAAGGCATTTTGAGGCAGAGTCGTTTTGGTTCTGAGGGAGAGGGGAGAGAGAAAGACTAACAATACCAATGGTAGATCACAGACCTTCAAGCTATGGTCTGCAGGCCTCACAGCTCAATAGGGGGCCAACTGCTGCAGCTCTGACTGGGCAGATTTTTTTTTTTAATCCCCTCCCTGAATTTAGCCCACGTCCGACCACATGCCGTGATGAAGTTATCACTGAGGACAGCTTTTCTCCAAGCAAAATCAGGCCTGGCCTTCCATGTCTGATTCTTCTATTATACCCGGAGCACATCAAAAAACTTGCCTCCATCAAATGGCATTATCTACATGAAAGGCAACTTCCCAACAATCTATCGCCAACTCTGTCATTCAATCTTCAGTCAAGGGCATGCGAAAAAAAGAAAAGAGGGGAAAGAGAGAAAGGACATAAAGAAGGAGAGGAATTCATGTAAAGGCTGCTGAAGCCAGTACCCCTCCCTCTTTCCTCTACTTCAAATCAAACTACTTTTTTTCCCTCCTCTGTAATATTCTTGGGGGCTTTTCAGAGACACTGTATGTGGAAGTTAGTTACTAAGCAACATATTCACACATTTTATCCAAATGAAGGTTCTTTAAGGTTTGGTACACCAGAGGGTTTATGGTAGATTAATAGTCCTTCACTTTCTTGAACCAAAGAAAAGGAGAACAAATGCCTATGACAACTCGTCTTGTTTTGCATCTTTGATACAGATTTCCTTTTTCTCTTAGACCTTCAGCAGGGCTTCAGTTTCTCAGTCACACCGTGAGCGTGTCCATGCAGTCAACTGTGCCCTCTATTGGACGCCAGTCACTTTCAACATCCAAATTCAAAGACTAAAGCACGGTGTGATGGCTGTGCACAGGGTAAACAACGGTGTGTTTTGCATGATGAAAAAGAACATTAAAGGAATTTGAAACTAGAATTTGAATGAGATGGAGATTTAAGGATTCAACCAAAAAAACAGAAGCTTTGTATCAAACAAATGGCCCACAGACACGTTATAGATTGATGATAAAGTTTCCAAACAGAATACCGTTTTATCAGTGTGAACATGCAGTGCTTGATTCCTGCATCCTGGAGTGCAGCGCCTATTTCTTTTCTCTTTTTTTTTTTTACTTTCTAGAAGATTAAAGTCAGGAACAGTCCCTAAAATCAAATGCAGGAACCACCTTATTATTTGCATCCCGGGCTACCTATAGCTTGCAGGGAGCGTGGCTGAACACACAAAACATGAACCAGAAACTTCACCGCTGAAGCCCAAGAGCATAGCATTCATTAAAGAATAAAAAGCCGTATCTCTCCTCAGCTCCCTATGTTTTACACATGTTCAGTATCAGCAGAGAAAACAGATGGGCCACACCACGGGGACACAGAGACCTGTGGACATTATTTTAAAAAAGCAACATTGACAAATTATGCATACACATCCTTACTCTTCCCGGGCATGCAGGAATTTGTCCCCATGGGGTCAGACAGCAAGTCTGATGCATTCGACACTGTGTCTTGTCTTGTTTGATGTCTGTTAAAAAGCAACAGTAACAATAGATGCACGCTCTGTATATGTGCAGAGCATTATATCCACACTGTAAAGGCTATTGCCTTTTGTTAGTCTAGCATTGTGTTCGGCAAACTAAACGGACATGTATAAAGGGATTGGACAGAACTTTTCTTTTCATGTGGAAATGAATCTCTTCCAAAGGGACAAAACAGCTTTCACCCTCGGTTATACAGGGAGGATTTTAGGAAAGCACCTTTTTTCCCCTTTACATCTGAGGGAAAGGCGAACATTTAATGCCCAAAAAGAAAGTTTATGTCAGGCAATATAAACATATTTCTTTTTTTTTTAACAAAAAAGGAATATTTCAAGAGAAAATGGAAGCTTTAGCTTTTGCATACCAGTCAGATTTATTCAGAGGGCCGGAATCTTTCATTGTCGTCTACAGTAAAGGAGGACGGAGATGGATGCCTCTCTGCCAAGCTTTCAAATCTCAGAGGACACTTTGAAATGAGGTGGGAGGGCCTTGGGTTTTCTTCATAGGCCATTCTCTGAACATTTCTATTGATTGTAGTGGGTCGCTATAGCACCACCAAGTCGAAAGAGGAGCGAGTAGAGCTAGAAAACCTGAGAAACCAGACAGCTAGAAAGCAATGTTCAGGCCAATGAAAGGTAATTAAAAAAACTCCCATCAAGTGAATTAACATTTTCTCCTTGGATTATTTAATTGTTTTGGGATTACCACAAACATATATAAATTTCCTCAAAGAAACAAGCTCTTTTTTCTACCTGATCACAACCTTTGGTCACAAAAAAAACACTTTCTGATTTATTTATTTTTACAGGATAATACAAAAAACTCAAACCCAACTCTTTAAACTTCAACAGGACATAAATGGAGTTCAGATTTCTCCAATATGCGTCTAAAAAGAACCTATAATAAAATGAAACACATTTGGAAATGTCAAACAGGTTGGGCGTCGTTTAAAATGCTTCAGACGGATGGACAGCCTCAAAGGGAAGAGGCGTAGCAGTGGGAGACCTTGAGAACTGCATTCAGTTAATTTGAAAAGGTTAAGCAATAAGCACAGAGGGCAGCATCCAGAGATAAAACACACTTTTTCCGACCATGAGTTCACTGAAAGGGGCTCTGTAGCACACAGGAAAACTTTGGCTTCAGGGCTTTCTGCCAGAAACCTGCTTAAGTTAAGGCTACAAACCTTGGTCAGGTATAGCAAAAGATCATGTTTTTGGTTAAAATAAACCCTTTCTGGCAGAAAGCCCTGAAGGCAATCTTCTCCCGTGTGGTGTTTTATTCAGTCATAACCGACCATCTGCCAAGCGTCTCTCAAATAGAAATATGAAAGTTGCAAAAATGTTAAGATAACAAAGTCTAATGTGGTGCTTGCAGTGGAGAAAACAATGTGTTTTGAGAATGTCCGCTCCATAGATCCACAGACATTAAGTTACTACTATTTCAAGTAAATACATCAACTATGGACTAAATTTCCCCCCAAAAAAACGTTTCATTAATGATATTTTGTATCACCAGTATAATCTGAACCTAAATGTTTTCTTGAGTAAATGCTGCAATAATTTACTGACGGAAAAAAAGGCAAATATTTGATTTGTTTTTTTGCTTAATCGCACCAACTGTACATTAGATTACTCAGAAATTACATTTGTTGATCTAGACTGGCTCATTGCTTTGTGCACATAAGGGGGATTAAAGCTATTTGTGTAGAACTCCAACACAAATATATATATATACACAGTATATAGTAGTAACCTTAATATTTTTAGATAACATTTTCATTTTATTTTTACATCCTGCGATATGATTCCATGCCCTGCAATCAGTCATCAACACTTAAAAGTGTATCGGAGCAAGCGGCTCCATGCAAGCATGAAAATAAAAAACTTGAGCTTTGAAAAAATACTGCTTTGCTTTATAAAATGACGCTGGAACACACTACGGGAGAGAAAATGACAGACCGGCATGTCTTGAAATCAATAACTTTTGACTGACTTCCTACAGGTCACAAGTTCACTGGATAGTGTTTAAAGCTCGAGGTGGGTAAAGTTGGTCATCCAGTCTGAGGACTGAAGTGTTTACCTGGTCAACTGTCTCGAACATCCCCTCCTGTCAGTTTTTAAGCAACACAGACATTAATAAGTAGAGCGAAAGACACGGGAACAGGTGCTGCTGTCTGTCAAGGAAGCCATTGCTATTCTACGCATCGTGCTATAATCACTACCATTCAGTTAATGAGGTTGGACTTTCTGTGTCTGTCCAGGCAGAGTGGCTATATCACTGTCTGTACTAAACATCCAATTATTTTTTCAATTTATTTGAAACAAACGTGTGTTTCCTGCTGTAAGGATGGAATACAAACATGCTGAAATGTGAACGTGAGATGAGTGGTACCCAGCCACTGGAGAACAGCGAACCGTAAAGAACACAGTATGAATTGAATCACTGGCGTGATGATGATACGTGCACGTATATAGTAGAGCAAGACCAATATATGGGGGCATTATGAGCTTATTGAGGATAATAATGTCCAGCCTGAGCTTTGCTGCCTCTAGTGGCCGTAGTAGTTAAGACGGGAGAAAAGGAGGAAGTCAGGAGACATCAGCTGTTTGTCAAACAAACACAAGACTCTCAACCAGGAGACCGCTGTCCGTGTGAAACCAACAGTCAGCGTAAACTCAACTGTAAAGGTGTATCCTGTATCTGATACATGAACATTGCATATTGAGGGAAACACAGAGCTTTTATAGCACGAGACCTGTTTGATGCACGAGACGGAGAGCAGACTAAAGCCTCACTACGTCGCTGTAATTAAAATATAAACCCACTTTTATTACAGACAAGCCTGTAGCATTAGTAATACACCAAAGCTAACACTGCATGTAGTTGCTACATGTATTTGTTTCGCTTCCTACACAAAACTCACTCTCAAACTTTCGATATATTGATGTCGGTTCAGTCTCCTGTCTTTGGTGAACATTGAGTTCTGCCTTTTCCTGCACCACAAGTGAGATCCTTCATGTCCTTGTGTGCGCTGTGTGTGTGTGTGTGTGCTTAGTACACTTCCACACTCGCATTGCTGAACTGTACCTTAGGCTGTGTCAAGCCCGTCTTAGCTGAGTCCAAGTCAATTTCAAGACTAAAGACCAATACCCGAGTCCTATTCAATGCTGAAATAGGCAATAAGTTGTGCGCATGTCTGCTCGATTGCAACATATTGCTTGAAGTCACACTGGAATGAAATATTACATTTTGGCATTTCTGCCTTCCATACAGCTGTTGGACGTAGGGGCATATAAAAATGTATTTGAACATCAAAATCGTATTACTTTCCCTTAAAATACAAAATCACAGGTGGTGAGGTAATTGTAAACCAGTAGGCATACATAGAAATTAACTCCAGGAATACCATTACAGACTTTTGCTCAATCAAGGGTTCGTGTTCTATTGTTATTATTATAACAGATATCATCTCGTTTTTATCCAAGATCATACATTTTCTTTTCATGATTCGAATTGCCATTTATAATAAAAAATTAAAACAATTTATTCATTTGGGAAAACACAATACAATGGTTGCTAAGCTTAATATAATAGAAATTGCACAACAGTGTAACCTTTTCAGTGTTGAATACTGACACCAAAGAACACTATGGGCTTCCAAAACACTTGGGACTGTGTGTTTGCTTCCATTTCCATCAAATCAACCTCTTCTTAACTGATATGAAATTGGTTTATTTAATTGGAATGACACCATCCGCGGTTTTGGGTTTTGTATCGACATCCTGTTTCAATCAGGGGCAATATAAGCACGCATATATCAGCAAAAACAGCTTGTAGTTAACAACTGGCATTTGATTCTTTTAAGTGTTTTTGCTTCTCCTCTGAGACTGTGTCCTCCTACAACCAATTCTAAGAGTTGCAGACACACCCCTGATTTCAGCAAGACATTTCTCACAATAAGGAGGTAAGATGCTGTCAAAATAATTGCACATATAGAGATGTGCGGAAATTTTGCCCAGAAAATGTTGGATAACAAGGCCTTTTGAAACCAGAGGCCGTTTTTTTTCCTTTTTTTTTTTAATTGGCTCAGAGTGTAAAAAACAAACTCCCACAGAAAAGACACCTCTGCTTTGTTTTTCCCATCTGGGTAAAAACAAGTTCCATTTGTTAAATTTGTTATGGTGTTGATCCTTTGGATGAAAACTCAAAATGCAATAGTGAGTTTCTAGTTTGTTTACAGAAGTAGAACTTCAAGCCTAACCAAAAACTTATGATTATTACATATTGTCGGGGGGAGAGTCTTAGTCACGGCCGGTCTCCTCGTGTTAGGGACTGTGTGAAAATGACTATGATGAGGAGGGGTGGGGGGGGGTAGACATTATTTTCCACTGGACAAAAAAAACACTCTGCCATCTAACTGTTGTCTTTAGTGGGAAAGGTTTCTTGGGACAAATGACTCGGCAGCAGTCCTGGGTGTTTATGGCTCCAGCTCCCATCAACAGTGATGGAAACATGACACCCAGACAAGAGATATAACAGAAATAAAAAATATAAAAAACATCTTTCACCGGCCTCCATGCTGATTTCTACAGTTTCCTAACCCTGTTTTCTGGCATGATCGTGACGTAAACTGTGACACAAGAGAAAAAAAGCATTCTCATCTACCGACAATTGGAAAGGAGTCCATCTCCTCTTCACACATTTAAAAAATCAGCATGCGCTCATTTTGGTGGAAAAAAAGGTATATAACTCCGTTTTGTAGAAAGCTTCTTTGGACACTCGCCCTGACTGAGAGATAGCTACGCCCTCTTAAGGCGAGACACCCCTGGCAAAAACAATGTATCTTATGCAATGGTCAATTCTGAGCTTGTGGGCTATTTGGCATCCATGTCTGGTGGAAAGAAAACATCCAAAATAGACATCTAGTGGATTTTATTTTACTACATTGTGTTAACGTGCGTTTGTGGGTTCCTCCTAAATTCAACAAAAGTTAGCATTAGATATGTCCTCAATTGTATTTTCAGGCATAACTTTTCAGAAATCATCAGTGATCATGACATCTATTAGCCATAAGTTTTTTCCCTATTCACCTGTAGTGTCCTGACAAATGTATGGGATTTTACAACACATATCTTTAAAGGCTGTCTTTTCAAAATTAGATTGTTTTTTTCTCAGACTCTGAGCCAGAAATATACACTTACACAGTAGCACTTACATACACCAAACGTTCTAGTGTCAGTCTTATCTATATTCTGAAGGTTTTTACTGAGGGGTTTGTTCATCTATCATTCATAGCCTGAATTATATCACGTTTGATTCCTAAAAACATGGTGAAATGGCTATTTCAAGGACTCAAGGGTCATTTATTGTCATGCAACACAGTGATGCACAATGAAATGCAGATGCAACTCATTTGCATCACCAGAAAAACTTGATAACAAATCTAAACAAATCAACAGTAGTGCATTCCTGTAGTGCATTAAACAAAAACTTTCATCAGAAAGAATCTAAACAGCGACGACAAAACTAATTTCTGTGCAGATAATATAGCCGTCATTTTAACATAAAAAATTCAACATCAGGGACACATTGTTTGAGCACCAATCATCATTTATGTAAACACAGAGTCCACCTCCTCCTCTCATCCCACAGGAGTGCGGTCCGTCCGTCAAGTGCAGCTTGATCCGAGAGGCCTCGATGGAGCCCTGTCTCTGTGAAGATGTGCACACAACAGTCACCGACCTCTCGTTGCTGGGTTAGCCGGATGTCTTATGGCATCCATGTTATTTTCCTGCGACCGAACATCAGACAGCCATGAATAGGCTGGGGTAGTGGAGCAGCCTCGGGTCCTAGCTGGGTTAGCTTCGCTTCCATCTCAGCTCTCCTCCCTGGGGCAGTTGACTCTGCTTTCAGTGGCTTTTGGTCCAGGCAGGTCTGGCTGGGTGATCATGTCAATGTCCACTGCACTTTATCCTATCCCCACGCTTCATTTTTCGATGTTGATGAATTCATTCCATCGATTCATATGACAGGAATGCACCAGAATTAAATATGAAAATACAGACAAAATTGAGACAAAACTATCGTGAAACATGCAGAGCTACTGGCCCTAGTGTATACATGTGCCACCGTTGCCATACTGTTGACAGCATTTTATGATTTATAGAGAAAATACTCAAAAAATAAGTATGGAGATTTCCTTTACCAAAGAAGAAAACAAAATTACATGGCCCTCCCCCTTTACAGCACCCACCCCCTTCCAATCTTCTTTGTACAGTCCCTTAGGTCATCTTAAGACAGAGATGTGCATAGCTATGTGATATACTCTGTAGAACAAATGTGTTGCTGGTGACACAACAGGTGAGTACCAGTACCATGCCACAACCTTGTGCAGTTTCTTTGGTTTGAAGTGTGATGAAAACACAGCTTTTTTTTCCTCACTCCCTGTGATGAGATCAAGGTTTTTGACAAAGTTGTCAGCTCTGCACGGAGCATTTTAACATCCAACAGATTCCTAAGTGGTGCTGATTTGAACTAAATCATAGTTGCATTAAGTCCTTTGTATACAGTTGTACTACATGAGAGAAGGTGGGATTAAGACAGTACAAACAAGACCACCTTGTAAAATAAAACCCTGCTTTACCTAAACAACAGCTGCACTGCCAGATTCCTTGCAAGTAAAAAGTGATTCGGATCTAATGTAAGCTAAATACACCATTACGGTCTCCCTGACTGGTTATTGCACTTAGTGCAAGATGCAATAACATTCACTCCGAGAGGACTTGGTTAAACGTAGGCAACTTTTGTGTGCTAAAAGTGCCAGGGTAAGAAAACAGCACTGCGTTTATCAAAGCCTGAGTGAACGCTACTGTACTCCAACACAGGGCTAATGAAGAGATATGTCCTCCATTACGGGGCCATATTCCTACTGCAGCGATTAGAAAACTCTCCAGAGGGGCTCTATCACGGGCTTTCATTGAGTCTGGACCTTTGCAAATCTTCATATCCTGCACAATTTTCATAAATTGAAGTCTAATGAGCGCGGTTGACATAACTATGATTTATTGTCTCAAGAGGGTTACCAATTTCACCGCTGCACTGCAAATTATGAATGTCAAGGGTTTAATCATATTCATATATATTCTCAACAAGGGGAATATGATGCGTCACGTGAGCAAAAGTGCTTAAATGTCTCCGGATTTTTATTGTAGGTGTGTTATGATAATACTTGCAAACATGCAGAGCGCTAACAAGCTCCCTGAGGTGGCCTGATATTGTTGAAGGCGAGCACAGAGCAATATCTTTCCAGGGATCTCTTTGGGACACACTTCGGTGTGTTGTGGCATGCTGCTATATTATGATTGCTCCATTTTCACAAGGCATAATTACCATAATGCCATTGTTAATGTCACGTGCGCAATGATGTTTTCATTTTGTGAATGAGTTTGAATTTTTCTATATGGTGTAGGTTGGACAGTTTATCTAATTAAGCGCTGAACAGGGAGACAGTAAAAAAGCCCTGAGCTGCTTTCACGCCATACGTTTTATCAGCTCACTAATAATTCTGGGACATAATTGCATTGCCTCTGTGAGTTATTAAAGCTCTTTTAATTCTGGATTGGCAGCAGTGAGTTTGAGAGAGGGCTTTTAAAATTGAAATCCTTTTTTTTACAAGCTGAAACCAACATGGACCCCTTCATTGACAGCCTTTCATCTTCTCCCCAGTCTATGACCAGTCAACAACGGTGTGAACGGTCAATTTTTCAATTAGCTTCCCCTCTCGCCTCAGGAACTATCGAGGGGGGGGTCCGGATCGCGATGGATGCCGTACAACAGACCTACAGGGCTCGGCCATTGTGAGAGCAAAGCAAGCATTGATAACCGCCCGTGGAACTATTGACATGATAACATTTCAGTCCGCCGGGCCACTGTGGCACTGAGCTGCAATAAATTGAGATGAACGATCAGTCGATGACAATTTCCATAATCGCTATACCTTCCGTAATTCATCAAGGTAATGATACCCGTGTCCCTAATGTCACATTTATTCCATTTTGTGCACAGCAGCAGGCACAGAGCGAGCACCCCCACTCCCTTTCCAAAAGGATTGATTAAACACCAACTGCTTTTCGCTCCTGCTTGTGAGTGGAAGAGCAATGTGTTATTTGACCAAAAATAACAATGAAGGGGATGGGAAATGCAATCTAATTCCACTCATTCAACTTCCTCTCTCTCCTCCAGTGACAGGAAAAACAGGAGGCCATTAGAGTTCAGAGCTGGCGTCGTTTGCACACCAGAGGGGGAAGAAAGATCTCTGCTTCCCGGCTCTCTGGAACACACCGAGATACATCATTTCTACATTTCTCGTCTCCTTATTTCTTTTTTTTTTTTCTCCTTTCCATTCACTCACTCATTAATAGCACAGTTTCTCTTTGACAATTATTCGGCATTATTCGGCAAACGATAGCAGCGTGAACGAGCGCTGTGATTCAATTACAGACGCGGCCATTCAAGATTAATTTCCCGTGTTGCATATCGCTGCAGACATGCGTTCGCACACCTTGGCAAAAAAGAACAACTCCATTCACAGAGGCGGCACACGAGGTCGCATCATATTTGTTTTCAAAATGCAGTTTCTGTTCATGCTCAAAACTGAACTACAACACTCTCTTCTCCTTCCTGCTTCGAGTCTCTCATTTGGAAAACAGGCTACTCCTGCATATGGAAACATGATGGTCCGACATCATCTTTAAACTGACTGTGTTGTGCAGCAGAGCTGGTGCAGCGTGTCAGTCTGCCAACAACACTGAGGGAGTGCTTCCATTCAAAGGGCTTTCCAAGACGGTAAGAGTCTGAGCATCGATAATAAACTCAGCAGCACTGCTGTTCGGTTCTCATTAAGCCTGTATAGAGCAGCCATGTTGGAATCATCAAGGCTGACACAATAAAGTCATTGAATGGCAATGTGGCAGATCAAGCTGGTTACATTCATACTATGTAAACTATGTATGCGAGCCAAATTCAAAATGCCTGACTTAATCTGAAATAATTGAGCCACTGTGAGATGTAAACACCTTACAAGCTTTTCGGGGATTTTTCACGACTCGTGTAGAACTGTATGGGTAGTCATTTAGTGACGGTAACAAGCAGGGGAGTCAAAGAGGGCAGTTTGTACCGTCGCTGTATCTTTTTCCTACTTATTTGCTGGCCGACAGTCTCTATGCAGGTTGGGATAAAAAAAATTAAAAAAAAGATCTCAGTTTTCATAGCAACAGGTGGACTCCATAGTGCGGCACTAACAGGGATAGGGGGCAATAATTCTGTGTGGTCATCTAATCATGTGCTGATATGATCATATCATGTCATCATTAAACATAATTACAACATTTACATTCATGATTCAAAAGTAGTCGGTGCAAAACAGTTTGGATACGTTCCCAGATTTTGGCATTGATCATTGCCCGATACTGGATTTTTAAGGACGATTCTGATTTCAATATTTGAGAGTTTAAAAAAATCTGGTATTAATATACTGGCCAACATTCTTATTGTTTTTTTAAAACATAAATACATGCATAGAAAATGTTCTTATAGTCCGTATATCAGTCGTTATTATATAGATCAGACATTTTTGCTCACAAATATTGTGCTACAGGTTGTAGCCCGACCGATACTGAACGTAGGCCGATACTAGAATTGAGTTTCGAAAAATGGTAATGATATATCGGCCAAAATCGTCTGTGTTTCTTTTTTTTATCCAAACAGAAATACCTAATATGACAAACGTTTTTCATAAGAATTTCTTCAATTTGGTTCTTAAAGAATTCTCTGGAGCAGGACATTTTACACTTGAAACGTTAACTTGTTTGTGCTCTCTGGTGGACAAACTATGTAATGACGTCTCTGTTTCTAAATGACATCAAACTTGCAGTACTCTCATTTCCATTTTATTGGCTGACATATATGGATACATCTGCAACCAGGTACTACTGTCTGATGAATCTGCTCTACTGTTTTGAATCAGTCAGTGTTCAATATTTATATCAGACATGTTTCTTAAAAAATATTGTGACATTATTTCCAGTCAGAGTTCCCTGGAGCATGTACAGTGATTCAACTCAAGTAACACCTTGAATTAAGAATGACCAATGTCTGGGCCAGGCTTGTTTTATATGTTGTGTATCTGTTATCTATGTGGCGGTTGTGCTGCATTATGTGTGGATCACAAAGACCACCAATGCCATTCATCTCCTGAAAATGCAACTCCACATCAAAGCCCTCATAGAGCATTCAAAAATGACTGACTGGCTGCCTCTTCAGTAAGATTATTATATTTCATTTTTATTTTTCATCTCTGGCAGACTCTTACTTTGACCGATCACTTATTCTCTCCTGCGCCTCTGTCTGTATGCAGCTAAACCTCCGTTACTTCCAGTGGCTTTCCTTCCAGCAGTCTCCTAGAAACCGTGGAGACATTTTTGTTGTGGTTTTCCATTCTTGGTGTAAACACAACCCGCATACCTTCATTATCACCATCTCCTGTATCACATCAACTTCTGCTGCAGATGTGTAAATTCCCTACACACCTGAAAAATTCAAACATGTCACGGAGGTATTAAATTATTCCGAAACCCCCTATATAACAACCTTTTTTTGTTTTTACTTTCCACATGCTATCTCGAGTGATGCGAGCGTGAGTGGGCGTGAGGCTCCAGCCTTCACATGCACACTTGATTGACACGGTATTGATTTATCTCTCCAAATCCCAAGACAAACTGTCAATACCAACGTCTCAGGAACGACTTGCACGAGTCAGATTTGGTAGTGATGGACGCGGTTTGAGAGGAAAACGGCGGACAGCGCGGGAGCCAATTCAGAGCAGCGGATGAATCAACAGTCCCATTAAAAATAGCGGTGCATCGGGAACTTAAGTTTGAAAAATAATTATCTCAACATCTTTCAAAGATGAGAAGAACTTTCACAGCGGCTTGGTTGAGCACTACAGAGGGCACGAGCAGCGGGGAGTGGATATAATTGAGCTGAAATTGGTCTCCCATGGCAATGATACTTTGTTCAATCTAATGCTCTGCAGTGATTGGACGATCAGCTCTCTCATTCCTCCTCTTGAAAAGAGGCTCATCTATTAGGTGGCCTACCATCAAATCTTTGATAGAAGACGTCGTTCTTGCCTTCAGGGATAACAAGATGTTTTTATCGGCTAGACATAGACCAGATCATAATGCTTTGAATATTATCTGATGTTGCCATGTCTACAGCGCTTTCTTTACTGTTATACAAACTGAACTCTTTGAACGTTGGCCTGACATTTAGATCACGTGTATTTTGTACACACACACACATGTACAGGATGTACCTGAAAGTGTGGAGGACTGTGTTTCTGTTCAGTAATTTGTGTTACACTGAAGCAAGGCTAATGTTCTTATACGAGGCAGTAAATTAAACTTGTTCATGTTTTCTGACCTGAACCAGTGTTTGAATACAGTAATCAATTTGTCTTGCATCTCTTTTGGATCAATATTTACACGTGGGAGAGCAGAAAAAAGAAGCTCGCAGGGGTTCCACTGGTGTCTCCAAAGATACAGAGCCATCTAAAAGAGAGTGGAGATGAGCCTTCTAAATAAAGGTCTTGATTTCTTTGTTTTTTTGTATTAAAGTAATGGCGTAGGCTTGGCCAACAAATGTGACTGTTAAACCCTGAGATAAGCTCCTCAACAGCTTTTCAATATCATATATCCTGGCGTTCACTGAAATGATTTTGACAGAACTGTTTCCAATGCAATTAAAATATGACCAAATTCCAAGGCCACACGCTATTTTCAGCCATTGTAGTAAGGTTAAATGTAGCCTGAGTGACACAGGCAGTAGGGTTCATGTTAAATAGTGCCATCATCCCTATAATACATTGTATAATCTGGCTTTAAAAGATGAATAAACCCCCTATAGAAAGTGTCACATTCCAATGATTAGTCCATTATGATTAAATTATTCTGGGAGTTACTTGTAATAGGGATGATAATAGGGATGAAAATCATATCGCCACTGCAAAATCAGTCAAAATAATCAACAAATAGATATTTTCAAAATCGTTCAGCCCGCTAACAGGGACAGAGACCTTACCGGCTGTAGTAAATCATAATCCTATTAAAGGAAGTTAAGAGGCAAGTTGATGACATCTCAGTCATAAGACAATATTTAGAATATACAGTGCTGTATGTTTTTTCAGAGGATTCACAAAAGAGTCTAAACAAAACCAAACGTGTTATTTTCATCATCGTTGACATCCTCAAACTCCTGTGGGATAAATGTTGCTTACAATTGCATGTGAACTTTTGACTGCTGCTAAATTACATGTCGCTGACTGACCATAACACAGTTGCAAAGAAGTGCACGTGTTTTATATTTCCGCTCCTTGTGATGGGTGACGCAATTTTTCTTTGAGGAGAAGGAGGGTAAAAACAGCCAGATAAAAAAAACAAACAGCTAAAACCTATGCTGGTGAGTCTGCCGCTGGACTGACTGACACTTCTCATGATAAATTCATGGCGGTGACTAGGCTGAGTGACTCTTGGGGCGTGGGTTAATTTGTCAGGAGGCTTACTGAGCTACGAGTGGTGGCACAATGACAAAGCACAATGTCACCATTTCGTTTTGGGAGAGAGAGAGAAATAGGCCGTGAAATGGTCTTTTGGACTGGCATACATGATACTAGAGATATGCCACGCTCACCAAGCCACGTCTTAAAACGGTGGGAGTCCGGGTTCATCTAAATCTATTTTCAGCTACACTCATTGTAGACTCTGATCGATGACCAGTCATTTGGGTTTTGTGTGTGTGTGTCTGTGTTCCATCAGGGAAGTAAATGTTCTTGCTTTAAGGCAGCTCTTTGCTTATTCCAGATTTTTACAGCCATATTGACAATGGAGGAACATAGGTAAAGAAAAAAAACACTTTTTCACTGCTTGTGCACTACAACCCAGTTATCGTTTTGTGGGCTTCTTGGATCAGAAAACATGGGATTCAACAAGCCGTACAGATTTATGTAAGGCTCATTAAAATATAACCCCCACCCCCATCTGAGTGTCTCTACCTTGGCCCAATCCCAATGTCCTCCCTAAGGCCTTAAGCCCTGAAAACGTCATCTGGTATATCTTGAGTGTGAGAGGCTGTAAGGCCTTGAGAAGGTATAAACAGGAATGGGAGAGCCCTTTGCTTCAACATATGACTTTACCTATATACCTAAAACGAAAATGTACAATTGCATGTTTGTATTTGATGTATTTTTACTGTCTGATTCGAGCATCTTCCTGGCTCTTGCCTTATGATACAAGGTAATTGTCAGATTACTTTTGTCAAAATACCTTCAATAAACAAAATTAAAAGAAATGGTTGATGAATAAACCAGGTGTGTATTTTATGTACCATCATAAATCCTTAATATTAATGTTTCTGCGTGAATTAAATATGCCAGGCTGAACACCCATGTGCCGTCCTATTTGCTTACCTTTTTTTCTTTTTTGCCTCTGGGTTTTCCCCGGGTGAACCTGTGTTTAACGTGGCAACACTATGAATTGTGGGTAATTCAGTCAGGCAAAGTCTGCAGAAATGCGGCCTCACGGAAAGGGTGCATAAAGAGCTTCTGATGTCTGCTAGACAGCTCTCAGGTACTTGACGACTTGACAGTGAGACAGACCTAAGCCCTCACAGGCTTTGCAGGAATGTGCCTCAAAGTTTGTGAGTTCTCGAGTGTAGAGATTGGGATTGAGCCAGTGAGAAGCTCGAGAACTACATTCGCAAAGGTGCAACATATTTATCTCGCAAGCCAATCAGAGCAGACTGGGCTTTTTCGGAAGACGGGCGCTAAATTTTGCGTTTCAGACGAACGGTGAATGGTAAGTATGAGGTTAAGAAAACAGTGATTTTTGAGAATTAAAGCATGTAAATATGTACAATATTGAAATTCAAAATACAAGTATGAACCAGAATACCAGCATGATATGTCTCCTTTAAATACATTTCTGAGATACTTGTTCTTTAATCGCGTTTTTCTACTTTCTGCAACTTTATAAATCTACTCCCCTTTTCAGAGGGACAAGTAGCCTTTTATAGAGTGTTATTACCAATGCGTTCAAATATATTTAATTAAGCGTATATATTTAGATTTGAATTGGCGGATATTTCTGTCAATGTACTTGTCTTCACCTGGGTGGGAATGAAATGAGCTGGAGGGATGAAACTCCAATTAACCCGGAATATATGCAATCAGCTCTTCATTCTCCTCTTCAAGCAAATACAAGCAAAGAAATATACCTTTTCTTGGCTATTTTTATTTTCAACCCCCCCCCCCTTATTTAGTTGCCTGGCAACCAGAAGTGCATAGCATATAATGCTCCTTGTATACCTAATGAGCTGTCTCTATTACCAGCAGTACTCATGCACCTTGCGTTCGAGCAGGAGAAAGATTGCCTCGCAGCTTTAACCTGAACTTGATATTTAATGTTGAACAGCTGGTGAGTTTTTCCTCGGGTATAGTTGGCTTGTTTCAGCTCCATCAGGGCAGTTCAGAAAGCAGGTGCTTTGAGGAGAGAGGCTACTAAATTGAACATCAAGAGCCACGTCACAATCCATAAAGCACAGGTTCCAAAAGTGTCATGGAGTTAGCTCAAAGAGATGGATGAGGGCTCAACCTACTCATCTCGTCCAGATGAAAGCTGTGAAATTTGGAGTGGACTCTGTCTCCTGCCCGTTCTCAATTAGCCAACCCCAGCTGTGGACACGGACCCTCAGGAGGCCGCCGTCTTGTATAAGCGGCCCGGCCCATCACTTCCCCATTCCCACCAACATATGTCAGGTGTTGCACCACTCGCCACACCAGACCACCGTATCTCCAACTCCACTCAAGAGCACCCTCCTCGGACAAAGGCTTAATCCAAACTGCTGTCCAAATACGGAATAGCCTCCCAGAGGAATGTGCTGGACAGATAGCAGGCACTGGTCTTCAAGCCTTTAAGTGCAGGTGAATAGAAAACATCCTGACCACACCGTTAACAGAATTTGATTGTTGAACGCTAGTGAACCATGTCATTGGTCAGCCAATGCATTTGTGCAGATTAACTTGGCTATTGATCGCAATCGCAATCAATAAAAAGAGAAAACTCCCAATCCTACGGCATGAGCTTATCATATGGTATGTTTTGCATGCTCTGCAACTTCAAAAACTGATAAATGTATTTAAAAGGAAAAAGCTCAACATTTCCCTCTGGAGTGCTGTAGGGGGGGGATTTTAGAGTAAGTTTATGACAAGCACCCTTTCTTGATAGATGGTATTTGTCTATTTGTCACATATAAATAAAATAATGTCCAATGTGGCATGTGGCCTACCATTACGGATGGACATAATAATGGAAACAATTACATCGAATTAAGGGTTTATTTGCAAAAACAGACATCTGTTTGTATGCATGTGCATTCCAGGGGATATCAATCAAACTTCACTTTAAGAATGACTTTTATCCATTTTCACAAATTAACTTTTAATATACGCAAAAGGATTTTCAAGGCATGTTTGGGTCTTGAAAGTTCACCAGCTGAAAAACACCATCAAAGTGCACTTCAGTATGGTGGCACTTCCTAATTACTGCCCATTTAACATTGAGCAGCATAGGGGTCAAATGCCTTGTTTGGGGACACACTTAAAGCCCAGGAAGTCGGAATGAATAAAAGCTTAAGAAGACAACCGTTGAAGTCCGTTGATGAAATGAATTGAGTAACCCATATCAGTTACGTTTTACTGATAAGAATAAATAGCCGCAAGGCTCTTTTCTAGTCAATGAAACAGAGACTGTCTTGTTACTCCTCATCAAAAGAAGTCGTGACAGACTGAATCCTACTAATCCATCCTCACAAGAGTTCAGAGAAGTTGTGCAGCTATCATAGGTCACTGTGTCCTCACCAGGGAATTAGAGAGCAGAGTGAATGTGTTGTGAGCAGGATGTAAAGGAAACCGCGGAGGTAACATCCTCCCCATCTGTCTCCATTGTTAGGCTTTCTTCCAAGTCAGGTGTTCTGGTGTTTGCTTGTTTCAGGCGTATAGAGTGAACAAATAGAATATGATTCCCCGACATCCCTGTCCTGAAAGACAAGATCTTTTTTTTTTTTTTTTTCATTTAATTACTTATCAAAAGAAGCCTCGAGGCTGAACAATGTTCATTAGTTCAAAATAAAAAAGGAATTAGAAGATGAAATTGGACGTGATAAAATATCTCTACTTTAGATTACATGAGGTTTCATGCTTCATTAATCATCTTCCGACCCCAAGGACCCAATCGCCCTCCTATCCCCTCGGGGGTCCCCAAACCTAAACTTCACAGCTACTGCCTAAAGTGCTGCCAAGTCGTCTCACAGTGGGGTGTAATAACAGATGAGCCACCTGTCTCATGTGTTGCATCGATGCACGCGTTGAAGAGGAAACACTGGTCTCAGTGAGTCGCATCCTCAAGAACAACAGATTTTCAGGTGGATTTTAATTCACATCCTGACATTTACTCAGAAATAGTTTGGCCTTTTCATTATGTCAGCTCCGTTGGCGCCTGCTTACTTGTTTTTTTTTTCCCATGCGACAATAATGTTGAATTGAAAAACACGATGCTAACACAACATGTGTGTTAATAATAGGACACGGTGGCTCGGTTAACACGGCAGCTGTGTCCCTGAAGGATGCGGATGGTTCATCTATTCGATCAATTTTGTCAATTATCAATCAAGCGAGATGATTCCCTGCTGCTGTACAGGTGAGGGGTTCTGTTGAGGTTATTAAATAATTTGAATGAGTGAGATGAGGAGGAAAAAGAAGAGGGCAATTATGGAGACTCAGAACCTACGGAAGTGGAATCAATATGCTGCTGGTTTTGACAGTGAACTAGCAACCAAACAGCACATTTTATTTCTAAATAAATGAATACCCCCTTTTCTTAAGCTGCACTGAATGCATGAAAGGGAGGCGGTATTCCAAAAGCATTCACATTTCTGAGGCACACCTAATGTACCCAGAGCTCACATCCACTCTTTCAAGCCTTTAAATCGAGTTAAGGCAGACATAAGCAGACACGTTATCGCGCGTTCTCTTTTTCCTGGTAAACTTACTTGGCTGTTGTTGCATGTACGTAACATAAACAGTATGCTGCTACTGTTTACTATTAATAGACAAAGAAGAAAAATAAATATATATATCATAAAAACGGTGTCAACACAGCCGCTATTTTACTCTGCCTGCACATGCAAAGACATTGATTATGATTATATAGTGATTATGTATTCTGCATGCCAGCCACGCAGCAGAAGAGTGGAGGGGAGCATTTAGGGGCTTGGCGACCGTGGGACCCCCTGCTGAGATGAGAGGGGAGGTAAGAGCCAAGGAGAGTAGAGTGTGAGGAAGGCTAACCAATCGGCTGTAAGCTGGGAACGGGACCAATCATGGCTACTGCTTGGGGCTCTGTTGCTCCCTCTTTCTCTGTAATTTTGTCTTACATCTCCGTCTTATTTACCTCTCTGTAATCTCTCTCTCTCTCTCTCTCTCTCTCTCTCTCGCTCTCTCTCTCGCTCTCCAACTCTTACCCCTATTCTTCACTGCTGTATGCCTCGTGGATCATGTGATCAGGCCTCACACTCCTACCTTAGTCTTACCACAACCTCCCGAGTGCAACCCTCCAATTCCCCCTTCAACCCCATCCTGGTTTCCCCTCCCTCCTCCACCAAACACTTTCCTCCCCCTGGTTTCTTATTCACCGGCCACCCTGCTTTACACAGTCCACTCCCCTTCGTCGGATTATTATTCTGTCTGCAGTCACTAAGGAGATGCACATACCATCCATCACAATGTACAAATTCTCAGTGCGCGGATTCGGTCGGGTCCTAATTAAAAAGCCTTTCCACTCGTTTTCTTGAGAGATAATTAGACTTTCATCTCACCAGGATGCCACATCCATAGATCCATTCTCTTCTACCAGGAAGCCCTATAGGATACCAAATAAATTCAAGGGTCGTTAACAACTCTGCTCGAGGGCACCAGTCAATAATTAAAGATATCTTTCGTTACAAAAAAAAGTCTGCCTTGAGTGAAAAAGAAAAGAAAGAGACTAATATCTTCAATTCCTGGAGAAAATGAGTTAAACTGAATAGGGACTATTGGAAACTTTCTTTTGAATAGAGGTTGAGGTTATGCCGTGCAGTGATCAGGCTTCGTATTGCAGAGTTTAAGACATTGATTTTTTTTAGCATCAACATTGGTTCAAGGGTCCACTTATAGCTGGTCCGCTGCAGTGCCTGCGCGATAACTCTGATGTGAGCTTGGAGGCCGTGGAGCTTTGGGCCTGATATGAGACAGCTGGAAGGGTTGAATTATTGAAGAGCACGGACCAGCTCTGAAACACGGGCCATGTCCTCCCAGCTGCTCCGTGCGCTGAAGCCGACACTTCAGCAGTCGTCAGACGTGTGCAGTTAACAGGGTCCATCTGTTATTGAGGCGTAATGAACACAGTCAGAGCCATGGAGAAATGAATCACTGCCACTTTATTAATGTACGACAATAGCAATGATTGCGCCATCCGTACAGTCGCAATAATAATTATGATATCTCTGATTATAATGATGATTGGAATGCAGATGATGGCAGCGGAGATGATGATGAGGATGATAATGAATGTGATGTGTGTCTGCTATGATGATGACTGTGCACAAAAACACGGGTTGGTTAAAAAAAAAAAAAAAAAAGAACTTCAACATGGTGGCAACATTCACATTTATGCTCATTATGCATGCATGAAACAAAAATGATTTGCATATCTGCACCGGACGAGAGGACCTGCAGGACCGGAGAAAAACAACAAAACATTAAAGACATTGTTGCTATAATTGTCGACAGTTTCATATAAACACCTGCCAAATTGAAAAGTCATCATTCTAATGTAGAACAGGCCAGCGATGAAAAAGCATGCAGAGTGTAACCTCCAAAATCAATAACCAGCCTGCCTTTCATTACATAAGTGAAATTTGTATTCATCTCATAGATATATATTTATCCCACTTATACCCTTGGCTCAGGAGCAAATTCATTTAGTAATGATTACCTGACTCAGGTAAACCCAATTTCCATTCACTTGTTACCCCGAGTCGGTGACAAGGGCGCAGCCAGGGTCACTTTTCAGCACTTTTTGGGTGCAGGCGCACCATCAGCACTTGATGTCATTGACTCGGTGTGTGTCTGCATGTGTGTGAAGGGGGGGCATCCATTTTCCATGAGACTGTCAAAGTAGGGGCGTTGCAATGACACAAATCGGGGAAGTGCACGTCGGCGTCGGTGCTGTTGCTTAGTTTGAAGGCTGTCAGCGAGGCTGCGTGGGCGTTCAGCAGTCTCACTCCCCTCGAGAACCGCATTCGGATAAAAATACTCCACCACTCAAAAGATGCCGAAGGGGTTGTGGTGTACATACAATATGGTTGGACGCGGAACTTGGATAACTGTGGGAAAGTATTTTCAAAGGTGGAACAGGGCTTGATTTAAGGGTACACGCTACTGCAACAGCCAGGAAAAGCTGAAGATTTTTCTGTCAACATGAAATACTTTAGCCCAAAGGTAGAAGCCATCGCTCTATGTCATTTCGAAGGTACCTTATTTTTTTCTCCCTCCTTTGTGCTACACTCAGCAAAAAAAAAGCAAAACAAATCAGAACAGGTAATTCATTTGTTTTGCGAATTAAATAAATACATAAGTACATGAGTCGATACTGCAAAATTGCTTTTACTTTGTACTTTTTAGACTAAAATGATTCCTAGTAACTAAAACTTTTTTTGTGTTTGGCCTGCAACGTCCACTTTCCATGAATATGCTGTTGCATAAGTTTTAGTCTTTTTTCGTTGATGAACATGAAATCCTTTGAGAAAGAAGTCAATATTCCCGTCACTTTTGTCGACCCGTCGTTCTTTTCATGCTGAATGACTAATTTCCAAGAAACCTACGTTCACATTTCTGGTACAAGTTTTAAATTGGAGCTTTTATGTGATTCTTTGTAGAGAAAACTTTTACAGACCTGTCGATTAAATCGTATGACTGAGAATTTCTTTGGTCAAGGACAGCACTGCCCCCAACTCTTATGTATAAATATAGTACTTTGGCTGACTTTTTGATGGGAAGGTTAACGAGTATATTATGTACATTAGTCTCACATAGCCAGAGCTATCTCCACACTGCATAGGTCTGGCCCCACGCATCATCAATCTGGTTTAGGGGGAGAAAAAAACACTGGCTTAAGTGTATTTATTTAAACCAATCACAATCGTCTTGGGCGGCGCTTAGAACAGGATGCAGCCACGGGTGTCCTTGTGGAAATAGCTTGCGGACAATGGCGGACCTAGACTAAGAGTCTGCAACCGAGGAGTCAGACATCACATAAACCTTTTATACAGTTTTGAGATTGGTTCTATGTTAACACCAAACATTGAGTTTTAACTTGTGAAATCTGGTCTGAAAATGTGTGAATCTATGTGGTGCTTTCTGCTTAATTGTCTGTTAAGATTACATTACACAGAATATGAATCTATAATTGCCGGTAACTTAATGACACCACTGCCTGCTCAGTCATGTTCTATCAATAACTTACAGCAGCGTGCGGTGTTAAGAATACAAACAACTTAATTGGAAATGCAACGTACAGTAACAGATGACCTCATTGGATATTCATTGGCGCATTAGATAACACACTAAACATGTGTTTTTGTTTCACTAAAACAATATGAATCGAAACAAAAGACAAAACCTCCGAAGACCATGGCTGCCAGGCTCAGGGCCAACTCCAAGAAATTGCAGGAAGGCAATTCTAATCTCATTTCATCCAAACATATTATCAAGCCATCCAAACAGAACTGAAATGGGCCATGGGGAAAACACATTTTAATACAGATTCTGGGGTGTTTTATTTTAACTAAGGCAGTGATTTTATGGTAGGGTAAAGTGTGCAGGGAGTAACTTTCAGCTGTATTCAGCTCTTGTCGAAGTAAAAAAGGCTTAATGAAGTTTATTTAACTCCTCAGGCCCATCCAGATAAAAACAGTTACCAGCTGCACGCCACCCGGCTACATTTGGAATTTCACAGATCATAAGGTTTGCTCGCAGTTTCATTTACACAGCCATTCAATTTGTTTCTCTCCATTACAGACTGCGGAGATAATTGTAGCTGACGCCATCAGCAGTCATTTTGTCCATCGAGAGGAGGCCTCTTTGCATCAGGAGATGGTATAACACAAGTTTGGTCTCAAGTTCATGTAATTACCATGTAAATGAATGGTTCCTTAGCCTGCGTTCAGTCGCTGAACTCCCTGCGGTGTCAAAATTAAACATGTTGCTCTCTAGCAGTGAGGGCAGATGCATGCTTCTACATGCCATCTTGTTCCCATACAATTACTAAGAATCTAGCGCCCAATCGTGCACTTATGCATGTGTAAACCACACTTTCATCCCCCGAGATGTTGCCCCAACCATGGGGGTTCTCATTAGCGTGTATATCAGGTAGGAGTAGCGCAGTAACATATGCTTGATCTCTATCAATTTACTTTACTTTCGTGAGGAGTTCTGTCACACACACACCAGTTTCTTTGGTTTATATGTAAGGGAATTCTTTGAAGTGCATATTGTTTACAAGTTTACTGGAAGTGGACGTGGCTTTTCTTTTCCCATTTAACTACCTATGGCAATGGTATTGGTTCTCGTGGATCTTAGTCTCTCTCTAATTAGCTGCTGTGAGCATCTGACAAGAACAACAACATCTTTGTTGCTCTGCGGGGGGCCAGCAGAGGGTAACACCGTGCCGAGCTGCAAACAGCACAAGAGAAACACATTTCAGCTTAACAGCTAAATTTAGCTTCGCCGCAAAATTCATGCAAACCCCCCCCAAAAAAAAAAACTACAGTTGTATAGTGACATATGTGTGTAATAATCTAACTGCGAACATGTACTCCCAGTAAGGAGAGTAACGAGGAACATGACTGTTGCCATGTCAGACATGCGCACCTAACCTAACAAGGATTTGTTTTGAATAACGAACAATTTGAGATAATTTTGGATATGGAACACTGTGGCGTGTAAGGCGCATTAGCCTTTGCTTTTGATTCCTGTGCTGCTTTAGGGGGAGATGTTCAAAGCTCTTCCACGGCAAAATGCCGCCCGCTTTCAAAGACCCCCTGCTGCTCGTGTCAGAGCATCAGTTCTCTCTGTACTCCATAAATTAAAGCTATCCCAAATGTCTTGTGGCATAAATGGAAGCTTCAATCCTCCGCACGCATTAATTAGGACTATAACGCAACCTTGCTGTATACTCATAAACACCAAGTGGTTTTGTAACAACTTCAGTGTACTTCCCACCCCCCACCCCCCAAAAAAAGGTGTTAACTTCAGTTGATCCATATTACAATGTGTGGAATTAGAGTCTGCTGGTTATGAGCCAGTTGTTAAAGCAATTATATATCAAATGTCACCATCTGTTCTTGTTTATCATCATTATTATTTTGCTCACAATTAACAGTAATCAGGTGTAATCCAGGTAAACGGGGGAGAGACTTTTCACAAAGTGTTAACAAAATTTCAGGTTTAGTGTTCTGTAAAAATGTTGAAACTGCCACCGATATCTGTGATTACAAAAAAAGGGTTTGTTTAATAGAATATTGATGAAAATGCGGTCCCCCGGGAATATACATTATTGCATATTCCCACCACAGAAACCCCAGAGGTGAGAGGATTGATTACATTTTCCTGTCTTCTCATGCCCTAATTAAAGATCTAAGGGATAGCCCCACATGGGAGGACTAACTCAACTGTTTCATCTGTATGCCACATCCTCCTGGTTCATACAACAATGGCACACCTCGTCTTTTACCTTACTTAATCTCACTTGTGCAACTGAGTTGATTTTGACCAGTGAGATTTTCTGTATTTGGCGGATTTATGGGCGAGCACACTCACTGTATGTTGCTGGAAAAAAAGCAAATACGGCAATTCAAACATCTCCATTATGACATTATGCATTATTTCATCTGTGAGAAGAAATAGAAATGACATAGCCCCACACTGCAAAATATTCTCATTTAGGCTCTTGAGACTGTCAGAAAAAGGAAAAAAAAAAACTGACAGAAGAAGGGAATTATCATAACTTCTTCTCCCTCATTCAGAAACCTGTACTACACGACTATAAAACAGATGGCGATGCATAAATGTTAGTCGATTCCATTGATTTAGCGACAGGTGCCAATCAAAGCGCTGTCGCTTTGATGACGGCGGAACGCAGACTTAACATGCTTCATTATGCCTCCTCATTATTTGGGAGTGAAGCACGCCAGAAACGTTCGACAAATGGACCTCTCGCCTCTACAACAGCTTCAATTGAATCCAAATCAATAATTCTCTCTCCAACCTTAAAGAGAACAATGATCAAAACAGGGACTCCCAGCACTCCAGAGGACATTTTCTTTAGCTTGGCAAGAAATTGGCCTTAAATTGAATTTGGAAAAATCAGCATGGCTAAAAGAAAAAAAAAGAAATCTTTACTAAGCAAATGAGTAAACATTGTCTTTTGGTATCTGAAGTCAGCAGGGAGAGGAGAGGTGTCCAACCCTGATTGGAAGCTCTATTGCCAACAAAACAATTCAATTGAAGTACACAGATTGGTTATTTGTCTCAATCGTCCAAATAATTCCTGCTACATTCATTCTAATTAACTTCAAGTGAACTGGTTGTGTTCTAGGAAGCAATGGGAACACTGGTCAGCACCCAAAAGGAACCGATTTGATTACTTTGCCATGAATTATATTCAATTTTCCCTCCCAAGTGTATTTTAAAACACTCCGTGGAGTAAAGAATTACTTTGAAACGTTTGAGCCATTATGTTATCTGTGAAGATCAGGAAGATATTCCTTAAAGGCTGCATTCAAAAGGATTATGCTAAACACAGCCAAGGACATTTTTCCTTCTCTTTCATCTCAGAAGTGTGTTTTCGTCAAATTTCAGTTGAATGACATCGGCAAACAAATGTTTATAGAATATGACATCCACAGCTCTGATGGTGATGGGTTGTAAAAGAAAATGCACGGACTGTAGTTGAAAACATTTAAAGAAATCGCTTCTGAAAAGACGACAAAGACATACACAAGTTGGCCTTGATCTTCACATTCTTTACAAACTAAGAGTGAAAATAATTGTTTTTCAAACAAGTCTATTTCAGTCAACAATATGTTCACAAAACAATATAATATGTGACGGTTTTAAGGACAAAATTGACATTTTAGGTAATACACTTCTGTGCTCAGAGTTACATGAGAAGACTCATATCTGTAGGTTAAATATAATTTGCACATAACAGATTTTTCTTTTGGAATCAACAATAAGTGATCTCTGGTGGTGGACTTTGTCACAGAGTAAGGCTCGCTGTTTCCCCGTTTCCTGTCTTTGTATTTAGATAAGTTAGCCAGCAGCATGCCGTAGTTTCATGTTTTATATTTACCTCAGAGCAGGAGAGCCATAATGATCTTCTCAGCTAACTGTCACCAAGAAAGTATTTCCCAAAATCTCAAACTTTTCCTTTAAATCATGTCCGACTACTAACAGTATATTTGAGTTATGATTGGATTCTTATGGAAAAATAGGACAAGTCCTCACATCTAAGAAGCTGGAACGAGTGTGGGTTCAGAATTGTTTGCCTTATAATTTCATCTACTACTACCCAATTAAATTGTTAAAGTTTAGACTTATTGTTTCAGCACTACATAGACACTTAAACTGTATACAGCAGCGATTTCTTTCCCCAAAGAGAAATCTTAGTACACGCCCATCACTCATGTGTTTTAGCTTGGACAAACACACATCCACAGGACCCGGTCCTTCAGGACTTTAGCGCCACATCTTGACTCATTGCCGCCTGTCTGCATTACAAAGCTTGGACTGACACTTACATTCCTCTATTGCAGAATTTCTAGTCAAAGTTGTCAGGAGTTTTGACAAATTGCCTCATAACCAGCCAGTCAAAACGCAGCTGTTGTCATAGCTGTTAGGCATCAGCACGAATGGCAGCAAAAGAGCATTTTCTAATGCTCAGAAATGTCCACAGACACACTGCCATGATGATTTAAAAGCACTACCTGCACATTGTCATGTGTTCACAAGGTTCAGAATACAACTATTTGTGTGTACGTGTGTGTATACATAATGCTTGGTCATAGTTCAAAGTGATACCGGGGCTCGTAGAAAACAAATAAGTGGAGCATTCTGTCAGAAATCAATCACTTTCTGACTTGTGTTCAGAAATCAATGAGGAGGAGAGAAGATATGCGTCTTTAGGTGGGGTGGGCTTCCACCATGGGTCAACTTTGAGGGCCCCTGTCTCCTGAATGGTTGGTCATTCTTCTTAATCAAACCACGTTCCAACACTCTCATTTAGGTTAACGTCCGTTGAAAGGAGTGAGGTAAGAAAGGGCCCAGGTCTTATCACTTCATAGCTGAAAATGACTTTTCATAAAAGTAAATCATGTTCAAATGACAATTAAATGACTAAATATAGTTATATGATTATATTTAATTATATTTAATATAGTGTTATAGGGTGGTAATCTCTCTCCAAAATTTGTCTCCTAAAATCTCTCATAATTTAAACATCTGAATTACATCCAGAAGGAAATGAAGGAGAGCGGACGCACTGTTACACTTTCTGGTGAAGTGTGGCATAAACGTATAAACATAAAAGTATTTCAATATAATATCTGGGTTCCCCACACATTTAATGCATTCAATGATCTTTAGAGGGCAAGAACTAGATGCCTTCGCACTGCCAGTGCAAGCATTGTTCTTGCTAATTAGCACATTTTCCAGCATAATGTCCTCTAAGTAGGTTATTTACAAACCCATTGACGGTCATTACTTCACCAGCTAAATGAAGTGCAGATTGTATAAGGCGAGAAGGTGATTTAAACAGATTCACTGCGGATAACTTTCAGGCCATTAATACATTTTCTAAATGGAGAAAGTAGGTCATATAATCGGAGTTTTAGAGCAGAAAGTTAAAATCAGCAAATAAGGTATATTTGACTTTTTTATTATCTGGTATTTTGTTACTTAAAAGGAACAGTGTGTAGCATTTAGGGAGATATATTCTACATGTAAGCGTTTTACTGAAAAGAATATATTCTGTCCATGCATGTTTTTGTGTCGGCTACAGTAGATCTCCTACACACTTGGCACACAGGAGAGGTTTCAGTTGGTTGCAGTCTGTAGCCAAATCCTACACACTGCACCTTTAAGAAGAACTTAAAGTGCTGACAATATGCATTGTTACACTTAAGTACACAGTTGCCAACAAAATATCCCTGAACTGTCAATGGGCCAATCTGATTCACCTGATTAACTTTAAGTCCCATTTTATATATGAAATTAAGTTAAAATCAAGACTATTTAAATAAAACATGTTTCAGCTTTCTTAAAACAAAGTTAAACTTCCCACACTAAACCTTCCCTGTATATTGACAGTCAACCAAATGATTACCAATCTTCTAAGAAGGGAACTCAGTGAGCGACAACACAATCTACTTCAAAAGACATTACACGTCCATTTCATGACATGATTAACGGCAGAGGAACACAGTCCAGTGCTGACACTAAGAATGGATGACATCACATCGTGGCAGTGTAGGATATCAACTCCTTAAAAACCCTCATCGATTTGTAATATATCAATCACATGTTGGCTATAGACCAAGAAAGACAAGTTATTGATTTGCAGTGGAAAGAAGGATGGCAATTACTCGCTTAGCAAAGACCCACTGAGGCCTCAGAGAATTGTTCAAAGTTAATTCAACATGTAAAATGATACGAGTTACTAGAATTACCAGTTTCTCTCCGCTGCCGCTGATAGTTTGACCCCGGGGACTGATAATGTATCTATTCATCACTCTGCAAGTGACTTAAGGTACTTTGTATGGTCATTGTTATTCGTATGATTATAATTAATCTGTTTTCAGTAAAACTAAAGAATGATTGGCCTCAGTGGTGTGCAAGTTTGAAAGTGAAAACAAAGTAAGGTAAAAGGAATAACCAAACAACTGAAAGGGAGCCAACCGTTTCATTTATCTGTTTGTGCAAGTTCTAGAAAGATATTTAAATTGGATGTACTTTTCCAATTATTTGATAACAATCCCTTGTCAAAAAGTCTTTCGACAATTCTTAAAATCCTTTAGGAATCAAATAGGAATTTATCTTATTTTGGAACCAATCCTCTCAGATTCATGGCCCAAAGAAAGATCTTTGGGCCAAATTCTCCTCTGCTCTAAATTCGTTTTGGCACTCCGAGGGTTCAAGAGTAATTTTGAGATAACTTCCCATATTAATAAAAGACATGATGACATAAGACCTAAAAAGCAATTATTTACTCATTAAATGGGTTAGCAGGTTGGCCTAAAGCTGCAAAGGCTAATTAATAAGGTAGTTGGCTCAATCCCTAATGGGAGGCTGTATTCCCTCTGTGAGAAGTGACTGAGGGCTTCCACGAGTTACTTCTTTAGGACACAAAAACACCGATACAAAGTCAGACGAAGGCCCTTGACCCCAAACTCATCGAGTCATAACGTCTTAAGTTTCCCAAACACAAAAGGATTACATGGAGGACTACAGAGAGGTAAAGGCTGATGTCAGACTAACATGTTGGACGGTTGATGAGCATATGTATTTATCTTCAACTCTTTCATGTTGTCATCTTCCTAAACAATGTCTCAATATTGAGAATGCATGCACAGCAAAGTGCAGAGTGGTGTCGTGCTTCAATACAAGTCCATCACAATTACACTAATCACACGACAACCCTCTAATATACCATAATGGTTTGGTCCTCAAACGTTTGCAGCTACTTTTCCTTCATCAGGGTTGTGATGAAAAGGCGGCGCATTGTATTTTGCAGAGTTGTATGACTACATTCAATTGAAATATGAAAAGACTAAAACCAATAACCGATTGATGCGACTACATTTGGTCTGTGTATCCAAACTCTGTATGTAGCCGATTCCTCTGTGCCATAAACCTTTAAACAGAAACAGATTAATAAGCCAGGGCTGATTGAGTGATGTGTTTCTTCAATACCATGACCACTTTATGTTCAGACAATCCCACAATCGCTAGCCTTCTGCCTTTTATGCTCACTAGTGCAGCAAACGTCCCCATCAAATGCCCTATTTACTCCTGTTTGATTAACGTTTGTTAAACACTATAAAGCCCAGCTGTTTTAGAAAATTATTTAGCCTACTTTAAAAAATTGAAGTGTATATTTGTGACCCGTTTTACGACTTCAGTAAGAATTAATAGGCTTGGGGCTGAAGTCAGAAAGTATTAAGAGACAGATTAACACAGAAAAACCAAGAATCTCAGCAGCCTTTACGTTTTATTTTGATCGAAATGTATCTTGCAAAAGTGTCTGGCAGTGGCGAAAACATTGAAAGTAATTCCACATCCTTACACCTCACCTTTACTGTAAACGCATGCCCATCTCATTCTATACAGCCAAATAATCTTCATTAGAATGCAACTTTTATTTAATTTCATAGCACATCATATCTATTTGTGGTCATATTTTGAGGTACCTCTCAACTCATATTTGGAGTTCTGCATGCATCTAGAAAGCAGATACAAAATAGTTCCTTTAAGTACATTAGCAAAAACAGCATGTAATTCACCTAATTAAAAGAATGTCGGGCTGTTGGACTGAGGACATTTACGTCAAAAGACGTTGATGGATCTTTTGCTGGGATCTAGTATTCTAGATTGCAGTTTTCACAGTTTTAAATGAACAAATCTGCATAGATTTTCTGCAACAGAAAGAAAAAGTTCTCGATATAGCTCTGCCACTCGAATGGCCCTACAGTAGCTGAGCTTGAGAGCAAATTACATGTCTGCCAGGAATACAATGTCAGAAATAATTTAATCCCTACCATCAATCACAGTGGCTTGGCAGAAAAACTGAAATGGCCCCACCATCACAATGTTCCTCAGCAACATCAGGGAGTTAAAAGAATGAAATAAAAAAATAAAAAACAGTTAATCAGTCACTCTATCAAACATCTGAATCCCACCTCAGCATGCTGAGGTTATACTCCTCCCCAGACACTTGTGTGTCTTATCAGGACTTCTCAGGCAGCAGGGAATAGAGAGAAAAGACAGGCGTGCCACTGCCAATGCTGGGAAAAGTGCCTCTTCTTGCTCTCTTATGCGTGAAGAGGAATGTAAATCTCCGAAGTAATACCTGTGGTTTTTGTGATACATTTAGCAAGACGTTTTCTCCTCTAAAGACATCTCAAACCCCTCTAAAACATATTTCCAAGATGTTTAGGGATCAGGTTTTTGCAGTAGTTAAAGCTAGTGTACTGGAAGAATCCTCCAGTTCCCCATGTGGTCAGCGCTGTATTTTCAGGAGAATAGTCCAACATCCATTTTCTTTATGTTATTAAATGCTGTTATGCTGGCTTTGCAATTATTCAAACACCTCAGACACATCAGCAGGCCGTCACCTTAGCCACTTGGAAATCTGATTGAAAGAATCTATTGTTGCCTCAGTGTGAGCCGCAATTCAATTTACAATCATGCGAGAGTCATGCGACTGCAAGACTGCAGCTTTGGCATTAGACACACTGTGTCATAAGTAGAATAGCCGAACAGCACTGTGTAGTTAATGCTTCAGCCCCATCCCCTGGATCAGAGGCACAATTACATTGTGATTGACTTCGCTGAATCACTAAAGCCACTGATGAGCACTGTTCTGTCACTTCCCTTTGTCTAAACAGCGCCTTCCCCTCCCAGCAGAGTGACTTTAATGGACCCGCAGTGTGTGGAGTGCATCTAAATCCTCCACAGGGGTGTTTAAATTTATCAGTTGTGACAACAAAAGCAGAGCAGTGAAGAGCAGCACAGAAAATGCACGTAATAGAATTAAGGAGCCTTGCTCCAGGTGTAACTTCGCAAGGGACCTTTTAATGTATTTCTTTAAATGAATCCCAAAGTACAATTTTTCATTGGTGTGTGTGTGTGAGGGCCTTCTTTGTTCAACTTTATTTAAATTGATTCCAGAGGAGAGGAATCTCCTTTAAGTGAAAAAAACAAAAAATAAAAGACTAATACTTAATTTCCTGTTGCCACTTTTCATATATTGGGCAAGCTACAACTTATTGCATAATTTATCATTAAACTGCAGCATACAGAAGAGTACATTATACCTTAGTACTAGAGAGTACAGTGAAAGAAGGGCGTACACAGTGAGCAGGTCAAAGTAATAGATTTTCTTTTATTGTCTCAAGATAAATGTTGCGTACATTAAAAAGGAAAATAAATCATCAGTGGGCCTTTTTGCACACCAATATACGTGAGAGACAAATATGTCTGGTGTGTGTGCCATACGGTCAAATGTCGATACACTCGAGTATCGCGATATTATGTTGAGTGATACTGTATGGATTCTCAAACATTTAATTGATTTTAAATGAATAGTTTACTGTGATAAAAGCAAATGTAGATTCCAATGTCCTGATTGCATAAAATATGAACAATATAACAAAACAATATACTGCCTTGCGTACAGTATTGCAATATATTGAATGGTAACCTCTGTATCGTGATACGTATCGTATCGCCAGATTCTTGCCAATACAAAGTCCAAATGCTACCAAATATTGACGACACAATGCTGAAAAAAAAAAATCTATCAGGCAACAAGAATACTGTATAATGTAAAAAAGGAAGAGCTCCAAGGTTTGCAGCTCAGGAAATATTGGCATAGCGCATAAAAGCTTTAAAGTATTTTTAACCCACCATTATCTTAAAACCAAACTTGAAAGCAGATATAGCAGAGCACACTGTGCCCCGCTGCGCACACAGAAACATGCTCTTTATTCATTTCACTTTTGTTAGAGAAAAGAGAATGTACAGCAGGTTGAACATTTCTCCCAAGAATTCATCCACCCACAAACAGGGTTGTATCATTACATTGTAAAGCACACTCTGGTAAACTTGCGTATTTCTCCCCCTGGAGCTGCAAGCACAGTGTAGATGACATCTCACTGGGCAGCGTCTCCCTGTTAGTTAGAAGTCTGACTGTTAGTTAGAAGTGCATGCATGGATTTATCTTTAATCCGGCATGTCTTGACAGTCTGTTCAGCACGCTTCAACTAAATGAAAAAGCAAACACTGGATGGCCTCAAATCCTCGTTTGCAGAAGACTCAAACATTCCATCACAAATAGTACAGCTGTATCTAAGCTCCTGAAGCCTCTGTAGATGGCTGACTGACTATGCAGATTTGCTAACATGATCTCAAGAGTTGACATGACTGGATGTTTAAAAAACATTGCATGGTTTGTACAATGGATTGGCCCAAATGAGGAATTGTTACTGAATGACTGACATGTTAACAGGATGTGCATAGTATACAAAAGTCTGTATAGGACAGTGTTGACAAGAGTGATTTTACATACAGTGATATGCAATGTAGGCGTTTGTGTGGCTTATCTCAGACCTGCCTGAAAACACGAGCATAATGAAAAGACAGCCCCCTGTGCTAAAACTAGCCAGGGGGGTGCTTTTTTTCTTACCCTAAACATTTGTGAGCCAAAAGATTTTTGCAGTTCACAATACAGTTTAACTTAATAAGTTAACCTATTTTGTGATAATTTTTGCTTTTATTTATTTATTTTAAACATGCAACAATGGCGGGAAAAACAGTTATTTACCAAATGAGTGTGTGTGTATGTATGTATCAACAATGTGTCAGTATCCAAAAGAAAGCAAGAACAACAGCAGCCATCATCCCACTTAAAGCACGCCCATTCGGGTGAAATACCAAGTCCTGTAATCATTAAGCCTCTCAATGTTTGGTTTATTGTAAGTTGTATATTATATATTGAACCAAAATGTATGAATATATCATATACGTGGTACAGCCATACCTTGAAACAAAAGGGAAGGTTTGCAACACAAGGGAGGATGAATGTCAGCATTATAAAATATGGTAGATGGTATATCACTATATTATCATATTTTAATGAAAATATTAATATAAGCACTAATATAACCATGTATTGTTTTACCACATTGTTACCAACATATTACTAGTAGTTTTGTCTTGTTGCAATCTTTTAATGCATTTTCCCATTATTGGCCTTTGCTTTCGGCCCCTTATTACCTTGTTAGATACATTTCAGTCTAATATTACCAGATATAGCCATTGTTAATACCAAGCAATTTCCTAGTTATTACTTTGGTAATTATACATGGTATTATTTAATTATTAATTATCAGACAATTACCCGGCTATTACCACGTTGTCACTGAGCTGTAATGTAAAGTGCGACAAAATGAATGCAATGTTGATACACTTATATAAACAAAATTCTCATTGACAAAAATTACAAAGCTTATAAGTGACAAGTCACTCAAACAAAGCACAGTTAGCCAATAAACGTGTGAGAGAAGGTGTGTAAAATATATTAGCTCGGTAATTGGGATTCCTTGGCTATGCTTTAAAAAAGGGAAATATATGGACAATTCTTCCAGTATTTTTTGTGACTTCATGAAAAGTACTTTTCTGGTGGGAGTACTTTATAAACTGATGTTGTCTGATAGATCTGGGTTATGTTTTCTCTGAGGACAGATCTGTTCTGCGGAAATACTTCGTCCAGTGCCAGCCATCAACTGAGACTTTTTTCTTGTTTTTGTGGCTGACAGCTGGTATCGCAGCTTACCTAGTTGGCATTTTACCCCATTTATTGCCTTTGAAAGTCAACTGATCTTTCAACAGACCTGTCCATGGTGCCATCTGAACTTTTCCCTTTGCAACTTTGTTACAAAGACAGGTCTCTGGACAAACCGGTAAACCATCTGTTCTGGAAACCATGGAAAAACTTACAAAAAGAGATAATTGACTTTGCTGGCATTCAAGACAAAGTAGAAAATCTCTTGGGATGGCAGTGGGTTTTTTTGTGTTCTGTCTTCCTTTTCTGTGTTCATAGGTTTAATTGAAAAATGCTGATTTGCTAAATTGTGTAAACACTTGACAAAAAAATCCCAGGATGGAATTCCCTCAACTGAACGCATTAATTAACTGTTCGTTCTCAGCATCTACAACATCAGCAAGAAGATAAAGTTTAATATCAAGATGAATAACACAATTTAGCAGATTCTTAAGCTGACATTGTGGGCCCAACTTGTTAACAATAAAATGGAAAGAAATATAAAGCCATAAGATTACTTTATTTCTAAAGAAGCCATTTCCGATCTTTCAAAAATAATTAACTACATTTCAATTTATACATAAACACCATTTACTTTGACAAACCAACCTATCTACGATACCTCCCTCGGCTTAAACATGGCCCAAGAACCAAGATAACCCTTTTGTTTCTACTGATGCAACGTTTTCTATCGGGTCTCTTCTCTTGGCAGTAAGATGCATAAAGTTAAAATATTACGTCAATGAGACAACCCAGGAGAAACAGTGTTGCTATTGGATTCATTCGGAACAATATCCGTTCATGGCACTTAGAGTATGATTAAGGTAAGGTTAGGCAACTACAAACATTTACGATCGAGGTTGGGTTTGGTTAGCTGATCATGTTCTCGAACCGTTTGCCACTCCAACTTCTACCTCCAAATACGTTTCTTCTTTAACCACAACACCACCGTATTGTTGGTTTTTTTTTGTAATCTATCAGCTGAAGGTCACTTAAAGATTTTTAATATGCTAAAAATAAGTCCACTTTGCAGACCCTGACTTAGACAAGATGCACTTAGTCTAAGATTTGGGGTAATATTCCAGTGACAACAATGTCTGTTGCTACATATTGTTAGCAGCTTCATTTCTCTGCAATGTTGCCAATACATGTGTTGAATATTATTCAGAGCACAGCTAGACTAATGAATTGGATGGAACATCATTGTATTGATGCGAGTGTCGAAGTCGACTGCTAGTTACCGAGAAACTGCAGTACAAAGATTCCTAAAGGTATGGTCAAATAGAAAGTGTCTGGCAGTGGCGAGATTAAAAAAAATAAAATGTCCTGTTTTGTTTGTATAAAAAGTTTTATAATCAGCTGATATATAATTACTGAACTCTTGAATTGGTAACGGCCTTGAAAATCCAGTCTCACCTAAGCTACAATTTAAATCCCCTACTGTACATTGCAACAACAGTCTGTCAGCAGCCGTCCATCAGGAAGAGGACATTGTCCACCAGGTAATATACACAGTGGTGTTGTGGTTTGGATATCCACACATCTTTTTGAGATGCCATTGCACTCACCTGTATTGACATTGCGTATACCCTCTGAGACTGTTATGAAGGACATTATGAAACAATATCGGTGACTGATGAAGTTATTATTAAAAAGCTATTTTTTTTTTTAACAGCTGTTCTTTAATTTCGATCAATAACACTGGTGAAAGTAATAATACTCTCCCTCTCATCCATTTTCTCTCCGTCAGCCACCCCTGTCAAAACCACACTAGGACTTCCCATTGTTTAAGGAAAAACCAATGAATAAAATATAAGTGAAAATTGTATTTTTCATATGAATAATGTAAAAGAGGGCACGCTGTTGGCGTCCACGTCTCAAGGTTAGACTATATTGTTAGTTCCCTCCGCCTGGCCTACGCTTTGTTCTTGTTTGGCAAGAAATGAGAGGATCCAATTCTATCAAGTTTTCTGTTCTGAGGGACACTTTGCCTCCTCCGTTGGGATATGTTATTCCAGGAACTTAAAAAGAAAATTCCAGACCCAGCAGGAGGTATGTAGTGTGAAGGCAGTGCCATATGGTATGACTTGGAGAGTATGCCAAAACTTTTCACCACAACCCGTTTCCTTCACTCTGTCACGATCAACTGCTTCTTACCAGGAGGTAAAGTGAAGGAGATGAAGAAAGGACTGATGAAACATTGATTTATGTGCTCAAATTATTAAAAGATGACACTTAACTGATGACTGTGTGCTAAAACTGCTCTCCGAGGAAATTTAGTTTGATGTGTGACTTGTAATCAAAATCCAAACCATTAAATCCAAAGGTTTGCATTCATCATTGGTTTGCTTGTTGATAGGCCAATAAGATCTACATTGGGCAGCAGGAATGAGTGTGTTAGACGGTCATGCAATTTTATTTTTATGAACAGAACCCAGCAGGGAAAACAAGGAGTGGAGCACACTATGCCACATGCACAGTGAAAAAAAAGGAACATCTGTGAGCCCGTTAGACTTTTCTGGGCTCCTGTATCGATTGTCTGCTCCCTTATTTATAGCATACAGAAAAATAAAGTAATCAATCATGATACATTTGGGCTACAGTATATTCCATTACAAAAGGGGTTATCTTCTGTTTCCTGCAGTCCTTTATATAGAAAATAAAGCCTTTCAGAACTCACATTTGTTATTTTGATACTATGTCTGAGGCTAATCAAGAACTTTTACCAAGTCACAGTAAAGGACTTTTTGGACTTTCACAGTGTAGGATTGAGGTTATTCTTGTCATTGATACATCGCATTATATGTGCTCTTGCAAGTATTTTTTTTATGTCATTGACATCATCTATTTTTTAATCATTATCATCATCATTATCCCGATTAACCAATGGTACACTCTCTGTTCATTTGAGAGCAACTGCCTGGTAATCAACTTTTTACTTTACGAGTTGATGAGGACCGCTGCCTGAATGTCCAATTAGTTTTGGTCTCTTGTTCTCATTTTGGAAAGAGGTGCAGGCTCAGACTAGACTTTTAATCTTCAGAGAGACCAACCTTTGTGGAGAACATCCTTTGGAAGAACCAGCCTCTGAATTGAGACACAGCTACACTATTTGGACTTTCAGCTTTCATCAGTTTTTGATGAAAGTGTTAACATAAGATCAGTCAGACACATCAAGCAACTGCCTGATTATTCTGGCTGTAAAGTAATGCTCTACTCTTTATGAAAACTTCACATAACCCAAACAGCAAAGATCCACTCATTTGCGATGTAGCTCAGTGATCGTGCAAACTTCTTCTTTAAATAAACATGCAGCAAGATACAAATAGTGTCTTCATACAAGTGAAATGTGCTGTAGCTAAATGTAGATACATGCTGCTATTAGAGGCAATCGAGGTGCTCTCACTTACCTGAAAATGTGTCAAAATGAAGAATGGCAAGGTACAATAAAGTAATACCTTGAGTAAACATATGTTCTAATGCTTATAGCTATAAATGAAGTGCGTGGAGAAAAATGTAAATATGACTAGTTATAGTGTGACAATAGCCATATTTTCCATAAAGCTAAAATGACACAGTATTAATGCAAGCCCTCAAACAAATCCCCAAATAATATCAACTATATGAGGCATAACTATGCCCTAGAACTAATTAGCACATAAAGAAAAAAAATATGAGGTATGTGAGAATATTAAAAAAATAGTGTTAATATTTCACTAGAGTAATCAATAGCATGAAGGCATAACGCGTGTTCCAAACAAATAAAATAGCCTGGATGCTCAATCAGTACCTTTGAAGTACCTGTCGATGCAGCAGCTTGACGGAAAAGCAGGCAGAAGGCGCATTGACATCTACAAGCACATCTGCAGGACAGCCATAAATACCCTGTGACAAATTCATGCCTCTCTGACAAACTGAATTGTTGTAAAAGCACACTGATGCTGGACAGAGAAACAGTCAGCAACAAGGGCAGCGTCAGCTTGCTGACATTTGCCAAGCACAAAACAGACTGTCCTGAGCCAAGACGTCTACTAAATGCACAAGCAGGGACACCAGCTAGCTGCAAATGCTTACCTTGGTTTCCCGGCATCTCCGCAGTGAATGAATGAATCCCTTGAGACAAGTCACCACGATCCCAAGCTGCCAACATCACAGTCAGGTGGTTTCAGCTGAAGTGGTCTGAGCACTCTGGTGTGAATGAGGGCAAACAGTGAACTCCGCCAGGTTACAAAGGCCATCCTGCAGACCTGTATGAATTACTGGACGTTAGTTCAAAAAGAGCTGCCCAGTCAACCCACTCAGTTTGGGTGCAATGCTCATTAAAATTCATTCACTGGAAGGATTTTAATATGAAAATACAAAGTCACCGGGGGGGGGGGGGGGGGGGGGAGTGAACTTCTCAGTAATCTACAGGAGAAAAGCAAAACTTACCCTAATAAGGGTGAAGTGGATTTCCATTCATGTCAGCAGGTCCTTTCTGACAGCAGACCTTTTGACTTGGAGGTTTTAGTTCATGACGGCTAAGTTCCTTTAAGCCATAGGAAGGAGCCAGCATGCACAACAGCAGGGACCTGCAAACAGCACACCTGAAAGGAATGCACGCCTCGATGATATTACTGATTAAACTTGTGCTATTCTTTCTGCTGTGACGTGTCAAAATGGCTGCTGATAAAATCCAACATGACTTCCACATCACCTGCTCAATTACTGCTCAGTGCTGCCAACGGTGGCGATACTCCAACAGTATATTGCCCTGCAATCTGCATAACAGCTGTTATTTAAACATGCTTATATTTAGCCTGATGGTGGACATCAGTCTGCCTACATAGCTAAACGTTTTGAGGGAGTAATGTTTTATTCCAACACATTTTCTGTCTAATTAGCATGGCTAGCCTAGATTTTATATTGCATAACATTGCCAGCCACTTGACAATATTATTTCCCGTAGCTGTAAATATCACACAGAATAATTGAGTACCTTCTGTATTATTCACAATGTTTTCCCTAGTATATACTTATTTTCCCACAATTACTTTTTTCAAAATGTTCACAAAGGCAAAGAAGTGTTGACACTATTTTTGACAAACTTCTGGTTAAGGCAACTGCTGCATTGGTTGAATATATAAAGGATGTTATACGTAGGCTACCTGATTTTTCTTTGTTGTTATCCGAGGTCATTTATCTAGTACAGCCACAGCGCCGAAATATTTGTACTGCCCCTTTAAGGAAGAAGCCGCCCACTAAACATGTGACACAACAAGGAAGCAGAGACAGCACCTTTTGTAGGAAGTTTAAATGCAACGTTACATTAAACCAAAGTGTAGCGAACTGTCTCTTGAAACATATCACATGTAACCAACCTGCTCTGTCTGACAGTCTGCTGGGATATTACACACTGACGGTGGCGTGAGCAGAGAGCAATGCAAAGGAAATAACGTCAACAGTTCTCTGTGCATGCAGCTGTTCGTCAGGGCAACATGTTTGCGTCGCTCCTGATTCCTACTTTAACGCTAGTGTTTCCAGTTGGACTTTCCTCGCTACCTCTCGTTATCAATACGTGGCCATTCAAGAATGCAACGGCTGCAGGTAAAGTTAGGCCGCGCAGTCACGTGACTGCGTGTTTATACGGAACTGTTTCAAAAGTTTCATTCCGTCCGGGAGTTGCAGTCATTGTTGCCAAAATCTGCAGAGAAACCTACATAATGCCACCCAAAATGTATATAATATAAAGGCTTTATTTATTGTATATAAATGTGTGTACGTCACGGTTATTATTATTATTTTAATCATTTTGAACATCAAAGCATTGCTTCTGTATGTCTATGGGCGTTTAAAAATAATCACTGGACAGAGCAGTTACAGGAAATCCTCCTGTACTTTAATGTTTGCAGCACTAATCTGCAATATATTATTCAGCAAATATACCGAACCGTGTATTCTATACTTTCAATTTCATTATGAAGATGAAAACATTCGTTTGGTCACCTGATAAGTTGTTTAGTACCTGCAAAGTAGTATTGAAAAAACTAAAGTCTTAGTATTCTGTAAAAATAAATAAATACATATTTTATTTATTTTTTATGCGGGGAAAATTATCCTCCTTCTGGTTATTGAGCCTCACAGTCTAAAAAGAAATAACATTTTCAAGCCGGTTCACATGAATTTAGCAGATAAGCCATTAGAAGCCATGACATTTGAGGATCTCATGTGCCCTCCTGTTGATGTGTCTGATATGATTTGTTGTTATTCTGGGACATCCTCGGCCTTGTGTTTTGTGACATGCGTCTACTTTGAATTGTTAAGTAATGTCTAACAGGCTTGTTGCAGAGCAGGAGCTGTAGTGTTAGGAATTCATTTAGTAGCAAATGGTCATAGCTGAGCACTGTGTCATTTTGCTATTAGATGACTCATCATAGCCCCACAAATGCTGTTATTATCTAAGTGAATACATTTTTTTCCATTTCATTCCTGATTAGAGTTCTGATTACATATTCACAGCTGAAACCATTCAATGGATAGAAAATGAATCGGCAACTATTATAATCCACCGATTCATTGTTTCTGTCATTTATCAATGAAATATATCAGCTTGTCGCTGTCTTATCTCCTTAGGTTTTGGACCGTCAAAGAAAAAACCCAAACATTTAAGACATCCTTTTGGGTTTTAGTAGTGAAAGGCGTTTTTCATTATTTTCTGTCATCTTATAGGCCAAGACGACAGAGAGAGAGAGAGGAGATGTGCAAACCCTGTCAGGCATCATAACCAATATTTTCCAGATTTGCTCCTCACACTATTATAAAGTGCTTCTTTTCCAGTAAAACAGCTTAACCCTTAAGTATGTAAGACCATCAGAGATGGGGACGGTTGATATGAAATGGGCAGGACCCCACTTGGCTTCAATTGCCAGGTCGGCCCTGCCTATTTGATTTCCTGCAGGATGATACATCGGACATGTTCAAATTGAAACTCAAAATATTGTGACTTATCTGTCATGTGGACTTCAACCAGCCGCACAGCGCAACACGAAAAAATAAATGATAGAAATGGTGCTCGAAACGTCTCAAGCGGCATCATCAAAACCTGCAGGTGATTAAAGTTCGCTCAAAAAAATCTCACCATTTGATAGATGGATAGCCTTTAATTTATCAGATGTGCATCGCCTATTTCCCCCCGAGGTGGCTGTGAAAATGAAAAATGCTATCTGTTCTGTGGGTAGATATTCCAAAGTGTAGTCTGTGAGCCCCCATTGATCCGCCCATGCAGATCTCTTTTCCTTAGGGGGCTTACAGAAGCAGCTGAGAATAGCAGGCTAATCTCCCCTTCCATTCGGCTGCGTTTTTCTGAGTGTAAAGGACCACAATGCTGAGTTTGATATGTTAAAGAAAAAAAGAAATAATTATATCCTGAGACAAGAGCACTTACCAGAGATGGTAGACAGACAGAATTTATAGACGGATGAATCATAAGTGATAAGAGGAGGAATTGGTGGCGGCATCCCGCTGAACACAGTGTGATGGTCTGAGAATTTAGTGGCAAGCTGGTGACAGTGCTGCCAGTTGGTGTTTTGATCCCCCGTGGGCACTTGGGGGATCAGTGACCAAATGCTTGTCAGCTCACATTCCATTTATTAGGAATCCATCGTACTGGTCATCTCATGCATCATCTTTATATATATATATATTTATACACACAATTTAGTACATGCCTGTTAACATTCAGCCTATTTGTTTGCAATAAAGGTCGACCACTAATTCATGTCTTAGCGTCTCATTTAGTCTTTTTTACTTGCGTGATTTCCTTTATATATATATATATATATATTTAATTAGCATTATTGGAGGGAACTTTAGACCCAGTATTTGACGACTGCTTCTGTAATTGTTGGGTATTTGATCCTAAATAACTTGAAACATCTGAACCTTTAACTCATCTGTGCAGATATGTAAACTGGACAAATGGATTCATTGAATTTCAATATTTACCCTGAACATCATTTACAATCACAATCTCCAACAAAGCACAGCTGAGTTGGGATATTCATTTTGTTCACTATTTATAGGATGAGAAACCATTACTTGTAAATAACATTTAACGCTCAACTGAAGTAATATGTGGTTTGCTAAATGTGTTTTCTGGTATCAGATCATTTTACATTAGCTGTCAAAATTGCTATAAAAGAAGATATGAATTATACGGTAAAGTCTCAGAACAGGACGCAAAACTTTCTTTCCCAGCATGGTTGTTTATAACTGACCTCATCTTACCTCTCCGAAGAAGCAGCTAAGCTCAACAATGTTGCATGGCCAGAATCCACTGTAATACCATGTGAACAGTGTGTACTTCCTATCCTTGTAGTTTATCGTGTACTGAATGTTTCACTGTACTCCGTTTTATACTGTAGCATGGAGTGCCCTGCAGTCTGGTGGCTCAGTGTTGGATGCAGTGGAGATGGGCTGTGCCCGCTGCGAGATGGAACAGTGTGATGGCAGTGTGGGCTATGGCGGGAGCCCAGATGAGTCCGGAGAGACCACGCTGGATGCCATGATCATGAACGGGTAAACCACGGGCATGAACTGCGAACAGTTGAAAGCAGAAATAGGAAATGAGATGGATGAGAATATTTGTAATGCAGCAGGAAGAAGCAGTTGATTAAGAAGACAAGGTAACATGTAAAAATGTGCGTGTGGCTATTGGAACAGCTGTTTGGTTTCTATCCAGCCGACAGTTTGTGCCACCTGAAAGCAGCTGTGGGAGACAGTACAAGCCCAGCTTTCTCTTTGCAAATCTTCTGTTTATGCTTGAATTTCTATCAATGCTGTTGTTTTCCGAATTCCATAAAACAAAAAACAAAACCAACATGAAAATAGATTGAACATAAATGACCTGTATTTAATTAAAAAAGGCCACTGAAATTATGCACCAGCAGCTGCCAGCATATTGTGTTACTGTCACAATTTGTGCTGGTGCTATCTATCTGTTTTTAACATTTACGGCTGCAACTGGTTGACCTTTCCAGCCAGCCTCTCTTTAATAAAGCACTAATTAAGATTCTCATTAGGATCTGAAAGCTTGTCAGTTATTACATTCTTACAAACATTTACACATTCAGGAGTTATCACGGGAGGCAAATGTCAGCTCGCGACGCCAGACAAAAGGCAAGCAGCTTGTTATTACCATATGGAATGTTCCTTCTTCCATTTGGCAGGAAGAAAACACTCTTTTTTTTGGGTGACATAGTCATGAATACATTGTGGGGAGAGGATAGTCTCCCACACACTATCCAATATAGCTGCATAAGAATCACCAGCAGCCATATTGAGCACTTTGTCTAAGCAGAGGAATCGAAAACACCTGTACAGTTAAATGCGATCCAATGGAACACCCCTGCAATAAATATGAGCTCTGTAATAAATTCAAAGTGTAACGTTCATTGTTTGATCTTGTGTCTGGGAGACACTCAACTCTATGGCAACAAGGAGACTTTAGTTTGTTGAGGTGCATACATATTAGAAGCACCTATATGATGCAATTCATTTCATCACCACAACAAGCTGCAGCCTCAGAGGTTATTTATCACCAGGCATTTCTAGTGAATTGCATCACACGATAAAGAGCTAACGTGTAAGAGTTAAAGATAATATGTAGAAAATACACAAAAGTTCAGTTTACATCCAGTGTTAACAGAATATGTACCCTTGAGGTCTAACAAGTGTAACGTGATGAATGCATTCCCTTCCTCAATAAAACTTTGGCAAAAGCTGATTTTTCTTAAGTTTGAAACCTGCATCAGAGCGAAACCAAACGAGGACCCACTCTCCAAAAAATAAATAAAACAGCTCCGCCACGCTTCGACAAGTAAACATTCCACGGCTCTTGTGTCCAGTAAACCAGTAGTGATTTTCTGGCTATTCTTTGTGACCAGGGATACAATGGAGGTGGGTGCAGTTGCAGACCTGAGAAGAATCAAGAACGCCATTGGAGTAGCGAGAGCTGTGATGGAGCACACTGACCACACGCTGCTGGTGGGAGAGTCGGGTACATGAGGATAAATACCCAATATAGTTTATGTTGGAAAGGATCATCTTGACATTTAGAAATCCAGTCACATACGTAAGGATGCATGTGTGTAGAATGAACTGAACAGAGATCTAACACATATGTTTAAAGGAGACACCTTGATTTTTTGAATTTGCATTCGTTTTTGAAGCACTTCAATAAGCTTTGCTCCACCGAGCATCAGCAGGTAGCGATGAATGCGTGGCCTTCAGTCTTCTTTTTCTTTTTTTTCACAAGAGCAGTAAAAGAATGGAGGAGCAGCTCTTCTCTCTGCAAGTCATTTTAAAGGAAACTGAAGGCCAGTGTTGAAACATTTTATTCCACGATGATGAGTGACTCAAAAAAACCTCCCACATTTCTTCCCAGTGAGATTCAGTTGAGTAAATCAAATATGCATCCTAACTTAATTCTTATAGGAACGGTAAGGTCACTGCTCAAAACAGTAGCGATGTAGGACTTGCCTAAAATGAGATTAGATGGCCTCCAGCCCCTCCTTTTGTTTTCTTCTAACCCAAGGTCAGTGCGGACCAGAATGTGTAACTTGACCTGAAAGTACTGCTTCTCTCTTTCTAGCGTCTGTGTTTGCTCAAAGCATGGGCTTCGTCGCAGAAGACCTGACTACCAACAAATCTGTGAATATTTTCATCCAGTGGCTGAAGGGCAACTGCCAACCTAATTATCGAAAGGTGTGTGTGCGTGTGTGTGTGTGTATTAGAGAGTGTGTTTTTCCTCACTTGTGTTGGCTAAAGGCGTGCTGCTTCTAAAAGATTGATAATAAGCAGAAAAACTGACAGGCATACGAAAGAAGGTGATGCCCTACAGCGATGGCTTGTTTCTATTCTTTAAAAACGAACCTGTTCACTTCCTCAATAATGCCCCAAAATCTCCCAGTATCGGATTTCTTCTTGTGTTCTTTCCAGTCAGCTGTAGAGAGCGTGCACTGCCCTGTTGATCAAATGATCACCGTTTTTCCACTTGGGGCTGTCCAGTTCAAGGACCTCCGCTGAAGGCCGCTGAGCTGCTTCACTACAAAAACACTACAAAAACATAGGAGTTAAATGCTTTGTTGAAGGTCTTCAATGGTGGATGAAGAGAAGAATCAAAGCACTCCTACCACCCGACTGATCCTGCCAATAAATCGTTTTATTTGGCGAGCACAGTGAAGTTAGCGAAATGTGTTACAGATTTGGTTTAGAGGTGTACAAAAAGCATGCAGCAGTAAATACTGACAAATAGTACAAGACACAAAATAGGTGAGAGTACTAAGTATTGGTCTCCATAAAAGTATGCATTCAATACTTCCACAAAGTGTACAATCCATCCGGCAGTCTCTTTGTTTTGGGTAGTTTCAGACTGTTGCTGAGGTCACAGGAGAACAACCGAACCTCCATTCTGTGAAACTAGAGAGAATGTTTTCAAGGGTTTTACCTTCAGCATCATGAAATGGAATATTTTAGACTTTGCTTTATGAATTATGCACAGGCTTTTTCATTAAGCAGACTAGTTGCTCCCAACTTTGGTTTATTAATGACATGATGGCAGCCCTGTATGAAAGTAATGCTGATGCAGATACATGCCATATGAAAGGACCTTTGCTTTAACATTTAAGTTTACCTTTTATGGCCCTGGTGTTTTGTTCACTTAAACTCAAAATGTGACATTTTCTAGCAGACTTCCACTTACATGTAACATCAAAGGAGCAGAATGAACTTTTTCACACCTCCCTGCAGGTCAAGCTGGTGCATCGCTCACTCACGAGAGCAGAGAAGGCACCTTGGGGGTAGAGAGACAGGGAAACCTTTTCTCAAACTACACTACCCTCAGGTACACCAGGTTGTCGGTCTCAATAAAACATGGGATTTGACTGCAGCAGGGATTTAAAGTGAGACGCTTTGTTCATTTAATGGTTCAGTCACTGGAAATAACATACTAGAGAGAGAGAGTCCAAACGGAACGAGACTCCCTACTGTTTATTATCAGGTGCCAAACCACTCGTGAGAATTGAGCTGATAGCTTTATTTCATTACACGACAGCAAATCAAAGCGAATGGCTGCATTTTTATCACACGCCTTGATTATGAAATTATGCAAACGGCGTTGATGTTTTCTTTCCTGTCAAAAGAATGTGTTTCCAGATCCCTCCAAGTCCTGTGGACCCTACAAGCCCAGGGCGACAGTGAGACAGAACAAGAGGGCACAGCATGCCAATACGCGCTCCCATGACACCATAGGTAGGTTTTTATCTGTTAACACGGAATGTGAAGCAAAGCCAGCTTTCCTCAGGCAGTTTATACAGTTTAGTATGTAAGCGCTTCATTGAAACCAGGCATGGATGAGAGCGAGAAGCAGCATAATGTGCCAAAAAAAGAACACAGACGGACCTCCTGAAGTACGGATGTAGAGGTTAACAGGGAACAATTCAATTCTTACATTTTTGTTTGTCTAAATAAAAAATCTCATCTTTAAAGGCGGCATGTCATGCTCATTTTCAGGTCCATACTTGTATTTTTGGGTTACTACTAGAACATGTGTACCTGCTTTAAAAACATTACTTTTCTCATACCGTCTGTCTGAATATACCTGTGGTCACCCTCCGTCTGAAACGCTTCATTTTTGTGCACCTGTCTCTTTAAGGCCCCCCTCTCCAAAAAAGTTCAGTCTGCTCTGATTATCTTGCGAATAAAACGTGGCGCTCCTTTGCAAAGGAAGTACTCAAGCCTATATATTCGTATATTCTAAAGAGCCTGCATGCGGCACAGGAAGCGGAGCCAAGTCTGAACGGCTTGTTGAATCACATGGCATCTGATCCAGTCAGCCTGCAAAGAAATATGATCCATTTCTTCACAGTTTGTGGGTACCCAAATGTATGTGCACAGAAATTGTATTTTTTGACCTGCCCCAATTTAATGTGATGTGAGCCGGACCATTGTTTGGATCAGGGCACCTGGAATCGTTAGGAATTGAATAAGCTGTCAAAAACCTTCAGCAGCATTAGCGCTACCTCACTATAGGGCTTGAAATGACTTTTTCTTTAGCTAAAAGGGAATATCCTGGGAATAGCTGACATTTCAATACCACTTCTTTGGTTTTTGCACCAGGGATGGTGGCTCTTGATCGAGATGGTCACGTGGCTGCTGGTACATCGACCAATGGTCTCACTCACAAAGTTCCAGGGTTTGTAGACCAGTGTCATAATCTACAGTATATCATGTTTTAGCATAACGTTTTCAGCTGTATAACATTTTTAAGCCTTTGCCATTTAATACAAAAAATATAAGTTACACTGTTTTTCATTTTGTCTGTTTAAAACCCCGCTCACATTCCCGTCCTGCAGTCGTGTCGGGGACTCTCCCATCGTTGGAGCCGGGGCATACGCAGATAGCTCAGCTGGAGGTGCTGCTGCTACCGGAGACGGAGACATCATGATGCGCTTTCTGCCAAGGTACCCATCGTTTGTTGTGCTTTCTTCCTCAGTTCGAAATGTACTCGAAAAATACCTTCCCGTCATAAATAGTCATCCATCAGAATTTCTCCCAACAGTGTTGCATTTTAAATTCCATGATAAAGGTTGACTGGAACTCCACACTAACCAGGGTTTATTGGTACTTTTTTTTAATAGTAGGAATGTTTTTTCTTGACAGAAGAACTGTATTTCAGTGACTAATGACATTTGTGTCACGTGCAGTTTTTTAACAGCCAATTTCTGGAGTGAACCTCCTGCTGAAAGTGCAACAACATTATTATAAAGAGTGGAGGTGTGACTACATTGGCCCAAAACTGTCATATGTACATTGCTCAGAAGAAGGGATATTTTTGGAGACTAAAGCTGTTTGTTTCCAGGCTGTGAGAATTTGGCAGTCTCCAAAGGTTTATTTTTTTTTAAGATTTATTTATCTAGGATAGTTTGGGGAGTACACAGAGTGTTTTCTTTAAAGTTGCACTGAGCTTTACATTCATAGTCACACACACACACACCCACCCCTGAGGGGCCGCCTATTTCAATCATAGCTTTCTGATTCACTTCCTGGAACGATTGGGGGTTGCGTTTTTCAAGAAGACCTTGCTACTCGTGTGAACTGAAGTGTTTATCATTCATTCTCCGAGCCTTCCCAGGGACCTCACTGTCAAAACGTAGCAGTAACACATCACCAACGGGAGGCCATGTTACAAACCGTCACGCTGGTCCAACAATCCCAAACCTTTCCTTGAAGTGTTACGAAATACTTTTAAATATAAAGTACCTCTCTCCAAAAAAAGGGAATTGTACTCTTATTAGCTTGCTATCTTGTGTGGAAAATAACACCAAAGATGTACAGTACATCTCCTGGCATAAGAATTTATGAAGGAACATTTTCCACTTTATAATCCCAAACTTTTACAAGGCAATTTTAGGAAATTGCAATGCGTTACTCACTCACACTCTTATACATTTGACTGCAAATAGAGTTAATGACACTCATATGGTCTCTCTAGAGCAAGTAATTAGGATTGCGGTGATGGCCAACGTCTACAAATAGTCCCACTTGTGAACACCTATAAAGTAGTGGCATGACTCTCTTGCATACCATGAAGTGAGGCTGGCAGTTTCTTTTTACTTAAAAAAAATAAAAAAAGATATTTCATCAGTTTTTCTTGACATTGATTTGTTTGCATCAGATTTATCCCACACCATAATTGTAAGCGCATCCCCATCATCATCCTGGTTGGTGGCCCTGACAGCACTTGTTAGCTTGCCTCATGTGTACCGCATGTAATCCTGCCAACAGTTACTTGGCCGTGGAGCTGATGAGGGCCGGGGCAGATCCCTCGGCAGCCTGCAAGACGGCCATTTCCAGAATCAAGAGGCATTACTCAGACTTCTTTGGAGCCATCATCTGTGCTAACACAACAGGCCATTATGGTGAGTGTTAAGGTTCACAAATACCGACTGTTCAGCCACTGACAAACGTGTCAAGACACACGCGCTCGCATCTACAGAGGTGTAGACGAGCAGATGTACAGTACATGCATAAACACATTGAAAGGGTACGTTTTTTTGTTATTGAATTGCATTTGCTTTCAATTTGTATAACTTATTTGTAAAACACGTTAAACTTCCATATTTAAGTTTTGAAAAAAACATTCAAAACATTTACAAGACGATCTGTTTTGAACGGATAAATTATCTGTATGAAAAATATGCCAGGTCGCTTCCTGCTTCCTTTTAAATAGTTATTAAAATATCACCGACACTGAGTTTACGCATGCTTTTAGAATATTGGCATTTTAAAAAGGGTGTGTTTTTTATCTCCTAAGGTGCCGCCTGTAACAAAGTCCCTGGCTTGTCCCAGTTTCACTACATGGTGTCAAACTCAGAACACGAGTCACCAATCCTGAAATCTGTGGACTGCTTTTAAATGCTGTACGACTGTGTGCATCTCTTTTATGTACTTCCATGAATCAACACTCCATACTGTATTTCAAGGCTTGTTTTAATTAAAAAATGTAATTTTTTCAGCTTTGACTTGTTTTCATTCTATATTTATTTATCATTCTCACAATAACTTTGAAACACATATTTGAAAGATTAACATGATACAAATACAACGCACATTTCTGTACAAACAAGCGGTTGGGCATGATCTAAAGGTCATACAGTTAATAGATATTCTCTATTTAACAGTTGTTCAGTAAAAATCTGTGTATTTTACAACGTTAATTATGAGTTAAAGAGTCTCTTTCTAGATCATATCTCTACCCATGTATTTAAATGAACATATAAACAGAGTTTCCAGCAGAAGTTAAACATTAACAACCAGGGAGTATTGAAACCCCTGGTCCATTCTCTGCCCACTGGAAAGAGTCACACTGTTTACCCTTTTGAAAGCTGCAAATGTAGAAATTCCGGCCGTTGTTGGGTCCCAGTTTCAGAACGGTCCTCATTAAACAGCGTTTCCCATGGTGACAAAAGGGAAAGTGCAAGTCAGCCCACTGCAACAGAGGAAATAAGATTTTATTAACTATGTTGTTATCTTTTATTTCAGGCATTTAATTTTGATGCCAGCACGTTGCAATGGCTGTGGCTGAGCTGAAACTAATTTTCCAGGCTCCACGATGCCACAGAGATTAGCAGCTTTCCACATTCACCTCGAAGAAGCTACACTTGGTGTCTCTGGGAAGCGAGCAGGCGTAGAACTGTCGTCCCTTGTTCTCCCCGTCCTTGTGGACCGTTCTGAGGACAGCCGGACGACGATGCGATGCACAACAAGGGGCACTGGGACTGGAAGACGCGGAGGGGCTGCGGCGCGTCGCTTCTGCTTTGCGCATACTGACAGGAGTGGAGAAAACAGTCTTGTTAGTTTGAGACAAATAGAAGATAAAACACGAGTGTACCTGTCACATCAAACCTTATTAGCGAACAAACAACCTCTCTTCAACAGTGTGTGCTGATATGTGCTGGTAATAATGGCATTTGCATTGCGTCCTACACATCAATCTTAACTTTTCTTTTTAACAATGTTGCATTACAATTTCACAGTAACATGCTTTTTTTTTTCTCACTTATCTCCCTGAGGTTGCAAAAAAACTTCTCTTATTATAAACTTATTCATGAAAAGCGAAGCGGGAGATTCACTCACCCGGAGTTGGGGGCTCCATTTTGAGCATTGTTACTGGGAAAGGGGCTGTGATCAATTCTCATTTTCTTGGATGGGTGACTGTAGGAGGCCAGTGATTCCCCATTGGAGAGCTCGGCTCTTTGCCTCTGCCAGCCACCAGAGGCATAATTGGGGCTTGTTGTCCCTTGGCAGACGCTGTATTTATATAAACCTCGCTCTGCCGCCAAGGAATTCAAATGACTGCCGGCTGGGGAGAGTGGGGAGTTTACAGGCTTTGGCTTCTTGCTCAAGTCAGAGAAAACAAGGGTGGAAGTCCCGAACGCAGACCTCCAGTTGACTTTGAGCTCCTCCTGTGGCTTCTTGAAGGCAGTGCAGGGGTATTTAATCAAATCAGCGGCGAAGGGTGATGCCTCAGTGTTAATGTCATCTTTGTGGACTGTGGAGACGGAGCCAGAGTGAGAAACTCATTTCATGTTTAGCAGCTGCAGCTTATTCCGACGCACTGGCTGCTCCCATAAAACGCAGGTTGTTGTCGGCTTTAAGCGGTTATCTTGCTATAAAATTTACCAGTAAGCAGCAGACTGCCGCGCTGTGTCGTCAAATAAAATGTCACACAATCTGCTGCGCTGAAGAGGCGCTCATGCAAAGTCCTGTGAAATGATGCCCCATTATAAAAAATAAGTAGGCGAGGTTTTCAGTAACGGTGACCTACGATGCTTGACATCAGAGTCATCAACACAAAGCTGCGGTTGAGTATTACTCTTCCCCCTCACTCAACAACCATCAATGTGCCCTTGAGCAAGGCACTCAACCCCCTGCTCTTTTAGTGAAGCAGCTCAGTGGTCAACAGTAGAAAAATGGAAATACAACTGTACAAATGAAAATCTCAATATTTAGGTCAACTTTCTCTGAGGGAAATAAATGTGTCATTGGATGTTGCACGTGTGTACGGCACATCTACATTTGGCTGACTCATATTTAAATGTTGAACAGTCGACAACACCATTCAAACTCAGATGGTTACGAGTACAGTCCCTGTAGAAATGATTCACCGACTTAAATCTTAGAGCTGCTATTCTCAGCCACTGGTGGGCCTCAGAGAGCCATCTAGTGGGATGCTGAGGTACTGCTGCATGCTTAAGATTCAAGAAAACCTTTTTTATGGTAATCACAAAGCTACTTATTTTTTTTAGATCTAAACGTGCTCAATAATTCACATGAATGAAAAAAACTAATTCAAATGCATAATTCCGATGAACACTTAAATGATGTCACTACGCCAATCAGGTAGAGATGCTACTAGCTAGCTAGCTCTGATGGTTTTTGAAACAAGGAGATGTCCCAGCAAAGGTCTGTTGAACACCGGGGATGGTTTTTTCCCCCCGTGCGATTAATTTACACATATTTTCACACGGTGAGCGTCTAGTGAGCCTAGAGTTACAAAAGGTTAAGAAAACCTGTCTTAGTGGATTTCTTGTGGCTTTTGTATTCACGTTAATCAACAGGTAAAGACCCTTTTATGGCAAAGTGGCTCTACAAAGTCATTCTAAATGAATTGAAAATGCCCGATGTTTTTTTATAGGCACTGTAAATTCAGCCACGTGCCTGTCCAAAGTGCGATTTTATTTGAACCAAACTGCAGGAGTCAAGGCCAAAACGTAGGTTGACTTATGACAACCAGCCATGCTTGGAAAGCTCAGCACATCAAAATCAGCCGTGAACAAAGTCTCGTCCTGAGAGATTCTCTTACAGCTGCACAATCAGCCATCATTAAAGAAAAAGCGTGATTTCATCAGAATTTGGCAGAACGATCCTAAAAAAAACAAAAACAAATCCAAAGTAAAGCGTTCAGCTGTGCACCAGAGAGACAGCAGGGACGTGTCTTTCAAACACTGGTTCACTGCTGCTGTAATCTCAACGTAGTCAGAGAAAAATGGCCAACTGACAGACACGCTCATTGCGCTGCAATATACTGTGCGCACACACACACGCACACACACAGACGTACAAACAGTATCATTCATGGGTCATTCAGCTAAACTACAGCTACTATCATTTTATCTCTTGCTAACAAGGACCTTCTGTCACCCCATTAAACTCAGTGACTGTACAAACAGGACATTTCACTCACCCTCCGGTCTTGGAGTGAGGCAGGCATCGCAGGCTTTTGCTGCTGGCTGGTTGATGAGCGTGCAGAGCTGACAGGCCCAGTCCTCTTCCTCCCTCTTAGCCACGTTATCGTTGGTCCTCTCACTGTAGGCCCAGCTAATCAAACTGTTCCTGACCGGGAGCTTACTGGAGAGAAGAAACGCAGGCGGGACGGCCGTTAAAAAGCTGCTAAAACAGGCGCACTAATGAGTCAAACGTGTTCACTGTAGCGGAAATAATGTTGCTGAGTTTGTTCATCCTAAAAACTGGACACACACACACTTGTACCCATCAATGAGGGGAGACGCACTGTTTTGACTCCTTTTTGTTATTCTAACATTTTGTCCACCCCATTAGAATGACAACTTAATTACACAGCAGCACAAAATACTGAATCACCAACTTTCTAAAACAACAAAAACAGAAAACATTATGATCTTAATGAAAGAAGGATTTCGGGGGGGATGGCTTTAACTAGGTGTACCTAATAAACTTGCAGCATCTGAGTGTATTTCCATTTGTAGAAAATGAGTCTTCCATACTTGGAAATGTTTTCCAAAATGATTTACAATGTGTGCATATGTAAACATACATGGATTATTTATATCACAGGCCTTCATTATTAGGAACTGCAATAAGAGCAATACAACTATATACTATAAAACAATATGCACTATTACTGTAAGCCGATGAAAGAAAACACAGGCAAAGAGAAGAGGCAACTTTAACTTGACAAACATTTGCAGATCAAGCAAGAGGATGAAGATATGCGACAAGGAAAACGGGTTTCACATAATTGCTCCGAGCATACATGTTAGTGCTCTGACATGAAACTCGGCTATGTTTGACAAGAAGGCAAATCTGCAATGCCAACAGTCATGGAGGAGGAAAGTAGCAGCGGCTTTCAGGAAACTTTCCTCACAGATTGCTTTATCAGCTGTGTAATGCGTTGTAAGGGCTTTAGGCTCTAACCCCTCGCAAAGCTTTGCTCAAACACAACCCAGGAGGTGTTGAGCCTGTGCCCTGTCTGGCAAACACAGCCATATATGCGCATTAATTCCCCCCCCCCATAACACTTCCCACTCCCTGCCAAGCCCATCTGCCTGCAAAGATGGCCTCGCTAAATTTGAGCGTATCATCTAAAAAGGCTTTAGAACTTTCTGCAAAGACTAGATTTGGAAAAATGACACCGTGTCGCTTCTTGGTTTTGAATCAAAAATTATTAAAATGTATTAAGAAAAATGTAATGTAAAAAAGTTTGAAAGAGTAAGCACCACCTAGTTCATTTTAAGTAAATACACTAAATATAATGTAAGCCAAACAATAATTACATTAAAGAAGGGATTGTCTTGGTCTTACTTCAGGTTATCAAATATCTTTGAGCAACTCCGAGACCAAACTCCAGTGAAACAATCCTCGCAACAATGCCAGACAGACACTACCTTTTCAGTCAAAGTGCCAAACGTCAGAGGATTTGTACCTGACGTCGACCCCGCTGGGATCTCCCTTCTGACAGCTCCCGCAGAAGTAAGTCATCCTGCCATTGTCTCCGAGACGACACACTGTGATGACATGAAAGCACTGGCCGCACTGGGGACGCTTGTAGACTTTGTAATGTTTGTAGAGAGGAGAGCCAGATTTGCGACACTGATAGAGATGAGGAAGGCAGAAAAGAGTGAATAAAAAAAAAAAAAAAAGGAAAAAGCATTCACCTTCCCTTACTTATCAGTTATGCATGGACAGGAATATTTGTTTTATCTTTTCTCTAGTCGGTGGGGCTTTGGCTTTTTCCCTCCTTCCTCTGCATTGCAGGATTTCAAGTTAATCTGCTGTTGCAAGTCAAGTCTAAATACCTGCAAGTAGCTGCGCGCACATGCAGAGCTACCACTGTTTTGAATACTGTCTCAGCTATTGATGTGGAAACTTCTAACCTTGTAAAACAGGAGAGTGAAATCACGCGTCATCTTCACCAAGTGGTGGATCTGCTCGTCTGTCAGCTGTTGGACCTGAAGAATCAAGCGGCACAGTTAGCTTCGGTTCACCGACAGAGAGAGAGAACAAACCTCGTTTGTATAGCTCTTCATTTCAAGACAGCGATGAAAGGCGCTTCACAGTCAGCAGATCAATAATACAAGCATATAAACAATAAAAACAGCAGACGCGAACGAGAAAAACTGGATTTAAAATGATGCAACGGAGAAAAAAAAATTACATACAATGTATTTCTAAGACTTGAAGGCCAGGCAGCAAAGAACCTAACTATGGCTCACACGGAGTGAAGAAGAAAAAGCACACAAACTTACAGCACTTGGAGCTTTTTCAAGACAGCTCGGGGCTTGAAGGAGGGGGAGCTTGTAAAGATTCAGAGGTCCCAGAAGAAGGGGTCAAAGGTCCAGCGTGCTATATTTTTAAACCCCATCTAATACTTTCTAAAGGTGAGCAGAGCCAAACCAAAGCCCTGGTGATAGCTGCGTAGTAGCAGTATTCATGCCGCAAAGTGTCTCTAACTGGCAATGGATGAGACACGAAAAATAAAAATCACACTTTTCTTCAACGGGTTGCTTTATGGGAATATTTCCTGAGAGAATTGTGAAGCATTGGATCTTTCTCATTTCACGTGATATGATTTCCAGACCATGAATAATAAATATTAAAGTGATGTTTTGTCAAAACATGTTAAGAGTCAGAGTGAAAAACCCCTATTTGAGTCTCGACAAAGACGATATACATTCAAGAAAATAAAATCCCCAATTCAAAACAGGCCTATCTGTGTCGCAATGCGCTTGTTTTTCTTTCTTTTGCCTGCTTCACCCTCCTCATTGCAATGCATCAGTCAATCATGCAGGAGCTTAAAGGTTGTGTTTTTTTCTGTGAGTGTTGTCTTGCATTTTTATTCTCTTTTTTTTATTTTTTTTTATTTGTTCCTCTGCTGAACACAATCCATCATCTTTCCCGTACCTTCACAGCCGGGTGGAGGCCCGAGTCAAACAGGGCTTCGTTTTTAATGATGTTGCCGACTCCTGGCATGACGGCCTGGTCGAGGAGAACGTCGCAGAGCATCCTGCTGCTTTGGCTCCTCACCGCCTCCACGGAGCGGGAGAAGCTGAACTTGGAGGAGCACACGTCCAGACTCTCCAAGGCCCTCACCCTTTGCTCACAGTCCTCTGTCAACCTGCAAGTGACGCACTTTTACAAACACTGGAGGAACTTAGAAAACGTATGGCTGCCGTTACTGAACGTGTGCCACGAGGTTCTGGAGGTTAAACATCTCAAAATGGTTTCACATATCCTGTTACAGTTTGTTTGTTATGAGGTAGGACAGCGTAGGTTAAACTTTCAGACGGCGGAAATAAATGTGTGTCTGGCTACTGAATAGTACACCGGGACCTTATAGTCAATGAACAGGACAAATGTCGACGCTGTGTTTTTCATGCAACAGCAGCCGCCGTCTTCAGACACAGCCTAATGTAGGACATGCCCACTGAGTGAGACTCACACTCCAAGGTGAACCTCTGTCACCTCAATCTATCTAGGCTACGCTGGTGTCCCTGTTACCTTATTTCCACCGTGCTGTCAAAGAAGCACACCGTGTCGTTAGTCAGGTGTATTTGCAGCACCGGTGCGGAGCCGGTCCTATCCTTCCTCTCAGCAGGGTTTATACGCATTGATCCATTCATCCCAAAATGGACTCTAAAGGATGGGAGCATGAAAGAAAAAGAAGGGAAGAAGAGGACAAATTCCACTTACAGATAGCGTGTCTCAGTTATGTGTAGAAGACTTGGTAACAAAACGACAGAAAGGAGGCCCGGTGGTGGGAGACACTGGAAACTTCACAGGCTCAAACCCCAATATGCTGATGTACAGTGCAACTCTATACGTTGTTACAATTTGGGTTGGGTTGTATGAACACACGTACAGTGTATACTGTGAGAAAATACAAGTGTATCAGCTGTTAAAGATTATACAATGTTGGTTTTACAGTTGAATTATCGCTTTAGTATCTCTAGCTGCATTGCAAATCAATGATAGAAGTATCTGAATTTATTGAGTATTAGTACACACTGCAGTACACACTGCAGCTGCCCTTACAAAACATGAACTGTTGCATGCAGTATGTATTACATTGCACTTTGACACTATTGCTTATATACCTGCAGTGCAGAGGATTGTGGGTCAGGGTAGCCAGAGAAGCATGCTTGCATGCATACTGCAAAAGGCGACCAGTATGGAATAGGACATCGTGGTATTTTTTATCATACTGGATTTGTGATTTGTATTGGGACATGCTTAATCTGTTCCTGGCATATTAGATAGTATGGTAATACGGGTATTGGAACGCACAGTAAACAGGCTTGTCCGTGATGAGCCAGGCCTGCGCAGATTTGATCCCCAGCCATCGCCGCACAATGCATGCCGGGTTAGAATTGTGTCCGACTTGATCCAGACTTGCTCTGACGCCATGCACACATGGGCGAAAGTAACCTCAAGCTAACGAGGCCACTGCAGTTTATAGAGCCATGGCCCCAGTTTCTCTCGTCCGACAGCGAGACCCAGGGCATCATGGGAAACGCCTGGCTGTCGCCTGATCAAAGATGCCCGATTGGCTCTTCATTTTGACAACAAATCCCAACTGTTTGTCTTCAATCCTAATTTTCTGTGCAATTTAACGTATGATTGTAGGCTATTAAGTCTTATGTTGCGCAATGACGGTCTAATCTGTTAACAAACATATATTGAGTGGTTGATAATACATGTTTATATAGCACTTATCAAAACAAGTGTCAATTACAAAAGTAAAGCATGCGTGTAAATAAATATATATAAATATAAATTAATACAGGTATCCTGATGGATCTAGCAGGATGTAAACATTGCTGTGACTTCCTGCTTTTAGTTCCCGCCCCCCTGCTGCTGCAGATCTTTTCCACCTTCCAGGCACAATTCATCTCGAACCAGCCTAAACCTTTTTTTTCTGGCAAACTAAGAAGTATGGTACCATGAGTATTGTAATGCACACGTAGTAATTGCACGTGCACAGTCCTCTACTTTACCTCAAAGTTCTTGCACCAAAGTACATGAAGAGCTCCTTGCCCAGAGTTTCCACTCCGGTGTACGGACACCCAACAAAACTGTGGAAGGCATTTCCTGCAGGGTTGTTTTTCTGTTAGGAGACAACAACACGTTAACGGGAAACGAGCTGGAGAATTATAACACACTCCAACGCTAATTAGCGTCATAACATAACTTACGGTGGATGTTATCAAACTGCCGCTGGTTTCCTTCCATTTCTGTCCTTTTTGGACTTTAGAGCGGATTTTCTCTCCGTTTAACGTGCACCCCGGACCTTCAACCATCTTCAAGTTCAGTTTAAAAAAAAAATGTAACAGTAAAACTGTCCTGCAGCGGCTGAATGGAAAGTAAAACTCTGTAGTCTTCTCGATTCCCCGCCACGGGATTCAATTTTGCGCATGCGTTGTACGGTTTGTATCCGGAAGTAGGCGGTACATGAACGCATCGAATGCACGCGCCTATTACTGTCAATTAATCTGTACTATGTAAAAAATAAATCACAACAACTCAGAAGAGTATATTACTGGTAGTTACATTTGCACAGCATGAACATTAATCATTAGTATATTTTAAACCACCTTTTAAAGCTTGTTTATGTACAGATTGATGCATTACTACCTTTACCTTCAATTACTACTTCAACCACCAGTCATGGGAAGTTACATGTGACATCGTAAAGCAATGGAGATAGTTGGTTAAATTCAGATTTCTCAACTTGCAGCCTTTTTGTAAAGCTTACTCCAAATATGTACATGCAAACCCCTTGATACAGTGTAACACATTTATTGTAGGACTAGTCTTAAAAATATAAGGATTTACTAGTCTGACACTGTACATTTTTTGAGACACTTTACAGGAGCCAATAATCTGTGTTACATCTAGGGGTGAGCGTAATTGTATTGACTGTCCACGTGAGGGCGCCGCTGTACCATTCTTGGGACTAATGCTCACACAGAGTATGACTTAACCATATAATATAGATAGATAGATAGATAGATAGATAGATAGATGTGACACACACGCATGAAGGTATACATACTAGCTTTTTCTGCATGTTTGAGTTTTCAGTCTGAATTACAAGTAATTAGTGTGATTGAGCCACACACATTGAGTCATATAAAGAGCAAGTAAGTAAGTACTGAACCTTTATTTCACATTACATGGCACATTCAAGTTCCTTAGAATGTCCTTGATGTGTGACTCCATCCATTATACCATCACCCCAGGTTGTTTTTAACGGCCAGATGTGAGCCTTATGGCCTTGTCATACAACCTTCCATTCCTCCACCAGGGTGTCCCATCTGGCTAAAAAAAATAAAATTCAGAGGAATTTTAATTTGCATTATTGTCAAAAGATTTTCTGCATGGCTTGCTTCCGTAATTGCAACAACTTGTTTGCTCTGCAGTTTCACCATCCAGAAGCCCTTCTGTGGGCCCAGATAAAAATAGATAGACTCCATGTTCTCCAGCCAAGTGTACAGCCATCCCCTCCTTCAAAAAAGGCAGCACTCAGCAATAATGTGTATTAACATCTGAAGCCTGCTCTCTCACGTTGGCTCCAGAAGGAAGTGGCATACTTGAAGCTGGGTCTCACCCAAGGAATTATAATGTAACTCAATCCAAGTAGCAAAAAAATAAAAATGGATTGTGCCCTCTTGCAGTCCTCGGGACCCACAGTATCCCAGGATAAAAGCAAAAATGTGTCCCTTCATATTTGCAGTGTTCTGTTCCCTCCACAGAATGAGACGCGTTGCAGATTCAAGGGAAACTACCATGCCACGTTGTCTGATGAAAATGACCCCAATGACCTAAAAGATGAGCAGCAGATACAGTATATTCCATGTTCATGGAACTTTTTATTGTGTGAAGTTCTCCACAGTGCTTGCAACCGAGGGTAGTGCCGTAAATGCGGCCAAAGGATAAAACTGGGCCAACTTTCTAACGTTTCATGACAATGACAAAGTACAAACAAACGCATTGATTAAATAACTGGAGAAAGAACTTAAGCACTACTCTTGTGATATTGGTCCCTAGCCGGTTTCTTTGTAATAAAGTTGTATCATCAGCTAAGGACGGACTGATGATCATGTACTACATTGCCTGTTATGTGTTTAATCCTCTTTATTGTAATCTATTGACTGATTGTACCAAGCGTAAACTTGACAGCTAATCTGTACTTTGATATTTTTACCATTCCGTCTATTGTACGTCTTTCACTCTACAGTAGGTTGTTGTTTTCCCTGTTTTGCTTTGTGCACCAGTTTGAACTGTGAAGCCTTTAGTCTGCTGATGTGCCCCCACACCAACCCTCACCAAGAAAACCCCTTGTTCATTTTAGTTTTGCTGACAATACGGTGGCATCTGCTTTGTACTACTGTAAGAAAGGGCAAACCGTGGGCTCTTAAACATCTTTTAAAGAGATTTTTGCTCAGTGAAACCTCTGAGACTCAACTCAACAACAGACTCAATGGAGCGAGCGACACAGAGCCTTGCAGTTTGTCAGCTAAAATACAAAAAGTGCAGCTACAGAAGTACAGTATTCCGCGAACTAGATGATCACCCAGGCGTGGCCGGCAAACTGATGAGCACTGGGGGGAAAAGTGTCAAGGTGTGTCAAGATAAATGCACCGTGCTCTCAGGTGTGACACACAGGAGGAAGCCAAAGTGGATCCTCAGAATGTGGAATTGGACATCTCCACCTGGTGCATGTACAAACAGAGGTGTGTATGCGAGTGTGTGTGCATTTTTGTGGGTCTGTGCATGTACAAGTGGAAATTCCTCTGCAACAACCCATGAACTTATTTAGCCACAATATGAGTTACATGGTGATATGATGGTTTATTTCACTCTCAGTGACTATAGCAAACAATCATTGTTAAAATTATTATTTATTAAATATTTGAATTCATCTTACCTGTTGGAAATAGCTATCAGATTTAGCAATTAAAGATGGCTTATCTCAGGACTTTAAATGTCTATTGACAACGTATTTACACCACAATTTTCATTGGAATTTTCATAGAAATGTGTGGCTCAGTTTGAGTTAAATTGTCCGGGTTTAAGTTGGACAAAGTGTCTGTATTAATGTTTTGGTTATGATTTGATTTGAAACAAAAAGGCCCTGGTCGAGTCCACAGAGTTTACAATTTGCATGCTAATAAATGACCTTTTGTTCAAATAAGTACCTATTTCCCTTTAATCAGCCTCCCATCTGACCGTGTGTTTACACAAAATCACATCTGGCAATCATTCAATGTGCCCAGTGCAACAACGCTGCTAATGCTGGCCAGTGAGCTCTTGAAGTTTGAAAAGGATCTGCCAAAAGCAAAGATGTTTGTGTCCAGAAAATATAAAGTTGATATACCTGATGGGAGCTCAGTACCTTGCTTTGGCCGGGCCGATGATTTTCTTCCAACAGATTACTCATAACTTTAGACTTTTGGTAAAAACTGAATAAAGAACGTCAGTTCAACAGCACATACCGACAATGATACTATTTTTGATACAGCTGTCGATCAATAGCTCAAAGTCAGTCTTTTTCAGACCTGTACTCTGTGGCACAGAGGAGCATAGATACACACAGATGTAATTTAAATGAAGGTACAAGCTTGCACAGCAACTACAATTCACACATTTTATTGAACCATTATGAGACTCCTAATGGAGGAAGCAAACTGTCTTGAGACTTGCAGAGATCTTCTAACGATCTCCTAATTGTTACATTAAATTAGTAGTAGGCGTCCAGCTGTTACTCTCTTTTTGGTGTAAATACATCTATGTGTGTGTGTCTTTGTGCACCTATCTGTGGACACATACTGTACGTGTATATGCCCGTCTCAAATTTGCATGGCTACATGATTCATGCCTGTATTTATATTGAGGATATTAAAACACACAACCTAATAAACTGCAGTCTGTGTGATGAATACTTCATGAGTTCTGAAGTAAAATGGGATTTCATTCATTAAACAAGAGTCAAAAGCCCATTTAATTGCTGGGAAGGTGAACACAAGGCTGAGCTGGTTATTGACTTGCAGTGCATAATTAATTAGTTTAACACTATAAGGAATGTTGAGTCAACTATGTCATTTGACATGTTTCTTATTCTCCTCTAATTTGGGATTCTTTTGTGAGGTTTTTTTTACAAGTTACAAGGCCTTTATTTAAAGCAAGTACATATTGAAAGAAGAAATTTGCCATGGACTGTACGGAATCCGTGGTTGTTAATTACTCAAAATATTTGCTTTTAGACTATAGCTGCAGTATAAAGGGGTGGGAAAATTTAACAAACCATTTTAAGTACGTAGAAAAATAGGCTCATACGCTTCAAACAGAATGCTGTTTATGTTTTTCTCTGGAAAAGTTGAGGGTATAAAACTGCCTGTAAAGCAAAAATGACAGTTGTTTCTTTGGCAGAGGGAAGCTTAACTGCAGATGGAGATGCGTTGCTATGCAACTGGGATTTCAAAAGTACTTGCCGCACCAGGGTCACATTTCAATGTCTGTCTCTCCCAGCTTGGCAGGAACTGATGACTTCTAATAATGCTATTTTTAAAGCTTCTCATTTACAAACGTGAATATTCCATAGCATACACTGCATAATGTGGTAAGATTGCATATTATTCAGGAAATGTGGGGGAACTTCTGCCTTTTTACTCTGGTTCATATCACTTCTAAATCATACTTTATTATTCCAGGGACAAAATGAAGTGGCACGGTACATACTCAAATTGCAATTATGAAATGCTATATTGGCAACCCACACATTTAAGGTTAATCTAATGTTGATCCTGTAAGTAGCAGAGAATAATAGCTCAAATAAAGACCTAAATGAAAATGTAGCATGTGGTGCATATAAAAAGCTAAAAATTCCAACCTTATGTTTCTAAACGTCTTTTTTTGACTCATCCTGTTATCTTTACAAATACATCTGTTTCCAAAGTCCATTTTTTCCCATAAACCCCTTCAACCCAGCTCCTGTATTCCCTGATCTAAAGGGTGTATTAATGCACATCATACACAATATGTTCATTGTGTCACCCGGAGGATTTGTATTATTGTTCCATCAGCATTTTCACTGGTCAAGGGTTTTGAATAGCACACATTGGATAAGGAAAAAAAAACAAAAAAAACCCAGAACACACGCACAGTCCCTTTAATACCTTCATAATAAAGTCCTGCTTGTTTGGCCCTCTCAGCTGGAAACATCCTGAAGAGTGCTATTTTAAAGATGTAAATGACAGGTCACGTTACTCACGCTACTCAAAAACTTAAAAAAAACGACTTGTGAAGATGGAGTGGAGAGCTGCTTCCCTGGGCTTCCACAGCCCAGCTCACCACATCAAACCACATCAAACCACATCCCAGCACTCAGCTCACACACACGGCACCTTTCAGACGGGGAGGCCTGCTGGGAGATGGAGAAGTCAGCGGAGCAGGGCGGGTGCCTTCTGAAGTCGTGTACCGAGTCCACCATGGAATGACCTGGAAAACAGGAAACCCCTAACACAGTTTCTTTTAATGGGAAGTCAGTCACTGCAACAGAACAACACACAACAGCACAGGAACAGCCATACACACGCTCCAGAGGCTGGGAAAGGGACACAAATAATGCGGGAAAAGGCTAAAACAGCAGATATAAAGACACCCTGCAGCTCTGTCATTAGCACAACACAAAAGCCAAGTTAGTGGCTTTTGACATGATCGGGATGAATTCATTCAGAACAAAATGGCTGCAGGGATAAGCGAGAGTTCAGTATTACAGTAGGATATTTATCCTCTAGGTGGCAGTGTTCCCTTCTCCATCAGTGATGCTCTCGCTGGAAGGAATTGGACTAAAAAACACAGATTTCTTCCCTTCCGCTCACACCAGGCTCCACTTGTCATCCACTGGTGCAACATCAGGCATCAAAATAACTGCTTTAGTGTAAATCCAGACATCCAGCACTTTGAGCTCATCCAACCGCTGCTGTCAGGTGGAAAAGGTAAATGTCAGTTTACATCATCAATAATCTCTATTACCCCCATACAGAGCATAGCCTACTGTTAGACTAATTTGATAATGGCACATTTAATTAGATGTAAACGATGGCCCTCAGTGAGGAAACCTCAGTACAAGATGCAGGGCAGGGTTTCTGCTGGAACATGTTTACATGCTTTAATGTTCCAAAAGAACAATTCAATTCAATTCAATTTATTTGTGTATAGCCCAAAATCACAAATTACAAATTTGCCTCCGAGGGCTTCACAATATGTACAATTTTTCTTAATAAACCTGTATTCACCATACTGTCAGAAATGCTCTGTTTTAGCACCTGACACTTTAAGCCCCCCCCCCTAAAAAAGAAAAAACCCAATCTGCTCTGATTGGCTTGCGAGAAAAATATTGCACATTTGCAAAGGTGAATCTCAAGCGGTGGGTGGAGATTCAATCCACCTGTAATCACACCCAACAGTGACCGGGTCACTGGGTCTCCATGATCTGTGACCAGATTTGGCCTAATCACAAAGAATTATTATTGACAGGTTACGTATTCAGTAACCTGTCAATAATAACCTTTAATCTCCACACATGTCCAAAGGGAGACAGTTCCAACGTTTAGGAGCCACAACCTCAAAAGCGCAGTCTTAGTTTTAAATTTAGAGCGAGGAACAACCCACAAACCTTGATCAGAGGACCTTAGTGACATACTGTAAGGCTGCAGTAGATCTCTAAGGTAGACAGGAGCCTGACCTTGGAGAGATAAGTGATCCCAACAGCCTTGAACTGAAGTCTGAATTTGATGAGGAGCCGGTAGTCTGGAGTAGTAGAGTGTCCATTCACTCATTTGCCCAGGGTCTTTGCCGTTTCACTTATGCAATGGCCTCTATGACAACACTATGTCCTTGAATTTATTTTGTTCCCAAAAGGTGAAGAATGCAAGTTAATGCTCAAATATTAGTTTTCGTTTTCATGTTTTCACTCCACCATTTTCATTGTTTAAATTTTTGTTTCCAATTTTTTAACGTTACGTAAAGTTAACGTTAAGTCTTTACATTTGTTTTAACACTTTGTGTTTCCAAGTTAAAGTCCGGTACATCTGTTATACCCTTCATAAATAAAAAAACCTACTGAAAACTTTCAAAAGGGAAAGGGGGAGATGCATGATGTAGTTTTTCTTGCGAGCATACATTCTGAACATGCCTCCCTCTTGATTTGAGTGAAAATGCCATTTGTAATTACATCGTGCCTGACGGTGAATTTGGCAGAGTTGGCTGTTTATTAATTCTAAACAAATCAAACCCTGCCAAATTACACTGAATGATTAATTGAACATTTCCTGTGAGTCTGTAGAAATGATTTGGAGATTTGAATAATACAGTCATGACAGTTTTAAGCCATTTTGGATTTAGAGGGTTAATAAATAAAACGACTGTTGGACAAAGCCTTACATGGGGCTCATCAACAGGTAGCATGTGATTAAACCAACACAACCATCACACATATTTCACAGCTAATACCCAGTATCAGTCAGCAGAAAGCAGTGTAGTAGCCACATTTCTATTGTTAAAAAAGCAAGTTCACACATGCTGCTCCATGTGTATATGTCTCATGTAACAGCTACTTATACTTCATTTTGATGTTACTAAATATATCTTAATTGCACTGCAAGACATTATCATTACAGTCAGTCAAACAGCTATCTTTAGTATATTTTATTTTTTCTCTGTACAGTTGCAGGAGCTCAGGTCAGTGGTTTGGAGCAATTTGTAGACCACTAGCACTCCGTTTGAAGACGTGAACCTTCCCATTCGGCACTCAATCGAACCAGTTCTCAAAACAGGGAGTGATGTTGAATCGATATGTGCATATTTGATGTTTTCCAGCATGCACAGTGCTCTGGATCATCACTCCATGGAGTTTGTGGTACCCACGTACTCTTTGAAATAGTTCTTTTGAAGCAAACTCTACAAAAGGAATCTTCCACTGCATATTTCCTGGCACTTTTTCTCATCTCCAACTCCAATTCAGTTTGGCTGACATTTTGAATTAGCTGATGTTTCAATCCTCAGCCCTTGATAATTCATTATTGGTAACAAGAAAGTATGCGTGTGATCGGGGCACAATCCATAAGTGCCTTTCTACAGAGACATGTTGTTGTTTACTCTCTAGTTGCCAGGCTCAAGGTAATGATCAACGTTTAGCTTCATGGTCAGGTCCATCTGAGACATCACAGACTTCAGATGTCGTTCAAAACCATATGAGTCACCAGCTGGAAACCTCCTACCCGATGATATCCTCATACATTTTTCCTTTCATCCTATCTGTCTCTTTACAACAACGATGACTCCTTGCAGCCTGAAACCTTTGTAAGCCCACCTAAGGCCTGAAACCTGTAAGGTCAGAACTAAAGTTGAAAACCTAAGTCCAGAAACTGCATTATCCTGACAAGGTGTTAATGGTCAGTGGGAAAGTCAGGCATTGCAGGTAACCTGTCAGCCCTGCTGTTTCTGCCTTCTTCCAGTGGTCTCCTCCTGTCATGTAAGGTGAAAACATACCCTTAGCCTCTGACTTTAGAAAAGGATGGAAAGCCAGTGTATGTCTATGCAGCTCAAAGTAAAACGAGGCAAATGGAATTTTTTAATATTTACTTTTAAATGCCATCTTGATTTAAGAGCAAGAAACACGTATAACTTCATACACTGTATGTATATTATCATAATGTGGTTAAACAACTTGTTTTCCTCACAGTCCACGAAGTATCTGAGTTGATACCAGAAAGACTTAAAAAACAAAACAGCCAAAAAGTTCAAAACAACATAAAAACATAAAATAAATCACATAAAAGAGACAAACCAAGCAGAAAAATAAACCACCAAATTGCATCAATCAAAGAATTGTATAAATATATATATATATACAATTCTTTGATTGACGTAATCAATTTCTAATGGAAGTGTCTAAAAAGAGACAGTCATGCATGCATATGATCATCCTGTATCGTTTAAATGAAATATAATTACAGGTCACACTCTGAAAACACAATGAAATCAGTCGTGACTCAATCAGTGCGACAGGTACTCCTACCATTTGCCATTTTAATTCTATCTGTGTGTGTCTCTCTCGCTCACACAGACACAGTTCTGAGATAATCACACACCCACCCACGCACGGACACACAGCCGAAGCACACGGTCATTACTTTGCCCGGTGCACAAATTTCCACAGCTAATCCTTTGATCTGAGGCCTTGATTTTAGGGGAGCGGTTGCTTCCTCAGGCTGCATTTGAGCTCTATTATTTATCACAGAGTGTCACGGGGCCCAGCAGGGAAGGGAAGACGAGGGAAAACAAGTCTCATCTTCTATTATTCTTTGATTCACCTCCTCCCACTGTGCTCAGTGTCAGTGTGAGTTTTAATTGGTCTGTTTCAGTGAGCAGCATTGCTTTGGCAGTAACGTCTCTCTCTGTCCATTGTTTCAGAAATAATAATAACACGCATTATGTTTTGAGAGTCCTTAAGTTTGCTCGCAGCTTAAACACGCGCTGTATCTACAACCACTTTTGGTTACAGTGTATTTAATGGTGCATTTTGCTACCTTGAATTGGCTATAATCACTATTTTGTATCAAACTTTGTCTGTATGGATGTATGTGTATTGAGAACCATTCATCCAATCAACTTCACACATGGCGGGTGTATTTCTGGGGACCCAAGGGAGTGCCGCGTCAAAATGGTTGCAATTTGGACATGCAGCATGTTTAATATTAATAAACTTTGAATAAACAAGCGAGCAGCGCTCTGTGCAGCAGTAGGGGCGGGGCTTCAAGGCTCTGCAGAGCATGAGGCCGCGGGTCATTGACTGCAGTTGACTTTTGCTGCAAGATGCTGGATAAACTAACGTTACAACCAAACTCTTCCCTGGAGACTATGAGAGTGGGCGATTCTCGACAATGCTCCAAGCTGCACCTCCTTGGGGACAGGCGATTGGCTCGCTCCAAACAGGCCCCTGCTCCTTACGGCCATGCCCCACATGGACACTGGACTAGTACTAATACTGTATCATATGTTCACGTGAAAATAATGAGACAATGTGAAAGGCCCCCCTCGTAGTGATAAACCCACGCAGAATAATCCCTCAACTCTGCAATCCAAGATATGCATGTGTGACATAAAATTGCCCATGAGTGTGAATGGGCATGTTAGCCCTGTGATAGACTGTGAACTGTGTACTGCTTTTGCATCGGTTATGGATCAATGTAAACTACTACATTCATTATTAAAAGGTAATCAAACTTACTTACTTTTGCAGAAATGGAACAAGAAGTCCAAATGTCTCAGGCTGTCCCACCACCACCCTGAGCACCACGCCCAGGTCATTTCCTCCTTTGGCCCTTAATCTAAACATACTGTAAACATACTGTAACATATATTTAAAGAAATAGTCGCCTACTTCTAGATAACAACACAAACTAAAGTAAATAACAGAGAGGTTGTGCTTGAAATTAAGAGTAATTTCGTTCCACAAATGTCCAGGACCCAGATGCATTCAGACATAATTATTCTCCACAGTCTGCAGTAGTAATGACTTGGGTTAAGAGAGTAAACAGGTCCTGTGGTGAGCTGACAAAGACAAATGACATACTCCTTCTCTTACCCTTAACCCTCATTTTTTTGTCAGCGTCCAGCTGGGCCTACATCGGAGACGGTTATGTTCCAGCTTAAGAATTCCTGTTTTGAGCTAGAGAAAGAGGAGAAGCAGAGGAGAAGACATTGACAAAAAGGATGCTCTAATTATCTAATTGGCCACTTGTGGTCTTCCCTCTGTGGAAATGTCCTTGTAACGGCTCTATAATGGGCTTTATATCACACAGGTGCTTTCCCAGCACGAGTCCAGACACTAACACAGATCGAGGAACTTCATCTTAGTCTTTCTCCCACAGTTGTTTGCCATTTTTTATTTTGATGTCTATAATTTATAATGATTTCCCTCACTATTTTGCCAGTCTTGTTACTGCATGGTCACACTTTTCTTTCCTCTTCTCTAATTTAAATTATATATTGACATACCTTATATATCTAAAGATTTATATTTCTCGATATAGGACCTTTATGTATTAACACTAACTGTTCTTCCAGCTTATTTTATTCCTGTGGGACAGTTTATTTTTAAAGCTTGGAGGGAAAGTTTTTACTTAAATAGCCATATATCCTGTCAGTATTTGTAAGAAACCATATGTGAGCCTAATTGGACAATATGATCACGTTCAGCCGACCTGTGTTTAACTATTTTTCAATTAGAATTTCATTAGCATAATTACTATTTCAACATGAGAATGATCATATGGCCAGATACTTCAAAGCTAGTTTGGCTAGTTGAAAAGCAATATTTTACATCTTGGGCTTTGTTCTTACTTTGTTATTTTACTTACCAATTGTATTGCTGTAATCTGGGAATATTGCGACACTGGCAGCCAGGGGCAAGTAACACAAGGTTTACACAACATTTAACCACTATAACCATTACAAATCCATTTTATTTGGAAGTAAAAAGAAAGATGATCGCACCCAAAAGCTAATGTAGTGACCACAGAGGGTCTACAATAATAGGAAATTAAGAATGTTAGAATTCTATGGTTTGATTCACTAATTTAGAAAAACATCATCACTTACTATCACTTCATCAAATGCTATGTAAATGCAGTCTACAACTTTAATTTAGTAATTTGAAATTGAAAATGAATGGGAGTGTGATGGATGGAATAAAGACGGATAAATAACGGGATGACGAGACTACAGACTCTTTAACAAAGGATGGAGATACTGTTACGTCACAATCATAAAGAACTCTGTTTGGTTCTCTTCAGCGGCACCACCTTTATATTGAAACCTTTGAGAAAGAGAGCATGATTGCAAAGAGAGAAAGAGGAAAAGAAAAGGAAAGTGTGGGTGGAATTCATCTTCTGAACAGACAGCAGATCTTTAACGAGGCCTAAAATATCTCGTAGGCATTTTAATGGGCAGATTTTTCAGGTCTTCACACTCACCCACAGGCACAATATAATGTCAGAGCTAAGTGCAGGAGAGAAAAAACCCAACAACAACCTCGTATTGTAAACTATATTTGAAGCATGATGTCATTATCTCTTAGCAATGGCCTCATATCAAACAAAAAAGTACTGCGTCGTGTATCATAGTAAAAACTTTGAAATAGACTGTTGTGGGCGAACAATCGCGGACAAACTGTCATTTAAAGCAGAGATATGTGCAGCAGATGTGTTGCTGTTCAGAGGACATGGAACTGGCATTAATTAAGAATGTATACATCTGGCCTCAACCAATCATTCAAAACCAATGTCGTGTCTGAAGCAGAAATTATTAAATTACTGAAATTAGCAACTAAGCGGAAAGATTCATTGATGTGATTATCTTAAGACCTTTTTAGAGACAATGATGGGTTTTAAAATCATACGTTGTTAGCGTAGAGTTACTCTTTTCTAGCATTATTATTAGACGCTCAGAGCAACTGACGTACTGTAAATTGTGTGATAGTCCACACAAAGTGGGGAGGAGGGGTGTCGGATGGGTCAAACAAACAGTACTTTCACTCAGGAGTCTGCTGTTTATGTCCAATGTGAAGCTAAAAGTTTACTTTGACATTTTGTCACATCAGTTGTTAGTCAAGTTGATGTCAACCACGCTCTTTTCCTAAACCAACAAAGTGGTTTAGTTTCCTAAAACTAACTTCCTGTGAAGACGGAAGTTTATTTTTGAAAAGACTCTTTGCATGGTAAGAGTGTGTATTGACACGTCCACGTGACAACTGACACTAGAGGTACCTACAGCGTCTTAGTTTAAAGCTTAGGGCCACCGACAGCTGTGAGTGAGAATGTGTTGGGCTTGTCTGTGGACCTGCATTATCAGAGTATAGGTCAACAACCAACTACTTATAGTTGTAGTAGTATTTAATAACTAGACTGGAGAGTACTAATTAGATTAAATGTGTTAGCCTCAGCATATGAGGCAGCAACAGCTTTGGAGTTACAGCAATAGTGTTTATAATGTTATTTTCTGCTTCTGTTTAGCTCACAGGAGTGTTACTAACACAGAGTCAATTTTCCCTTTGTAGTAGGTTGATTCCACACAGGACAGGAAGTTGACCTCATTTTCATTCGGCAAAGAGAGGGAATTGCTTCTCATGGCATTCTGGGATTCCAGGTAACGTGGGTGATGTCGGCGTGTGATCTCACATCTCACCAGGAAATCTGATTCTGTTGTTTCCCTCCACTTTTTGCCTCTACTCTTTTCTTTTCATTGACTTTCTACACACGGTCACGGTAACATATCTATATCTATATATATGTGTTGTCATAGATACATTCCTCTGATTCACTACTACTGGTAATATGGACAATTTACACTTTTGCTGTTGAACCTATACGACGCTCCACTGCAAGATCATCCCATAATCGGCTAAGCGTGTGCGTATCCGTGTGTGTCTCCTTCTTAATTGCCGTTTAAAAATCCAGGCTGACACCATCTAAGTTGTTTAAATGAAAACGCCTGACTTGTGTTTGGAAGGCTTACTGATGAAACCCACCGTGCAGGAAGGTTTAACTCAAGAGACTTCACTTCCAGGAGCTGGCAGTCTGGTTGCCTAGCAACCGGTTGTGTAGTCGCAGTCTCAAAAACATAAACCCACTCCTTTTAAAATTATTGAGAGCGTTTCCTTTCTGCCAGACTGGCATTCAAGTGTCCCTGTTGCTGTGTTTCATTTGATTTGCTTCCGTGATTGTTGGCAACTCTTTGTGGCTTTTCTTTTTAATGGCTTAACTCCTCTTTTGATCCCTTCACTCATTCATACGGTCACCTCATAGACTGTAAATAAGGAGTGCACGCAGTCACCGTGATGTCATCCATTGGTTTGTGGCTTTGTCACGTTTTATTTTTGTCACGTCAGTCGTTAGTCACATGACTTGTCAGTATCGTTCCGTGAGTCCCGTCGCAGGAGTTGTCACTCGGTGGTCTCGCGTGTTGTTAATTAAGCAGTGAACTCGTTTACCTCACTTAAACATTTAAATAAGCATAATATGCAATGTTTTGCACCCATTTGCACATTTCCACTGTATCCACATAATCTGTCATTTGTTTGTATTCGTGTATGTGTGTGAGTGAGATTAAATGGTTTCCTATCCACTTCTGTCAGCATTTGAACCATTCATGTAAATCCTTCCATGTATGATGGCTTTATCGACCCTTTTTCAACCACAGTGCCCTCAACACATTTTTTGTCTCATATCTGTGTTTGGAGCTGTTTGCATACAGGGACTCTGTTTATAAAGGAAGTCTTTCCTGAGGGCCAGCCAAGATGCTTATTTGCATAGCAGCGCTATCTCAAAGAAAGCCAGAGAGGGGCTTTTATAGATCACCAGGCTGTTGCACCATCTTGTTAGTCGTTTGTAAAATGCATATCTGATCAAAGACAAGAAATATTCTTTTTCTAAATTAGCAATGCACTTCCACAAGGGACTTTTATATACGATGTGTTACTGTAGTGTATTGAGTGTGCAGATTTTCCAAAGATTTGTTGAAATGCCTGGGACAAAAAGACGTTTCAAGCATTGCTGTTGCGTTTAGACCCTTTTTCTATTGAAATAATAGGTGTGAGGGCTTGTCAAGTGGATGAAGAAGGGATTAAAAATCTAATTTTTCTGAATATAAATGAGATTAAATCTGCCAGAAGGATGAAATAATTGCTGATGTTTTGTGTGCAGATTCTGTTGTTTGAATATCTGGTTCATATTTTGACAAATGGCAGCATAGATCATCCCTCAAGTATGTAAAAAATTGTAGTTGATATGCATCGGAAACAAATGTTAGTAATGCTCACTGGAAGAAATTACTTTTACCAGCCTGCCAAATATGTCAATGAGCTGCAGTATTTTATCTACTGCATTTTAGATGGGATGAACTAAAAGGACACACGAGACTTTGTGCTCATTTTCTCACGATTAGGAAGGCTTTGGTTATTTCCCTCTCAAACCAGCACAGATGTGGACACAGAGTGGTCAGAGCACCAGTGGTCAGGGGTGGGGCCGGCAGCATGGAGGAGTTTGTTTTAATATGTCCACTTGGAAAATCCTCAGGGGAAATATCATGGATTCTTCTGCAGATGTTTCACTGTGTTTGCATGCTTGGAATTGGGGTTGGGCCCTTTGATCTAAATGAAAATGCACCGCAGAGGTTTGATGCACGGGCGAGTCGAAGCTCTGCTCAGAGAGCAAATCAGAAACCGTTCCCACCTCCGGATTTTCCCAGGTTCCCCTGCAGAGTATACCTTCTGTGATCAGAGACATGGGGATACCACGGCCCGTCGCGTTGATCCATCTCCCTCTTGGCACAGCTTGTATTTGGCATCGCCAGTGGAAACACTCTGAGTTGGTGCCAGCAGTGGCAGTCCACCAATGCCTACATGCTTCCTCCCACAGAGTTCATTTTTACATCAACTCTGCTCTATCATTAGTCTGTAGCCTCTTCATAGCAAAATAGTTAAATGATCAACCAAACAACTACTAAAATGATCTACTACAGGTGCAACATCACCCCAATGTTGTTCGCTAAAACAAAATATAATCTATAACCATTGTGGGCGTCACCGTACAATCAAACTGCAATAATAATTTCAAGGTTTTTAAATCAGATTTGCACGTATGAATCACAGACTGTCACTCAGATTAATTTAGGATTAGATGAATGCTAACACTGTAGTGTTGCCAAATACAAAACAAGTATGAGTAAGCATGTGTATGTGGTTTTGGGTATACACTTTACTTTAAGTCCCCCTATTTAGCATTTATAGAACCATTCAAAAAATGGTTTATGACACTCTCTAATGTGCGTGCACAGCTATAAGGACACGTTTAAGTGTTTTTTAATGTACAGTTTTATAGCTTTTTCTATGAAGACATTTTTTCATATTTTTACAGCTGTTTTTTACTTCATTGTCATTCAACATACGTCAATAAACACATACATCAGCCTCTATATACCTTATAAATTATTTTTTAAATGTTGCTTGTACTTACTAAATAGAGCGACCAAGAGTAAAGTGGTACTGCCGTCTTTTTGTCTCCACAAAGATCTACCCGACCAACCTGAGTGATGGATCAAAAAGACCCACGGCAAGTGACTGTGGTCTGTCTCTGCTCCATTTGACTGTTCAAACACAGCGCTGGCTTTCCATCGGGATTATCACACTCTCTTGTATTAGGTTATCTTAGGAAACCATTACTTGCAACAAACATTGATTCCCCAGATGGCAAAGAATGGTCCCATAATCAATGTCTTGGAGCATCGTGATCTAAGAATTGATGTCACCTTCTTTCTCCCTGTTGGACACTGAAATCAGGCCTTCTTGAAGAAGACAGTGTTGATTGTCTGTCTGCACTAGATATTGATTAGCTTATTTTTTTGTTGGTGGTTGTTGTTTTTCCTCCTGCTTCAGGTTGTAATGGGTGTTTTATTTATCCAGGAAGTCTCATTCAATCTCCACACAGGCAGATACACACATTGTAAGATACACAAATTTGATACCAAATAATAACATACAGCTTCAGTCATGAGAAAGTAACTACAAGCGTTAGCATCTAGGTGTATCTATTAGTAATTCAAGTATACTTGAGTTTTCTCAATGTTGGTGATGACCATCAGATATTTTCAGACTTGACAACTGTGAGTGCAATAGCTATCCTGATACTGATCTGGCTATCTAAGGCAGCAGCATGAGCATATATAGGATATCTCTGGAAAAAAATAAATACAAGCCTTTAACATAACCACAAGATCAAGTTATCTATATACAATGCAGGGGACCCAATATAGATCCTTGTGGGACACCATTTTCAACATTTCAGGGGCTTTATTTGAAATCATCCACAGGTTGAGTATCCATAAAAGGAAAATAGGTTAAATCAGCTTCAAGTAGTTTGGTCAAAACCTATGGAAAGCAACTTATCTTACTAAATGGTGGGATTGACAGTTCCAAATGATTGGACCCATATCCAAACAGTGGTGCACAATGTCGTATTTAGACAGAATCTGAGGTCTGTTATTGAATAAGGATGTGGTAGTCTTGAATCTTTTCAATTGCTCTATGCAGTAGATTTCCCTACAGCCCCTTCCTCAGAGTTTGTAGTGTCTGATAGTTATTCTACTAAAAATGTATGATTATATTACACCATTTTAAGAGTATTTTTCCTTTACCCACCGATAATATATGATACTGTTTTTAGACTTTAGACAATACTGTACAGATCTAACAGTTAATTCAGAATATCTTCATGAAAAAAACATTTGGCAAGAATAACCGTTCCCTCTGGGAATTTAACAATTCTGTTATTGAGACTGGATTCGGTTATATTTCAAGGCAGACGTTTATATTAGCAGATGTTTGACATTTATGAGAAAACAAGTTCTAAAGCATTTCTATCCATATCCTAAAACACAATTGTTAAAGTCATTTAGGAAATATGTGGTTTGGCTGGGATGTGTCCTCAGCTTTTATGTGCCAGGCATTTACATTTCAGTCCTGACACAGTTAAATGAATTACATTATCGTTGCACCAGTATTACATTACATCAAAATATATAACAGCAATAGCCTGTGAGCTCCATGTAATATTGAAAATTGTTTAAGGGGAATTAAACAACTTTGTTAAAATTGGAAGCAGTTGTTTTTGGAGATCTACAATGAAACTGCTGCTGAACTTGTTTCCCTGGTGGCACGTAAAGAACACTTCTATAATAGAGATGGTGAAGTAAAGATCAGTAAACAAGTCACATAGTTTTGCAATGCAAACCTCACTTTGTCAAAACAGCATACGGTAACATGCAATAAGCACAGGTATTGTGTTGGTCTTACTGTATCTAAGACATTCACAAAGTGTACAGAGAACCTCATTAACCTCCACCCAGATAATCACATATAGATAAACCAAGGTGTCATGCAGGACAAGGTGAAAATATCTGATGTTCTATGCCTTTGAAATGTCTACAGGGGGCTTTTCAATAAGTCTTTCTTTACCGTAAGGCGTGGGATGCTGCATGGTAAATGCACCGCTCACATCCTTTACACATAAAGCAACAGCATCTGACTTACACTGCCCTGAAGTTATTTTCTCATTAAATACAGGCTCCTACCACAGATGCATTTAGTTGTAAATGAGGTAGCTGAGCCAGGGTCTCAAGTCCCATCACATTTGCCACAGTAATATTCAGTAGAACTGTTACGAGGGTTCAGTGGTATGAGCTAGTAGCACCTCATGCATCATTAAGTGTCGTAAAAACCCCAAACACATGTGGAGGTGAAGCTTTTATCAATTAGATGGAATGTAAATAATTGTTTCGCGGTTAAAATAATCACAAAGCGACTCGCTCACTCTCGTGAAGTTGAAAGCAAAGTCAGGACCTCACAAGCTATTTAAGACACTGCTGGCTATGCCTGCTCCAAACTCCCCATGAGCCACGCACCAAGGAGCCAATAAAAACAGCCTCATTTAAGCTGCAGTTACTTGGCACACTGTACTTTCGGATGAAAACAGTCTCTACGCCCCGTCAACTTCATGTAGTGCTGTGCATGTACAGTGTGCAAGCCGGGGGAAAAAAAACTATAGTTATATGTAAAGTGAAGTCAGTACTTGTTCTTTGAACAGTCAATATAAATTACAGAAGGCCAATACTCTGTTTAAAGGATTTGCCAATGCCAAAGGACCACTATTAAGAATCTATTCAACAACTCTGCCACTGGAAAACAAGTAAATACAGACTTTCGTTGCTAGAAAATCCACGTTTTTTAAAATATACCATGCCATTATCCGGAGCTTTATGACAATGTTGATCCCTTGTTGAATGTCTCTGTGGATTGGTGGGTCGCTCAGCACACAGAAAAGGTTGTGTTGCTACAGGAACAAAAGCACAAAAGTGTACATGAACAGATTGCTAGTTTGTTTAGAGTGGCATTCATTAACCTCAAGCTCTTCAAACTTGTTGAATACTTTCACTGCCATTACTGAGAAACTCTTTCCGTTTGTAAAAAACCTGTTGGAGATACGTGACACAAGTCCCATCATGCAACTTTAACCTATTCAAGCCAATACCTGGGGGAGTCAGAAGGCTTTGATCCCTTTACAGACAAAGAGCGGGTGGAACACTCTTTTTTTTAATACATTCTGTATTTAATAATTCTGTTACAGTTTTATATAAGAATGTTTGATCTTATCAGAGTCTGACTTCAAAGACATTTTTATTAGGAAAACCACAGAAGTTGATAGAGTATAAAACCCATGCAGCACACTAAATGCCAGATAGATAGAGAGAAGAGAACTGGAGAACCAAGGGAGAGTTTTATACTCAAGGCTGAATTTTTGTCACCTGACATCAAAAGGTCACTCCTGACAACACATATTGAAACCCTGATTGCAAATCTCACAACAGGTTGCGACAAATGTCTATTTTGGAAAATGTAAGATCACCAGCAACAAAAGATGTCATCAACTTACTGTAATTATCAACTGGATAATTACCACAGCTGCACCACAGTACCGACAAAAAACATGATGCAATTGTTTAAATAATTGCAATATGATTTGCAGTAACTCAGTTTTGGATTTCATTTTATTTCAGCATTTATAAAAGTTTCCAGAGAAACTTGAAGAGGCAAGAGATTCTTACTCTAAATGTCTACTGAAAGCAGATTGACACTTAGCAAAGGACTGTCATATATTTTACTAAGTTACAGCATCTTTTGATTTTCAGATTGCAATTATCAATTTGAATATCAATTTAAATTTGATGAATTATTTTGTTCTTCTTTTTGGCTAATGTGGAACAATGGAAGTTTTCAACACCCATTTTGAGGGAGTGGTTTACTTAGAACAATAGCAAACACTCAGAAGCCTCTGTTGCATTTGAAAGAAAAAGTGTTCACTTAGACAATAGCTGTGTCCCAGTTCAGGGACCGGATCTTCCAGAGTCTGCATCTAACAGCTTGATAATCGATCATAGCAGCTTCCATTTCAAAGTAGCCTTTTTCGGCCTTCGGAGCATACAGTCGTAAAGGCATGGACTCATATTTACCAATTAAAATGGTAATCAGTCACCGCTCAATCTTCCTCTGTATCTACACCACTGTAAAAAATCTACTGGAGGGTATAAGTCAGTAATATAGATTCACCTTTAACCTGCTAAATGTGACTAAATGGATGCAACTGATTGCAGAAACACTGCATTTTGTAATGATTTGTATTCATGTGTATTTAATGTGTGTTACATCATAGACAATTAACAGTGTGTCAAATAACGTCAGTATCTGCAATCTGGCACGGTGTGACATGATATGGTACACACTTCATCTTTGGTCTTTCTGAGGTCTCTTTTTTGGAAGGAAGTGCAGGTTCAACATGGCAATCTGAATGAAACAAATCACATTTCTTTAGTCAGATTCAAAGTACACTGAAGGGGCTATACAATGAATTTGACATGACTTTAGTGCACTCAGTAGAGGGCAGATCTCTACCAGGTGTGTCTGCAACGACCACTGCTGTAATGTTTCGCTGAATGAATGCAAACAACAATTGTCTAACCCTTTAATGAGCATACAAATATTAGGCTGATAGGTCCAGTAGTATGTGAGATTATCAGTGGACAAACAAACAGACAGACACAGAGATGCACAGGCACGCACACACACACTACCGAGCACATAATCTCCTCCGGTGATAATAATAACATACCATCTACACTAATTTAGATACTAGTCAAAGAACAACTAAAACGATTCACTTTGCTTTATATAGGAACATGAATGAAGAGAGTGAGGTAAACGAGTTCACCCTACAGACTCCTCACAACCTTCAAATGATCACAGCTGAATTATGTACCAAGTTCATCTCCCCTGACGACTGCTTAGAGGAACACAGCTGGGGATCAAAGTCAAGAGAACCCCTTGGGACCAGATCGGGCATTTGTGGATAAAAATGCTACGAGAGCACATGATCTGAACGGGGAAAATGTAAGCAAGCAAGAAGAAATAAGTGGTGGTAGTACTGAGATTAAAAATGTAAAAACCCGAAAGAGGCCGAGTTAGTTTAAGAGATTGGCAGGAGAGCAAAACACTTGGCATCTAATGTTGTATTTGGTCTCCCTTCAAAGTACATGTTGCCCACCATTATGTTTCAGAAATGGTGGTATGTGCAAACATTGTTCTTTCTTCCTTAAAAGGACACCGGCCGGTCTGTGTTTATAAGGTTATGTGATGGGAGAGTTTATTTTAGCTTCACTCAGGAGTTAATTTGAAATTGTTAACAGAGAGAGGAAACACAGAGAGGCTAACGTATTCAGAGCTCTCCTTTGGTGTGTGTCTCATTAAATAAAACTCAATATTTAAGGGCTGCCTTTAATTTCTAGATTGTACAGTGTGCTCGACTGATTTAAGCAGAGACAAACATTTGCTTCAGATTAGTGCTGCGCTGATGCTATCAGCACCGATGTTGGGTGTTCACCGGTACCTCGTATAATTGTGTTGAGATTTTCCAGAAGCTGAATGACTGGAAAGTCTAAAAGGAAAGAAGACGCCCCATGTCATCAGCCAAATGCTGGTTTCCTGAATTTGTACACCTTCGCTACCGGACGGAACGTAAACTGACCCCGTCCGTTGTGTTTTTTTTTCCTCGTGACCACATCAGTCGGGTAGATTTTTAAGAACTGGCTCAGCAGTGCCTGGCCATGAATGGGACATTTAGAGGACTGCTGACTGGGACCTCTGTTGTGCCTCACATGTGGTCTGTGACCCTCATTTCAAACAGTGTCGAAAAAAGAAAACAGGATGCGTAAACCATTTGACTCGGCCCATTTCTGTGTGTGACTAAATGTGAGGCAATGGGGCAAGTCCAGGCGTGTAGAAAAGAAAACAAGTCAGTGATGGTCTCCAGTGCCTTCTGCACTTGATCCATGATCTAACGCTCAGCTCCTGAAATGCAAAGCAAGCTTTAAACTCAATCTTTTTTATCAAATCCTGTTTCTTTTACAACAAAATGTCCATGTCAGTTTCTCAAAGCACAAGGTTATGTCTTTAAATGTCTTGTTTTGTCAGTCCAACACCCAAAGATATTCACTTTACTTGGATATAAAAATAAAGAAAAGCAGGACATCTCCACATTTGGATGACTTAAACAGCATTCTCTGTAATTTTTGCATGAAAAATTGCTTTAACTATTATGTCATGATAGTTGCAGATTAATCGGTCGACTAATCAATTACGTGACTAATTGTTGCTTCTCTTTTGCATAACTAACTTACAAATATCAGAAAAGAAAAAAGATTTTCAGGGACAAAGGATTCTTCAGTTATTATTTCATCTAAAACTAGAAATTGTACTTATATTATGATATGCTGCAATTAGAAACAGTTCCTCTTAATCATTTAACTTTGTGTGTCATCTTTTTATGTAATCATTGTTATGCAAAACTTCAGGGCATTTTCTCACTTTCAAGAACTTTGTAGATAACAGTGAAGATTAGTTCTACTAATGCTTTGTTATATCCGTTTAAAAATATATGTTATTGTGCATATTTTTCTTGATTATGTCCTTTCCCCTCATATCTGTTTTGATGATCAAAATCAAGAAGTCACCCACGCAATGCAGCTAAAGATACTCTTACACGTCTCTAAAACAACACTACCTGGAAAAGTCTTGTTTACACACGCTACCATGTCACCTTTTCACCCTCAGAAAGGAACATAAAGTGGCATTAGAAACCATCAATCTCTGTCTGGCATGTGACAGAGAGCCCTTGTGTTTAGCTAATACTCAGATGTGAAAGCTAACACGGAGAAGGAGTCAGCGCTCATGTCCTGACTAGCGGAGTAAAGGAAGCAGTCACCGTGGCGACCCTAAAAAGACGTGACACTGTTGGAGCAGAACGACTATATGAAACTCGTGGTTTTATTTTTGTGAACTAACTCTATAAAGGAAACTTGTTGGATTAAATTACAAGGCATACATTTTTTTGGTTATTGGGACGGAAAAATGTGAACAACCACAGACTCAATGTATTATGCTTGTCAACAGGATACATCTTTGCCAAGTCAAACCTCGGTACTATGGCAGCTGAATCACACAAAGTGAGATTTGTGCATTGATGCAGAGGTTCTGACTTTTTAATTTAGGGTGAAAATTACTGGACATCAAAAAAGAAAATAAATGTATACATACTACTTGTATAATGGGATAATTCAGTTGTGGTGTGAACTGAAGCAGAGAACATATATACACAATTATTCCCAACAACATAATAATAAGAAGAAACTAATGGAGTGCTAATTCCATTAATCTAATTGTACACAATAAGAACTGTCTGTTACCTTTATCAATATGAACAGTTTATTGTAATAACTAATCTAAATCTGCATTTCAGTAATCACAAGATTTCAGTGGATGGAAATCCTCCCCTCCTCATTCCCACTGCCTTTTGTGGTTGTTAGAATGAATATTTTTGCCATTAACTCCAAGATATTATCTGTAAAACAACACAAATAATAACAACAACAACAACAACAACAACAACAACAACAAACATTATTATCTAAAAATATTGAAAACCACATTTCAGCCGTTTTGGAGAGGTTGTGGATAGCTTTAGCTATAACTAAAGAACTTTAAAATTCAAATTTAAGGAGGTTCACTATAAAAATAATAATGTGTGTGTTTAATAAAAAAAAGGGAATTCAATGTCTTTTACTTCATGGAGATTACTAAATTCAGTGGCCGGTGTTATTTAGTGGTACAAGTCTTATTTACCAGTGTCAGGGAGAATCCACTCTGATATCTGTCAGTGTCACAGGATTGTTGGGATCCAGGTCCCCTGGCATTCACAGGGAGATCCAAGTGAGTGATTACCCACAGGCCCCTGGAGACCTCCCTCACATCATGTGACCTTTACCACCTCAGGCCATGTGGAGCACACATGTCTCCTATGTGTCAACAACATATCAGTCACCTGCCATGTCCAATTCCAAAAGAGTAATCAGTGAGGAACTCTTATCTGATAAGATAACTTCTCTTTTGCAGGCCCGTAAATTAAGGCTGATGACAACTGAGTATTTTAACATTAAACAAAATGAGTCCAACTGTATTGCTCAATTTTTAAATATGAGGCTAGCTGTATAGACTTGTCTTCCACAGAAGAAGGTTTGACTTATCAGGAAACTCAAAGGTGTAATCAATACCATTAACAATGCCTGTTTTCCCAGTAAGCCATGCCAGCGGTCCAGCATGCACATAACTTGGGCCCAGGAACTGGCAGCCATAATGATGTTATTAATTACACCTGTGCTTTATCTGCCATGGCATCTAAAAATATCTGCTGTGGCTTGTGCATAGTTGATTCTGACAATTTCACCTTCATTACCACGTGTTAGGCTTTCTACTTCAATGTCAGTGATTCATACTTACTAAACCATGCCTAAACCCTTTTCCATTAGGTTGCAAAGCCTACTGAGGACACAACGATGGCTGACTTGGAGAATCTGTGTTTATCCTTTACATTCTGCTTGAATGCTCAGGTTTGGAGCTCAAGCATCTTAAGTTTTGCTCCAAAAACAGCCACATTTCTTTCATTTCCTGGAATTTTATTGAATGCTTTTATTTCTGCCCTTCAGAATATTAAAATAGCAAGCCGAAGACTAAAAAAAGAACGAGCTGTATTCCCCTTCGTTTGAATTCATCATCAGAGACCCACAAAGTGTTCCTCCAGGGTCAGCAAAACACACCGCCAATTAACTGGATGAAACAGGACTCCGTGACTTTTGACCTCGCTTTCTATTAAAGATGCATTTCCCTTATGGCCGTCGGCGGGGTCAGACGTCTGTGACTAATAGCGTCAGCTGTGAGAGGCTTGTCAGAGCTCATCAGTCCTGTTCCCTGGGCAATCTGCAACACTGCCACCGTGTCGTGTGCGTGTATTGTAGGAGATATGCTATGACGTGAAAGCAGCTCACGCACTATCACTGGCCCAGAAGTGCTCGGGGATAAAGTCTCAGTCTCATTTGCTGAGCGATTTAAGTCAGGGGAGGTGACAACTTGCCAGAGTCAATAGAATTTACACCTGATGACTTTTGCTTTTAAAAATGGTTGATTGTTGCAATAGAATTTAAATGTTGAACTTTCTAGTAGTTTCAATACATACATGTATAGTGCTCTACTTTGCCTGTGGTTTCTCTGTTTGGTAAAATTGCTGTATACTGTACAGTTTCGTATGTGATTTATTGCAGGATGTGTAATGCACAGTGCATTATAGAGTGCAGAGTAAAAACCTTTCATCTTGGTGTGGTAACAAGGAGTGGTTAAACGTTAGCCGTAATGAGGAGATGAAGGCTGCAATGAGAGACATCTGTCAAATGATTCAACCTACAGTATATTTAACATGGAGCGCTCCTCTGTTGGGCTGCGTAAATGATTTCCTGACCCAGGATTTATACTACACTAAAGTCAAGGACCTTACATTCCCAGCAACAACAGCCGCTTCCCCGAAAACCGCTGCTGCAGCACCCTATAATTATCAAAACATAACATGCACTCGTCAATTTGGCCTTTCCCTCCATAACCAATTAGGGATGCTGGAGATGTCATCTCCATGGAGCTGTTATATTTTCCCCATCAGTCAGTGCTCCAAGACCCAGCACTGTTATAAATAACCTCAAGTTGCGATCGATTCCCAGACTGCATGTCGAAATTTATAGTCATTTGCCCGTTACAGGAGATGAATGGTTGCAAATGTGAAGGCTCTGTAAAGGCTGTCGTGAATCTTCCAAGATTTCCCTCTTGTAGATACAACAATGTGACTTGAAGGAAAATAGGACGGGAGTGTAACAAATCCTTTTCCAGATCATATCTACTTTTTTCCCCAGGCATAGATGCAGCCCAGTTGCCAGGGAAAATGTTGGCATTGTACGTTTATGCAAACCATGGATGTCTTGAATATGGACGCTTTTGCATTCGGTGAGAGCAAGTGACGTAGTCCAGCGATTTATTGTTCATAAAATGTCTAGTTGGCATTATTAGCATTCTATATACAGGCACAGCTAACTATGCACTGTCAGTGAGCTGTGACTCATGGTTGTATTGGGGGCATGCTAACAGCACTTCCAAGTCACTTCAGGGAAAACACTTGGAGATTAGATACAAAGACGTCACAATATCCCTTGATTGTCAGAGGAGTGTGAATTGAAATGTCAGTTTTCTTTGAAGGTAAATTTAGATTCATATATTTGGAGATAGTGCATAATGCATATTTAGCAACAGAGTCTAGGAACAGTTTGCAGTGATGGGAAATGACAGAGATGAGTGGAAACTGCAAGACCATAAAGTTCTGGTGGCTGAGATTTGAGACAGGGCCAGAATGATTTTTTAACTCTTGGGAATAGACAAGTATGACAGATGGAGTTTATTCTCGATATTCTGCAAAAGAAGCAGAAAAAAAGTAAGTGAGCAAACTTGAATCTAAAGGGGATGGCCCCCTCACTTCCATTTGCAAGTTCCCTATCAGAAATCACTGACTAGACTTATGACAACAACTTTATGTGATGTAGTACCGTCACAGCCTCCTTTCCAACTTTCTTTTTAGCAAAATGATTTATTCTTGAAATGCATAATGGTACAAAAACTGTTGTTTTCTATATCTATCATTCACTTTGCAACATAGCAAAACCAATAAATGTATATTATTTGATTTCCAAATTGAGATCTGTTGGATCTGTCGTAACAATATCTCAGAGTTTACTGGAACATTCACGGAAACAATGTTCATGAGTTTATTGATCACCTCCCCCCAGAATTTCTTAATTTTGTCACACTCCCAAATGTAGTGTATACATGTTTTTTGAGCACACACACAGGAATACTGGGTTCAGTTTAAATCATATATATATATATATATATATATATATATATATATATATATATATACTGTGACTGATGAAATCAAATTTGTACATGCATAAAGGAACCAGATAATAAAAAAAAGTGATGCAACTTCAACACCTTCCATTGAAATAGAAATGTCAGGGACAACTCTTACACCTATGAAGCCTTGTGCTGAGTTTGGATTTGTTCATCAAATGATGTCTATAGAGGTGTAGGAGGCTCCGTCTTTTCAGCTAGTTGGATATGCAGAGGAAAGGTCAAACCTATAATTTATTAGCGGGTATAGCCTTGTGATTTGAATCTTTGTAGGAGGAGATGTTGGAGCTGAGTGTGTTGCGCCTGGAGATGATTCATGTGAAGAGGAGGCAGAAAGAGACCGTCATTGTGCATCAGGCTTTGATCAGAGCAAGAGTCAAACTCCAAAAGCATTGACAGACTTCAACCAGTGAGATTCTGTGCTTTTTGTTGTGTTGGCAACATCTGCTGTGCTGTACAACCACTGATGTAATGTCTCGGCTGTGAGATTTACTGCTCAGTGACAGTGCAGGTTGCATATCTTGTTAGAAACGTTTGAGTTTCTATTCACACTGCTTTTTCTTTGTCTATTCAGCCCACAACTTAACCAACACTTCTATGTTGGATGCAGGTTAAGAGTTTATTTTTCCTCAGAGACAAAATTAATTAAAATCTAGTTTCTTGTGTTAAGTAAAGACATTTAAATTGCACCATGATGCTGTGGTTTAGTCTGACTGAGGCTGCCTTGGTTTCACAGAGAAGGAGGCAATGAGCAGGGGGGGGGGGGGGATTGGAGTTGTGCACGCACACGCCTTCACACACACACTCATACTCACACATACACAAGCACACTATGAACCAGACAAACTTCCCATGCTGTGTCACATCTTGTGCCAGAGCAGTGAGGTTTCCTCTGAAAAGAAACACTGCACCAACTGAGGAAGGCAGTCTGTTTAATATTACAAAAACCACACTAGGAACTGGGAGCCGGTGGGTTTATGCAGAAGCATCTGGCGTCACCGCACATGCCTGCCAGGGCGCACATTAGATCAGAATAATTGGCAAGGACAGCAGCGTGAGATGGACAAATGAGAACCTCCTCCTGGGTGACCTGATGGCCGATGGGGAGAATGAACAACGCTGGTCAGTGTCTGATAAGGAGCTTGTGATATACAGAAACATATATAAAGGCTTAATGGAGAAGTGCTGCCTCTTCAGGTTTTTATTACTTTTAATACTAGGCAATAATAGCAAGTGCAGTAATTCTCTCAGAATACTGTTTCTTCACACACAAACTTGAACTTACAGGTTTACCCATTCATGCATCAAGCCAATAGATAACTTTTTTGTGTGCCATGTCTCAACTTCTTCACCAACACACTGAAAAAACACTTTGGCAATCTAAAGGTTTCCTGATTTTTTAAAAACACTTCCTGGTGGTTATTTTTTTAGCTCATTGTGATAAATGAGCTGAAGGCTTATATATTAATCTCTGTGACTGTATGCGATGATGCAAAATCAGAGTCAAGTAGTTGAAGATTGGCACTTGCCCCTTTGTTGAGATCATAGTATACAACTGAAGCATTGAAGAGTCATATCACCATCACAACAAACCTGGTTAATTAATTAAGTGGGATACGCTAAATTGGAAACATCATACATTTCTGATATATTTCTATGCAGATGATACCATTTTAAAAATGTACCTGGTGGCTGGTGACACACCGCTGATCAATATGCACCTCGTCGTTTTGCTTGTTGTGCCGCTGCACTTACATGAACCAAAATAGAAGGTGCGGAAGGAGATGTCCACACACACTCCGGACACCTACTGACTTGCCGCCAGTTCATGTGATCATAACAGCTTACCCATCATAAAAAAACAAGTTGTGTTCTTTGCGCAGCAACATTACTGAGCTTAAATACTGTAATGTAGTTATTGTTTTGGAAATTGTAATCCCTTACACTAGTGTTACTGGGGAAAGTATTGTATTAAAATAAAACATGACTGCTAATAACGCCGTCTCAACACACCACTCTCTGGTTCCCCCCCAATTAAACACCGTTTGCTGTCTTATTACTGTTGCCGTTGTTTAGCCGTTGGTAGCTGCCAGCTCAGCCATCATCATGTTGCGTGGAGGCAATTCCTCAATCACAGATATGCTCAGATTTCTTAAATTCAGCACCTTCAATTCATTGTTGTGGAATTTCTATGAAGTACCTGTAAACTACATTAGGCTATAAAGAGCAAATGTGTTACTGTTACGATATTCACTGTTTTTGTGTTTGTAGAGAATCAGATTTATAATTCAAGGCAACAATCACTCAAACCTAATACATTTAAGGCTAACTTTGTTGTTTTGCTGAGAGGAATACATTCCACCTTAGTTTCACAGAGAACCCCTCAAACTTCTTTATTTACCAATGTTCAGAGTTTCTCCCACATAACTTCCACTAATAGCATGCTAGAAACAATAGTATGTGTTTCCAAATACAACCATCATTTCTGTCATTGACGTCTTAAAGCACATATCCATCATTGGGTGTTTTTGCTTTAGGACTCTTGACAAACAGCCATTTGGAAAATGTTTGCTATAGTTTTGGATCATCTATATCTTCTCTGCTGAGCTTAAGCACTATACCTCCAATTAAAAATGGAAGCATTTATTTTTGATGTTCAGTACAATGATACACACAAACAGTTATTGCAAAGGTAGAGATAAATAACTTTGGCATACAGAAAATTGTAAAACATCCATGACACGATGGCAATGTAAAATAGCAAAGAATGAAAACTGGAGGCTAATACTACTGTACAGTGACACATGTAACAAACAAGACATTTTGGACCTAAGTTTCCCTTTCATTAAACAAATAAATATTGACTATGAACAATCTCAAACGTAGCAAGAATTGCTTGATGCTAGGCATTCCAGAAGGCATTCCTGAAGCAAGCAGATTTGAGATAGAATGAAGAGTTGTAATGAACAAAACCCAACTGATTCTACATGTGCAACTTGTATCTTCTCTTTGAGAATCTTTGGTAGAAAAGACATGATAGTACAGAAAGAAAATGTAGATGACATATTTACACATAATACGGTCTCATTAGCAAGACGTTTCAGCATTCCCGTGGCTGCAGATTAAATCTGTATTGAAACAAGAGGGGAGCAAAGAAAAACTGCTGATGAAAAAGCACCTTTCTTTGCCTTGGTGGTAATAAAAGAGGAGCAGAGGGAGTAAATCAGCTGGAGCCAGCTCTCGACATAAAAAAAGTACTTGAACAAAAAGGCTCCCATTTTCCATGACACTATCAGCCCTCACTGGCTTAAAGAAGAGGCAAAAATACCTATATGTTCTGATCTGTGAGCTGAAGAAAATAGTCTTCAGAGCACATAGGTAATAGTCCAGATCTTCTCCAGTGCATTGTTGTCTTTCTAAAATGCACTCAGAGCACACTATTGCTATTTCACAGCAGTCAGATCCATTGAGAAGATGTATTAGATTCCAGTCTGTTCTGCGTCATCCAATTAGCGTAAGGACAACAGGATAAAGGGACAATCTAGTTTGCTCCGAAGTGGATGAGATACAGAACGCTGCAACAGCGGCACACGTTAATTTCAAACATCCTGTGTGATTCCAGTGGCAGGTATTACACTTGTCTGAGGTCAGTCCAAGTCATCTTTGCACACACAGGCACACTCCTCATGGTGCTCCAAGGGCACATCCGTCATGGACTTCTGCAAGCCTCTCACACCGCTTCGGTGTTTCAACAGCAGAACCTGTCAAAGAGAAGGAGGCTTTAGTTAACAGCTGTGCTTCCCTCAAACAGTTCATGTAAAGCATGCTCAGTGGGTACCTTATTCAGAAATTATACCAGTTTCTTAACCTATACATTTTTGAAAGTTTCAAGGTGTTCACCGAAGGCCTAAAAAGTCATAACTGACCCATTGTACGAAAATCCAATTTTTCCAAAGAGTATAATATCAGTGACCAAGGCTCAATCTCAATTTCTAAGCCGTACAGTTGACTGCCATTACATTTCATCTGAAGCCAAGTATGCAACCGACAAAGACATCAAAGTACTCTAGTATATTGTGGTGTAGTGTGAAGATTGCTTTTCTGAGAGCCTTGCTGCTACAGTAGATGTGTGGTTAAAGATGTTAGGTCAGCCTGATTGTGGTTCATGAAATCACCAAATTGATGAATGCATGTGCTCAGCAAATGCCATGTTTATTACATTATGCTGTATCTTGTGTACAATTGGAAACACTGTAAAGGGATGGAAATAGAATCATAGGACCATAGGATATGCACAGCAAATTCAATGTTTTGTCATGAATACTTATCTCCTACATATAGTCGATCATTTGTCTGCGGTTGGTGCACAGGAAAACATTTGACCTCTCACCTCATGGTATTTCTTCGTCACCCTGGCGGGAACACACTGGCAGTCATAGCAGCGGTGAGAGCAGCAGGCACAGTTTCCACCGCAGCGCTTCACCAGTAGGCAGCTTGGCCAGAAAATGGCATCTGTCCTCTTCAGCTCCTCACGCAAGGATACAGAGAAGTTACGTGGAGTGCAGCTGTACAGTCGAACATCCTCCCTCAACAGATTGAGATCAGCTCCTCCTCAAAAAAGACAGAGAAGTCATGATCAGAAAGACTTCCTATCGAAACAAACCTTTCCATTTTTTTATGACACAAATAATACAGTTTGAGTATTCAGTGGCTCTGCTAATAAGACATGTTTAAATTAAAAAAATTCATGATCACTGTAAATTATCATATTGTTTTCTAAAATGTACAAGTTTAAAAGTGTCCTACCTCTGGCCTTCTTATTATGGATAAAGGATTTCCCCAGCAGATGCCATGAAGGTTTGTACAACTCCTCCATATCCAGCTGCCATCGCTCCGGCTCCAGGTACTTCATGACCTCCTCCACGGTGCCCAGCCCTGCCACGGCGTCTGACAACTCCTCAATACCATGCTGGGATTGGGGGAGAACTGCAGGGACTTCGGTTTCTGATACACTCTGCGGGAAAACCAGCAGATGAGATGGAGAGAGACAGAAAGAGAGAGAGAGAGAGACATTTACTCAGTAAATACAGTGTTTATCTATAAAGTTACAACAGGGAAATGTATCACATTCATATGCTTCATTCTTTGATGGACCTGTACGCTGGGAGAGTCTTCTTGAACTCTGCCAGAGCAATACAATGCTTGTGTCACAGACACATATTCTAGCTTCCACACCCAAAACCGCCTCATTGCACAAACTGCCTCAGGATACTTACAGAGCAGACACTTTCCGTGACATTTAAGAGCTCTCTTGGTTACGAATACTTAAACAGGAAAACAACACAGAAGGAACAAATTTATCAGCAGTGACAAGATGTACTTTATTTCCACTCTGTGGGAAAAAAAAAGTTAAGGTATAGAAAGAAGGGGAGTTTGACTCTGCTACGGTGCATTGTATGCCATGGTTAAAATTGGGTTTAAAGTGGATCCGGGCTCATTAAATGCTACAGTGGTTTGGACTTTCATTAAGTTAAACAGAAACCATGACTGTCCAGGCACTATGTGTTAGAGCTCATAATGTAAAGAAGAGTTGTGTAAAGCAACTGACGATTAAAGACACACCGATGTATTTTGCAAAGCATTCCCACACCGGCTTTGGACAAACACTTTGCCACCGAGCTGATTGTGTGAACTGATGGGAAAGTAGAAAACTTACACAGAAATGTGTATCTGTAAATAAATATGTATTTGATATATATTAATAATGTTCCATCCTTGATATAAGACAAACTGTCAAATGCAGCCAAACACTGTAGGATTGTTGGGTGTGTACCTGCCTCAGCTAAAGTCTTGTCCTGCATATAAGGCTGGGACTCCACTTCTAGATCTCTGAACTCTGAACTCCAACAAGACACAAATGATAATAACTGGATCCAAACTGTTCAATGCACGGTTCAGTTGAGAAGCAAATGTCAATTGATGGCATCATTTTTTTACGTTGTTAAATGTGATCACATCTCTGTCAACTCCTCTGCCCACTTTGCATAACAACATTTGTCCTTTTGGCTCCCGTAGGCGGCAGTAGTATTCGTTTCGAGCTCCCAGGCCTCCAGTCCACAGTGTGCAGTCACAGAGAAGATTGATACCTGGGGTGTTGGTCTTCCCAAGAGAGAAGAGGCTAATCTGTGGAACCTTTCAGTCCTGTGACGCTACGTTTGTCCAACATGTCAGCTCGCTGGTCTCTCTAATCTTTTCTGACTGACAGGTAGAAGGCAACATTGTGACACTTAAAAAAAAAAAAAGAAGCTTGTGGAGCATTGAAAACATCGGCTGCTGGCAGCTGCGTCTTTAAGCTTCTGGAGAGGCAGAAATATTTGAAAAGAAAAAAAATGATTCCAGGAATCTGTAGCTTCCCTTTGATGACTTATAGAGCTGAATTAGGAAGGAATTCAGAAAGAAATAGGGGCTAGAGGAGGAAAAGTTTTCCTTTCGTCAGAGACCTTGTCACCAACATTGCAAGGATTTGTGGTTTGATTCTTATTTATTACTTATGCTAAAAACATTTTTTATGGTGCTGTAAAACCACCTAGACAAAAGTTATCCATCCAGGGGCTTATATAATTGTATTCCAAAGGGTTTATTCATACCAGCCACCAGCAGAGCCAGCAGAGATATATTTATGTAGTCCTTTTTTTCAGATCGGCTACACCAGTGGTTCCTTTTCTATCAACTGACAACCCCTATTTTCAATTGATAACAGTACAGAACAACTGGTGAACTGTACAATTAATCCAAAAAGGAATAACTGCAGGAAAATTATTTCAAACGAGTGATAAGGGTGAATTTGGAGCAGAATAATTCTTGTAAATATTGTATTAGAGATGATTTCTAATACAACTCTCTGCCTGCACTATGTACTTTGTTGACTTTTTAACAATCATTAATACTTAATAAGCTTGTGTTTTATTCAGTGTTTTTGTCCTGATGCTTGGCCTTATATTCTATTTGCTTGTTTTAATTGCATACTTTTATAGTGCAGTCGAGAATGTTTAGCAGAGTGGGAAGGCTCTGTGACTATAGCTATTCAGGTCTTCACCGTGACATTATCCTGTGTGAATACATCTTTAATAATAACCAAAAAACAAAAACAGTTTAGTTTAGTTTTCTTCACAGAAATAAATGAAATGCTGAGGTATAAGCCAACTGTATATTATTAGTTTTCCAACCCCTTAAAATGAAAAAGGCCTTGCGACCCCCCTTGTGAAGCTTTGGTGACCCCCAGGTTGGGAACCAGTGGACACAACAGACAAACAATTAATAAGCTAACCAGACCGGCAAGTGTATTGCTAGTTTCACACTGAATAAAAATGTGTAAGACAGGAAAAACCCATAAGATTTGTTGAAAGGGTAAATCTGCGCAAGGCACTCAAGACTCTGTTTGGCGTAGATTTAAAAATAAGATGCCAGTGGTTTAACATGGCTGCACCACAGGCTACAAAAATACAGCTGATGCACAGCTGTGTTCTTGCCACAGATTAGATTCATTCTAATGAGGCTGCCTTCATAACCACGGGCCATATCTTTGGGTCATTTGGCACCTAGTGAGATAAGCAGACACAAATGTGAAAGGAATGCTTGTGGAGAAAGGACCGGTAAAATAAAGAGACTAAATCAAACAGGTCTGTCTCTGAGCAGAACTGCAATAGAGGGAAGCTGTGATTCTTGTTAGTTAAGCCTTGGCAGTGGCTTTCAGCGTGCACTGGAAGCCATTAACAGCTTGTGAATGTAGATGGTGCAACACTCCCCCAATTAGCGGCTCTCTGCAAGCTCGGCTTCAGCTAGAGAAGCCAAGCAATCCTTCAGAGACACATCAAGATGGTGTAAATAAAGCTATAAGTAGCAGATGAGAGCTCCTGTTTAAGACATTCACAAACAAAGTAATAAAAAGGACCACCAACTACAGTAGCTGGCATGAATTGAATGCACAGTGTCACGTATCAAATATGACTCGATGCCAGTACTGGAGGAGTAATGAATTAAGTCAAATTAATTAGTGAATCTAGATCTATGATGGATGATTTTAACGCTATACATTTTTTAGCAGAAAAAACGTTTTCAATCAGCATATCTCAAAAGCTCTTCCTTTTTTTTTTGCCAAATTGTTAACAGTTTAAAGAACATATAAACAGAAAGGATTGAAACAAGTGAATGGAATGATAGAAGGCAAAGCTGTGGAATAGCCCGCACATAACATGTTGAGATGACAGCTGTCACTGAGGCCCCATGTCTGTCCAGGTCCTGTTGCAGGTGTTTGACATTCCAAAGGCATCATAAGCATGTGCATAGATTCCTGTTTACTAAAAGATGAAACTGTCACGAGAGGTACATAGTGACGCAAGAAGGTCATGAATTCAATAGTCCTTTATATAAATAAAAGCCATGATGACTCGTTAGTATTGTTAGTCCCGTGAGTCACTAGTCAGTCAGTTTAACGTCAACCCTAAGTGATATAGTTGCCTCAACTTTTTGTTCAAAATGTATGCTAGAGGGATACTTGAGCATCATAGTTTGAAACGTAGTGCTATTCACCAAACCTCAGTATGGTAGAGATTATAATCCTTTCTAAGATTTTGAACTATCTAGGACTGAACACGAACAATTTCTTGTATATTTCTGAACAGAACAGGCTCAAAATTAGCTACGATTTGCAATTGTTATGCGAGTCATGGTGCAGGGAGCAGCACAGGCAGATAGGACCCAAATGCAGACTCAGACGGGCTGATCCAAAGTAAAACACAGGCAGAAACAGATAAACAAAAGTATATGTAGCAATGAAGACAAAGAAGATCAGCAGGAAAAAGACAAGGGGAGCACAGAGACGACATGCTCAAGAAAAGGAGGGAGATAACGAGCGACAGGTGAAATTCAAAATCAATCACAAAGGCGGGAAACAAACAAAGGCAGGAAGTAAAATAAGACAAGACACAAGAGAGGACTTTCAAACTAAAACAGGAAACACTATAACAAACAATAGTTAGTTTGTTAAAGAAAATGTGTGTCCTGTTAGTTGCAGTTTGTGTCAATCTTCTATGAAAAAAAGAGAAGAACCAACAGACCGAGGATGGAAATTACAGACTCAGTGGGGCTAACATGTTCGAACCAATGTGCATTTGTGAATATCACAATATAAGCAAACATATATATATATTTACTTGTATTTTATAACATATATATGCACAGGCAGCAGATGGATATTTAACAAGATTACAATGCACAACTCTATTGAAATAATTGATTGTTTTGAAAAGAGTGAAAAGCTTGTATTGTTTCTCTTATCACTGACAAACTGTACACCCCTGCCCCTCAAGAAATAACCTTGCTGTGATTACTTCGTTTCCAGCTTTCTTTGTTCGTACACTGCACAAACCACATACTCTTATTTCTGGTGACTAAAATGACAGGTTCAGCTAACTATGTTAAGATGAAACTTCTGAAATAGCATCTTGGGAGAGCTTTGGAAAACAATATCTTCTCTTTCACATGTCGTTGCAAACCACTTCCTTGCACAAGAGAGCTTCGAGTAAGCAACGAGGTCTGTTGTGCGTGAAGAAAGTGTATTTTTCTGTCACTATACGCCACACACTGCAATTGAGGTTGGTGTAAAAACAGACCTCACTTTGTCATGCCAATGGTAAGCCTACTGCATGGCTTTTAACGGTCATTGCCATCTGCTTTAACTAGCATTTTATTCCTTACTTCTTCTGTCCTATCGCCCTTTATTCAAGTCTGTGTGTGTAAAACTCTCTTCGATCTTAAAAGAAACAAAGCTGGTGGAGCGATCTTCAGTAGCAGTGGGGTTTAATTCTGGATTGGGACCTCACAGAGACAATGATGTAGGTTTTGTTTGCTCCTTTAACCCACCACTCAACACCCCTCATGCTCCCTTCAACAGACTCCTTCTCTTCTATGTTTTAACAACCTCTTTGCCTCGGCCTTTTCGCTTCTCCTAAAATCTCTTCCTGTGAATTACAGACCGGGTCTTATTTTGTTCTCCCCCCTTCCATTCCATGGAAGTGGTGGGGAGGAATTATTGCTTGTTTAAATATAAACTAAAGTGCTGGCCCCTGCGTGGCACGAGGTTCCAAAAGCTGCTAGCTGACCACAGAGGAAACAGAGTGCTGCTGTTCTAGCGTGCTCCTCCTCTGTCGGAGGAAAGTTCAAAGGGAAGCCAGTCTGAACGTGAGGAGGCCATGGCTTCCTTTTCCCCCTCATGGTTTCCACACCTTCTACTGTTGGAATAAGAGACCGGGATTTTCTTTCATATTCCATCATATACTTAGTGACAGACATTTGAGCACCCCGGCAGAATAGTTTAATTCTATTGCAAAATAATCAAGTTTGACGTTTAAATTCCAAAACCTCCATAGTTGATGGTGGTGGTGCGTTTCACTTTAAAATTTAAATTCTTCAGAAAATGTCTTATTTTTTTAAGCTAATGCAGGAAAACCACCGGTCAACCTTATCTTCACTAAGGTGCTGGAAGTACAAAACGTCCAAACTGAAACCTGCACACTTAGATCACTGCAGTGCACACTTTATTTGAGCTTTCCGCTCTGTTATCATGTTTCTTAAGCTAAACATACACAGGGGTGTCACACAAAATTGTGGGCCCTCTACATAAGCAGTTCCTGTGGGCGCTCCTCTCTGTCTTTTGGCACGCACGCAATCTCTCAAAGTGCGTTCTTAGACTGTTCTTAACCTGATTAAACAAAATAATTATATGATTATGAAACACCACACTTTTTTTCAACACTACGTTTTTTGAAGATCAAATCTTAATTTTGCAAAGAAAATAATTAAATCCCACCGAAATGCACCAGTAACAGTAACACACTGTAAAAGACACAAGGAAAGCTTCAATAGTTTAAAAATTGGCCTTGGTTGCGGCTCTAACGTCACAATCTACTGCAGTCTATTGGTGTTAAATATACTGTAAAATGTGATGCAATTCATTCCCAAGATGAATTATCATTACAGGAGATTAACCTGGCTTTCAGTGATTTAACGATCTTATTTAACTCAACAAAATGTATTGGCTCTACCACAGGGAGCTAGTACACATAATTACTGACTCATCCCTCTTAACATCTCCGTTTCTTTTCTGAGAAATACAGCTCTGATTCTCAGCTTGACACTCAGTATGTTTGCAGCATGTCAGTTGTTTTGGGTTTTAAGGGTGAAGAAGGAATGCTATAATGACGCGTATGAAGTAAAAGAGAACAAAACTAAACAAAGCTTTTGATGCAGACAAAAAAAGTTACAGACAGACTACAAAGTGCTGTCAGTGACCTCAGTTGCCTATTTGTGCTTGTCAGATTTCCCAGTGCTGCAGGCCATTAGGGATTAATGAGGAGTAGAACTGTTTACTTAAAGCAAGTGAACAGAACTAAAACATGACAGGTTAAAACATGGCAGTCGTCTCTTCACTTTATCTCCGGGCTTTTGTCAGTGAAGGCAGCAGGGATTATTCTGTGTGTGTGGTCTCAAGACCAGGGCAGAAAGAAGTGAGACAGTGAAAGAGAATGAGGAATGGGGAGAGGATGGATCAAGACAAAGATGGCTCAGAAGTTTAAAAAAAAAATGTTCGTGCAATTTTACAGAAGTTTTGCGAGCATTTTTGTGAAGGCAGAGCTGTTCTATCTCACTGATTAAGTTAAAATTCAAAGGATGCAGCCAAAAACTGTAGTTTATCCTGCGATGTTCTATGCGAGTGCCCGGAACACTAAATACCCTTTTTTTGTGGTATGAAGAGAAGCTGATGACGAGTTTTAAGACACACTAGGATGTCTTGCTGACCTCCTCAGTTTGTAGGCCTATAAGCATGACACCACTGCACTGAATCAAAAACGAGGATTTGTCCAAATTGGGAGGGGCCGCTCGTATCCTTTCTCAATATTGGAGGCGTTATATTAGCCCAGTCTGACAGGCAGCTTTCCAATCTGTGCTGACTGTAACTGCGAGGGCCGGGCTGGCCCATGTCACGTCCGAGGACCGTTCAGTAACTACTGACATCATAAATAGAAATATAAAAACTCAGCCCGGAATGAATCGGCCGTTCGGGAGACTTCCCATCTTCCCGATGGCCAGTCCGCCCCTGGGCTGAATGCATGAAGTGTAACAAACTGGCAATTCACTTTGATTATCGGGCTGATGTCTGACTGAAGTCAATGGGAGGTCATGAGGCGTGAAAAGGAAGAAGCTGATAAGAATGCCTCGTTCACTTTTTGTTCTCACAGAATACTCTGACAAATATTGCTACTTTTGCTGCAGTTGTTGCTCGAGTCTTGAGCTCGTTACTGGTCTTTTAGCAAAGCTTGCGATGTACTGAATGAGTTCAAGCTTATGCTATGCACACACTTGGATGGATAAATATCTGCCAAAGATTAGCAAGGGATGGAACTAGTGATTAAAGTCTATGTTACGCGTGAAGACAAGATAAATAACATTGAAGAACAGAAAGGAGGATCGGTTGTTTTGTTGCCAGAAATATTTTTTCAAGTAAAATAACATGGGTGTCTTTGTGAACAAACACATAAAAGGGTAGAGTACTTGAGAACTATTGTATGTGACGATAAAAAAAAAACGCAAAGAGAACAGACAAGAGAACATGACAATTTTTCGCACTAAAAGCACTTCTATCTCTTAATTCCTACTTTCATTTCAGGGGCTTGAATGAATCCCCCCGAGGGTCAGAGGACCTCTTTGTGAATGTGACGCCACTTATTTTCTCCATCTCAATCTCAAGAAACAATGACATTGAGACACCTCGTCTATCTGACTGGATCTAAAGATACAGAGCAGGTTAACAGGGTTCATGGTTTTATATATACGGGTGATACAGAACATAACAGTTTGACGATTTAAAAGTGGAAACAATACTAGCCGCAGAAAATGAGAAAATTGCAGAGTTTGAAACCGTTTGGAGTTCATTTCTTTCGATTTGTTGTGTGCTTTCTAACGTTTTAGAACTTTTCCAGGGTCCATCACAAAAAAAATCCCATTTCAATCCTTGAAGGAAAACTTATGGTATTGCTAAACTCTCTCTCATTGCAGAGATTGTGGACATTTTGTGGACATTTTGTTTTGTTTGTGTAGAAGTGTACATCATAACATCATAAAAATAAAAGATAGGACATGTGCCAGATGTTCTGAAGTGCTTAAACACAATGTTTCCCCTTGGGAACACATAAGCAGAAATGGATGATTGCAAATTAAGACTGTGTTATGTAACAAGCAAATTATCTTAATTGTGCTTGCATGGAGAGGCATCGGTTACTGCCATGTGAGTGCAAGTTGGAGATAGAGGCAGAGAAATGCTATGACAGCTACTACTTACAATGCACAACTCCTGACTATTGACACTGTACGTACCACAGGGAGAATGGAGTAGTGGATGCAGAATCCCGGCTCAGAGGGGAAGTACTCATCAGAGATGAAGCGGATCCTGATCTGACTGCCTTTAGAAGTGTGACTAGCTGGTGCCGACTCTGACCCACACCAGCGACCCAGGATGGTGTTCTCAGTCGGATCCTCTATCTCCACAAAGTCGTACCTGGTAGAGTGAATGAGACATAGTGCAGAAACTGTTAATGTTTGTCTCTAAGACGTCACCAGTTATGGGCCCACTCTGAGACGGTGATTGATTATTCATGACATTGTTTTTGTCCAAGTTATGACACAGGTTTCAGCTACTGTTGGCTTTGTTTGAGGTTTCACATGGTACATTTAGATCTCTTGACATGCATGTTAACTTTAATTGTATTCTTTGCTTGTTGTGAGCTCGTCAGCACCTTTAATATTGGCCGTGGTGCTTTCTCCTCAGCTCTGCCTTGCCCTTCTGAATGTGAGATTGTTAATATCAATAAAGCTGCCAAGGGAAATAAAGGTTTAACCTCATTTGAAAAAAAGGTTACAATAGCACAGCTGTGAGAGATGAGATTTGTTTCTTATTTACTGCCTGAATTAAAAAAAGAAAAAATGAACAGAGGATTGCCAGTGTATTGAGGACAAATCTCAGGTTGGTTGACAGTGCAGCATTAGCAGCTGTTCACACTATTTAGCTGTTATTGCTGCTGATGCAGCCTTTTTACAGGCCTATTACACCGATGCTACGTGTTGTCAATGAAATACAGTTTTAATTAAACCTTGGGCTTATTACACGGTACTGTGTGTTGATTGTGGGAGACAGCAGGCCTCTTTACTTGGACTCAGTTGTTTGGAAAGTCACTTGTAAATCATAAAATTGACATGATTTCTATTTTCAGTGTCAGCAACTCTCACATAACCTCGTATAATATTGTATCTGAGGAAATCACATGCATTTTTAAAAGATATTTAACACGATGGGTTTTATGGGTTTAAACAGCTTAATTTAATTTAGTGTCATTTCACAGAAGAAAATGAGAATATAAACTACAATTTAGTAAAACATAAACAGAATCAGCATTTTGCTTGTTGTGGGAATCAAACCTTGTGACCTTGTAGTTACGTGACAGTCTCTCTCTGCACCGGCCACCCTGCCAACCCATAATACCAGTAAACATGAAGCGCAGAAGCATATGGCCATGCTCCAGACTCCTTTGGTGTGCCAAGGCTAACATCGACCAACCTCAGCACTTAAGACACGCAGTTCAGGAGTTCAGCCTTTATTATTTATACCTGTGTGTAACCAGTGGCTGCACTGCATTCAATACAGCCTTGTTTCACTGACTCTTTGCAGTCTGGGATTAATCACTTTGCCATTTGCGTCAACAGGCACGCTAACCTCTCATTCAGTGCTGCCAATTCGGATATTTGGATTCCAACGACATTGTTTACATTTTGCACAGGCTTGACAGATTCAGTTCAAGCTGGTTTCAATAAAACAACATGGAGGGACATGAGCGAGACTAAAAATGGATTTTCTGTGATGTTAAATAAACTGAAGGGGAGGGGGGGGTCGATACATTCACTGACTCTGCAGCCTTTGATTTAGAAAGTTATACACGAAGTTTGTAATCTGCACAAACAAACGTATTGGGTAAGGTAAAACTGAAAGTGTGGCTTTTGCGAAACCATTTATTCAGTTTAAGTGTACCAATGTTAGAGAACTGCATGAACTGTTAAACATTCCTTTAAATAAGTGCAAACCAGACTGGCATGAAATGTTTTTTGGAGAGGGATAAAATATCAGTTTAGCTTCTCTCTGCCTTCTCGATGGAGGTCAGTGTAGAGAGAAGCCTTCCTCTCTGAAAATCTGCCCTCAGACAGCTCCAGAGCTTTGACAGATGGCTCATCAATAATGCAGGACGCCCTGATCATTACACATCGCCATGTGTTCAGAATCACCATGTCAAACAGCGGTTTCCCAGATTTACAAATGCACTGACATACATACCAAACTGTACGTACAGTCACGGTGAAGAGGATTAGAACGACAAAAGGAATCTTATGCACAGAACCCAGCAGATAGGATTGCCTTCATGCACAACGCAGGGAAACAGTGTTTAATATTCACAAAGCTTTCTCCTACAAAGTGTTTTTCCTCGTACATTATTAATAGATGCAATATCTACGGCCATGACGCAGATTAGCAACACAAACACCGTTTCTTAGTCCTCTCCTTTTTAGACTGAAGGCAGAGAGCAGAGATGCCTCTCTGAGAACAGTCCTGTCTGTGAGCCGTCGAGCACGACTCTGCTGCCATGCCAACCGGCAGCAAGACCAATCCCTCTCCAATATGCCTCTCCTCCAGTGGATTTGGTAAGAATGCTTTTCATCGCGCCACAGACAAACAGAATAGCAGATGAGCATCTCGGCTACACAGCTTCCCTCTCATCTTAGCAAAGGCTCCCCCGCTCCAGGCTTGCTACCAAAGCCGAAACACATCTCCTACCGTTGGTTTGTTTTATCCCCTGCCATTGCTGTGAATCAGTGGACAGGAGATTACCAGTCACGTTTATTTGCATCACATTGTGCGGTGACACAAGGGTGAGAGCAGCGTATCAATAACACGGTGTTGTTTTTTTTGTCGTAACAGTGGAATGAAGTTCAAAGGGGGCATTTTGTGAATCCATTTTTAAAACGCACATGAAAGATAAACTAGACATGAAGACTTGGCCAGAGGCTAGTGCATGTGATAGTGTGCAGAAAATGTGTGTTTGAGAGAGAGAAAGAGGGAGAGAGGGTGAGTGGAAAGACAAGTACATACACTCGTCAATGTATGTCTGTTCCTGCTTGTGATCGCATGCTTCATTCACCCCTCTGCCAACCCTGCCAAGAGTGTGATCCGATCAAAACCTTTTGGGCCTCAGTCTGGGGAAGGAGTGAAAAATGTGAAGGTGGGAGCGGTAGACGTGGCGATTCCTTGCGTGACCCTTGGAAAGGATGTTGTCATTGTCTCTCGCCCCTCTCCCTGAGGACGCTGACTAGTGCAGTCTTGTACAGGCAGGACGGCACAAAAGTTGTCAATCTGCACCCTGCCCCACTCTCGAACCGTCCCTCTCGGGGTTTCAACAGAAACACTAACCTCATTCGTCAACATGCACAGTAGTGTGCTGAGGGGCTCAGATTACCTGCACTCACATACTGTTTTTTTTTTACAAAAAACAGATTCTGGACCAACATCTGAGTCAAAATCACAAACACCTCATTGATCAGTGAAAGTGGATGCATACTGATTCACATCTTCTTTTAATTATCTGATCTGTACGGTTGATTTCTCAAAAGATGCATGTTAATCTGTATCCAACATACAACTTTGCACTGTCATTCACCCTGTCATCCATTAGGGGGCTCTCCAGGAATGACTAGCGAGGTCACCCTCCCACAGCGATTCTCCACCTTCCAGTGATTGGGCTCCTACATGCTAACCAGTCAGTTGTGATATATTGACAGCAGGGCACTGCACATAATGCACTGAGGGTAAATCGATCGCCGGGGCTCGGAATCCCTGTTTAAATTGAATGGCAACAGAGGCAAACCCAGACAGTAATTGAAAGTGGGCTCCTCAATAAAGCAGAGGATGCATTGTATGTATGTGTTGCTAGTCAGAAGGTGTGTTGCCGGTCTTTCGAAAAATCACATGAGGAGCTAAAAGTATCGACTACATCAGGTAAAATATGCCGGTCTGAACCATGTCATCATGACCATGTCTTGGGCGAAACAAATCACTCTGCTGCTTAGTTTTCAATATTCAATGGCTGCTACGGCAGACCAAAAGGCAATTTCACAAATGGAAACACCTCTTCAAAAGGTGGTCGACAACACAGGTAGGACACATTTTAACCACGGCCCCACATTTATATGACCTGCCAACCTGTGACGCCTATATCTCCCCTATCTTCTAAAGGAGATCACTCATCAAGTTAAAGAAAGAACATTTTCATTTAGAATGACATCCATAAACCATTTAAACAATACACTGAGCTATTTGGAGGTTGGCACATTTGTCAAATCAGTGATAAGGACCCTGGCAGGAAAATGCCCCATGCGTCCCAACGTATTTAGTGCATGTTAACCCTTTAGCACACAATAGGCCCAAAAAAAAAAACAGCCAAGGTTCAAGGACAGTAAGCAAGAAATGACAGGAACTTCACTGAGACATATGTTGCTAATAATCAGGAAGTTAGCATAGAGATAGTGAGACATATTCTTACTTGCATATGCCATCTTCTGGGTCCTCCAGACCAAATCTCTCATCAAAGGTGAGCTGGATCCTCATGTTGTTGGTCGCCACCAGTCTCCAGACCAACACAGTATTCCTGGGATAAGTGAGGGGGAAGTCTGGGCTGTGAACCATTCCCTCTCCAGACACTGTAATGATCTTCTCCTGATGGGAATCTTGCACTCCTAAAACAGAAACCAGATTGTGTTTTGTGCTTTTGCATCTACTGTAGCAGTTTCATTGGTTCAGATTGAATACATTATAAGGTGCAGTATTTTACAGACGAGGCCTTGGTTTGGCATTTATCCTAAGATTTTATTTTATTATGAGTATTGATAATCCCCGACATTACTGGTGTTTGTGTAACACAACAAAAGTAACACTGACTGACTGATGAGTTCCACCAAGATCCTCTCATAAAGCCATTAGGGCCCACTGGGACCAGTGGCTGCAGGATTAAATCACTAACACCAAGCTTGTCACTGAGCCACCCTGGGTCACATCAGGATTCCACACCTTCAGGAGAAAAACTGCTGGGATGCTTCCACCTGAGCCTCAAAACCACTTCAATGACAACACCGTGAAGCCTTGCTGATTGCAGGACTGTTTTCAATTCATCGGGTCATCATGATATATTAAATACAAGTACGTGAGAAGAAAGTAGAAAGTAGAAAGCAGCATCAATGATTTTCATAATAATGAACCTTTTAGTACAATTTTCATGAACAATCACCTTTATCAGTATTTCAACACAGCCGAAACAATTTCAGAACACAAATACTATTTTCAATGCAATGTTTAGCTTAGCACAAGCAATGGGTTTAGGTGGACAGCTACTCTTTGACATATGTGAAACATTATGCCTTTTGTCAACTTGTTAGCTAGCCCATTGGTAGCCAAGCGTCAGTTGGGTTTTGTCCAGAGTTATGAAAGTCTGCAGAATTTTAAGTGTAGGACTTTAACGGTTTCCTCATTCCACACTTTGCATGTCAGATGTGCATACAGAGTATTTGAGACCATTTTCTAGTTGGAAGGCGGAATGCACTTTTAGTGAAGCTAGGCTAGCTGTGTTTCTGTTTCTGTGTCAGAGATTACACTGATAAATGTATCCCATCCCCATGCTAATCCAATTTGTTTAAGCAGTATTTATTTTTGTAGCACTGATGATCATTCAGTATGCATAAACCGATCTAATATGCCTCGCTGTTTAAGGAACCAGCGGGCGTTTAAAGCACTCAGGAGAAGGAGCATGCTGCTGGAAGTTTGTGTATTATACGGATGAGTAACTATTTCCCCAGTGCAACTTGTTAGACACATTTATATTTGGAACACATTTTGAGCTTAATTACTCTTCATTTTGTCATAAATTTGATTTAAGGTGATTCATACTCTGAGGCTGATTCATTCTGAGTTTGTTTTCCAGCAGCAATAGAAACAAAAACACAGGCAGGTTAAGTTTGTGCCATGTTCTCACCCTGTATCCTGTCAAAGAACGGTTCCACAGCAACTCTGAGTCTCTCAGTACGGTTCCAAAGACAACAAATCTGTCTTAAGGAGTGGTCACCGAAAATAAGTGAGCAAACCAACTTCAGCAGAGTACTGTCTGTTTCTCAGCGTTACATCATTTAAAGCCAGTACCAATTTGACAAAGGGGGCAGATTCAACACCCACAATTCTTAGTGACTTTTGAAATATTGTATTCTTGATTTCAGACAGGGGTAGACAAAAGCTGGCTCAAATGTCAGCTCTATTTTTTTATTGTAGTGTAGAGAGAGTTATATTTAGATGTATGCATTATTGTTCATATTTTCAAACAGTATATATCTTCACTTTAAATGTTATATGAGGAAAGGCTCATAGACGATGCAATGTGTTCAGCCTGTTCTCACCAAAAGGCTTGTGAAAAATACGCCAATTTCTTCTATGCGATGAGTTGGGAATGAGAAAAGCGTTAAATTGCGTAACATGACACGCAAAATGTCCTTAAAGGGTCCTTAAAAGAGACGCCTTCCCATGAGATAATATAAATCTAGCTATGCCAAAATGTGTGTGGCATCAGTGAACTTTCTTTTTGGTCTGCCTTTTCATTTTGTGCTCTTTTTTTTTGTTGATAGAAAGGCATCCATCCCCTCTCTGATCCAATAAAAAACAGCATTTTAATCAAGACGTAACTTGATGACATCTACACTTACTCTCCTGGCATCCCCACTGCTTCTGTCGATCACAAAGTCTAAATAGATGAAACAACAATGACACTTAACGAAACAATTACTTCAGATTACAGATATCACTTTGATGTTTTCATTTTGGTTTGGCGGTGAGCCAGGTGGGAACAGATTGAATGACAGTGTGCCAGATGCAAAGCAAAACAAAGCCGAGTCATGACTTCTCAATGAACGGGCTTTGAGAAGAGTTTGGCCTCAAGTTTCTCTGCCAAAATCAATCACAATCACAAAACTATAACACCGTTACTCTGTTGTTTGTTTGTCGTTCTATCTATATATCTATCTATCCATCTATCTAAGTACAAACCAAGTAAGGTCCACCATCTTCGGACAAATCAAACTTATTGAAAAATATCGCATGCACTCCTGGAGGATAGAAAGTAGACATTATATATAGCACTGGAGTATAAAACCTCCTTAAAAGCTATATTTTGTGGTTCAGGACTACACCCTCTTAACAAGGTTACTAACGACATGATGATATAAATCTAATTTTTTTTGCCCCAGAAGTCAATATTTATTTGATTTCTTTGCAGAAAGTACTGAAATAAATGGCTGATTGCTCTTTTAATCTTTGGTGCAAGTAGAGGCAACACACTAGGTTTGATTGACTGTTTTTATATCCATTTGCTGGCTCAGGAGGAAACAAGCCGATATCTTTCATGCTATTAAAGCTCGGCCCTCCATCACAATGACATGTTTTTAATTACATCCCCATTACTGTGGGCTCCAACATACAGGCTCATAAAGTGAATAATGTGAAAAGAAGTGATTCTTTAATAGACAAGTCCAGATGTATTGTATTACACGTGTGATAGCAGGTACATATGGTATTAATAGAAGTGGCCAAGACAAAAAAAAAAATCTACTTGCACAATTATAAATAATATGTCTGCTCTTAAGGACTCTGTGCATAATTCATTGGGACAATCTGGTAAATGATGACTGGAATGTGAAAGGAAAATCCGAGGTGACTGTTGCAGAGAAAGGGGGGCAGAAATAAATGCCTGGACATGAAAGCAATAGGTCCAGATGAAAAGGTTTTCCAGAGATCTGCATGGATCAAATCATGCTTAATCCAAAGAGTCTGCAAATATCCTGCTTAATCCTCAATGCACTCATCACAAGTAATTGAGGGAACAACGTGTTTGCATTCCTCTCTTGTTCAGGTCTTTGTGCATGAAGCTCAAGAATGAACTATCCGTGTGATTCTTCGCTGTGGATCTTTTGTTCAGATGCATCAAGGCAGAAACTCCATAAGAGTGTGCATGTGTGAGTACATCGGCAGCAAACCAATCTTTGATCAAGATCCACAAGGCCACAAACCAGCCTCCTTCCTATTTTTTCTCCTTCCGCTTTACTTTATCTTTATCATGAACAATAGTCTTTTCATGCCTCTCTCTTTTCAAACTTCCCATTGATATCCTTCCTCTCTGATTTACCACCTGTGTACTGCAAAATGCAAAGACACGCTACCAGTCGGATCCTGGGTGTAACTTTGACTGGAATATGACCTCACTCTCGGGGTTAACCAATGTCATCTAATGATCAGAGTAGCGGTCCCCTAGAGTGAATTACCTCAAACATGACTTTTCCTTGACCTACTTTTTCCCTCTGTGAGGAAAGTAGAGCCGACTATTAAGGGAGGAAGTGACTCTGAATAAATAGGAGCCTATACAGTGCAGCCATTGTGCTTTGTTCACACGTTAGTGGGTGAACCATTCATGCTGTTAAACATTAACCTTTCCCCTGCCAAAACAAAACTGGCGCGTACATGAAGAGAACCATGTGCACACTGTTAAATTAGTGCACACAAGCATTGAACAATTATTATTATTTAATAAATAATAATTACAAATACTACTACTACTAGTGATGATCAGAGCAAAATTATAGAAGGATACTAATATACACAGAAGACTGCACATCCTGTGCTGTGCATTAGCAAATGTACACACAATCAAAACCCCACCCCCTCAAGAAAGCTAAAGCACACACAGACTCACATGCAAGCATACCCAGATGCATTAATACATGGTAAATGCCCTCAAGCTAAGATGAACTAATGAGAAGCCCTGGTCCAGACTGCTGCATGTTCCTCATAAAAAAAAAAGAGCGGGAGTCATGAGAACCATTCATTCTGGCTTCTGTTAGGCTCACTAAATTCATCTTTCCTCACATGATATCATTACAATGTCCCACTACTTAGCTTTGGAGTTTATCTGGTGGTCATACCGCATGATATAGTAGACATGACTATGCCTTTCTTCTGGAAAAGTTGGAACATTTCAGCCTGAGAAAGCAATAAATATCTATGCCTGCCTCAAATATGAGGTCATATAAGATACTTTTAAAAGGTGAACAGCTATTATTTACAACTTCAACTGGTACAGATTAAAATTTAAAACACAAAAAAAAAAACGTGTAAAACTACTAGGGCCAAATCAAATTGGTATGGATTACAATGCCATTGGGGTTGTATTTGCCCAGTAAATTTGCCCAAATGTTTTTTTCACACATTAAGGGCTAAAGATTGGTCCAATACTACATCGTGTTCTCCCAGCAGCCTCATGCATCATGGATAACCATTCACGACAGCTATTTCCTGTCCGGTAATCGACAGCCGAGTCACTGTGACACTAAATCCAGATTGTTTTTAATTTTAGCCCCGTTACCTGCTGATCAAAATGAATGTGAGGCCCTGAGCAACAGAGTTGAACAAAAATTTGGTCAGGTGATGAAACTGTAACCCAACAAAGAATTCAATTTTTTTTGCTGCATGCCTTTCAAGCTCGATGCAATCACTCCAACATCTGTTGCTTATTAAGACAGTGCACTGGTAACTACAGGTGCAGTAAATTCCCCACCCTGCTTAGGATATTTATTGCTTTTGGGTTTACAGTCAGTTGGGAAAAAAGGGGCTGACACACGCCATGGGAATCTTTCATACCGTTAAGGAATAATTTGACTGCGTGGACCCTGCTGCAGCGGTTTTATCTGCCAGGCACATGCTCCTGTGTGTTGTACTGATGAGGAAGCAGGTGTGACAGGTTTGACACCCAAACTCCCTGCAGAGGTTGCTTGAATAAGGGCAAAAACGTAGCAGGAGCTCACAAAAACAGGCACTTGTCTTAATAATCTAGTGATTGTTTATTAATGCATGTATGTTGGCATGCATTAAGTACATTTCAACACACCATTCAGTCTTCAGGAAAAAAATATTGGTATTGTACGTTTTTTTCAAATGACTGATACGTTGAATGCCTTTTTGCATTTGGTCAGAGCAAGTGACCAAATATATTGAGCGACCATAAGTTATGTTGTATGAAAGTGAAATGGTATAATAACCTGTATAACAAGTGGGGGATATTACTAGGGGAAGTGGGATGGGTTGTGGATGTGTCAAACTAACACAGGACTTTCAATCTGGAGATAGCTGTCCGTGTCCCTTTTTAAAACCAAAATGAATCATAAGGGCGGTTGTTAACGAGAGTTACGGTTGTTACGTTATGTTTACGAAATTTAACAAAGTACTTTTGCTGCAGAAACCAAACCGATCGTTCCATAACATTAACCACTTGGTATTTTGTGTTTCTGTAAGTGTGAAACAAAGTATTGTAAGTAATGTATTTTTAGTTCAGAAACATTGATATTCAACGTATCCCGTGGTTTGCAGAAACCTACAATGCCAACAGGTTTTCTGGGGTCTGGAATGCAATACCCAAAATATCCTCTTCCCCTGTGAAAGATCATTTATTCAGGTATTTAGTGTGATCCAAAGTCAATGGACTTTGCCAACATCTTTATCATATGCTTGTACTGTGTACATGGTGTGTACATGGTGTATACAATGTGCGTAAAGTGTTGTCATTTTAAAGATAAGAGTATGAATACAATTATTTCCATTTTTAAGATTTTTGAATCAATTCAGTGGGATTGACAGCAAGGTCAATAACCTTCTTCATAATCATGCTTATCTCCACACATGGCTGGTTCAATGATTAGAGACCATCTCATGGCAGAATGTCACAGATAATATTGATCACTGTGTCCACCAATAACTGCAAATACTGTCTCACCTGCTTAAGTGCCTTGAGCAAAAACAAAAATCCAGCAGACTTCTTATTTCAAGTCACACTGGAAACCATTTTTTTAAATGATAACGCTAATAGCTTCATTATATAATCAGCAGTCAGGATCGGCTGACTTGATGCTTCAGTGTATCATCGTTTATTGGAAAGTTAATATCAATGACCTCTACTACTCAGTCTATTTTCAATCATTTACAATTAGGATAACTTTATATAAAATTAAACTCTAGTATTTGATATTATGCATATTATTATGTGTCATTAAAGCTCCAGTAACACAGCAAATGCAGTTTTGCAACCTCTAGGGGGCTCACCAATACTAACTGCCCTGTCATCTGCAACTGCTCCAAAATGCTGAATGTTTGCCACAGTATAAATAATATCTGTCCAATAAAAATAAATGACTTAACATTTTGCCAGGATTTAGAGCATTCAATACACAGCAATACAAAACAACCTTTTTAACCTGCGTCGCCTCAAAAGAGAAAAACAGAGGTTTGTATGATGGAGGAGAACAGTTTGTGTCTGTGCGTTATGAGACCCATGACAGATATATTACATCACCAGTCATGATGGAAGATAAGAGCATGCCAGAAAGCTTACCAGACCTGTGAAGATCCATCAAGACAAACAGTAGCAGGGCACTTAGTCAAGCTGTTTCCTCCCTTTTTTACACAGACAGAAAGTGGATAAAAAAATGCAAACTTCGCACTAATAATCTTGCATTTGCTGGCCAGAGTACATCTCCCTCTTATGTCGACTTCACTTTTTAAACCTCTTAAACTTCCAGTCCTGAATTCAACAGGTGGACAAATAGGACCCGTGAAAGCCCTTTAAGTGAGGATGTCAAAGGTCACAAGAAATGTAATCAGTCCCAGCTGTAAAAGAACTGAGCCCCTTGGTTTTTTCGGCGTCGTAATGTAATAATGTGATACTTTATTGATCCCTGCTATGCAATGCTCCATTTCCATGCCCCTTTATCTACAGGGATGCCAGACCAGTGACCCTGAAGGGGTCAGGGTGTTAATGACCTGCTCAGAAAGATCAGATCATTTCCAGCAGGGGTGCAGCCCTCAGAGGTTGCCTGACCAAAGGGTGGTCTCTTTTTAACCATGAGGTCAACCTGGCCAAGTAGGCAGGACGGACATCTGTTGGCACCTGCTGCAGAGGCAAAGCAAAACATCTGCAGGTCATATCAGATGTCCTCACCCGATCCCACTAGTTTGTATGTGTGTGTTCCTAACACAGGCAACCTTAAGGGACACATTTCAGACTAAAGACCTGTTATTGGTGATGAAAAGCTGATTTTTGAGTCATTGGTAAAGGTTAGGGTTATTTTAGGTTAGGGTAAAGAAAAAAATGCAATGGCCCCAAAAGTGATCTAAGTAAACGAGTGTGTGCGACATATTGTGCACTGTATCGTAATATGTGTAAAAGTAAGCCATGTAATAAAACACAAGCCAACATCGAGTTTAATCTCTCGTCAAAAATAGCCAGAGTTGAATAACATCAGAAGCCCTCGAGCTCATGAAGGATTTAACTTCCATAACTGCTATGAAATGTACCCTTAATGCAATGCACAATGTGTTATCTGACACATGATTACAAATTGTGATAAGATTTTGTAAAGTCACAGCTGCAGGCTGCAAATGATAGTAAATGCACAGAAGTGTGCAAGCACATGTGATGTTGTGTGAAAAGCAGACACACCAGAGCTAAACTGAAGTCTTTCAACTCCTCAGGCTCACAGCGACTGAAACTCGCCACCACACAACAGCTTCTCCTCAGGTTACAATGCTTTCCTGCCCCTGAATGATTTCCCGGAGCCTCCAATTAGTGCCAACACTTGTGTTTGGCATTAAGAGAAAAGAAGATTGAGTGTCAGTCTTTTCACTAGAGCCGTCTATTTGAGTTGACCCTCTGGTATTCTGCGTCTTAGCCCTTAGCCTGGATTTAGACATAATATCAGCACCAAAATCAGAAGAAAAAACCTATCCTACTGCAGTGTTTCTCCTTTTCATTTACAAATGAAAGTACAAAAAGCAAATGTAGTTTTTCTGATTTGAAGATAAAAAATATCTGAAAATAATATTAAATATCTCTCAGTTGCATTATTTATGAGACAGAATTTTAGCTCGCATCAAAATCAATTTGTTTTCAAATAAAAAATAAGAAAATGGATAGATGGCAAAAGAGCTATTGCTACCACAGAAAAAGAAAAGCATGGCACCAATTGGAAATTTCATCAAAATGCTACTGACCATGATAAACAAGTGATCTCTTGGAGATACGGTGCAGAAACACGAAAATAATGAGCAAGAAAACAAGAAGAGTGTAAGACAAAGAATCAAGAGCCTAAAAGCCTTCAATAATGAGCAATAATCTTAAATGCACAAATATATTTAATTTGTTTGACTGTAGGTCCACGAAACAAGTTACAACAGTATATAGACTTGTTAAGACTCTACAATCAAGGTCTCCACCTACATTACTGCAGGGTGCCCCATACCAACCTCAATTTCCTTGTCATCCATCAATACCAAAGTTAATCATTAAGTAGATGGAATGATAGCTAAGCACCAAAAAAAAAGAAAGTAAAAAGGCTGTTAGATGTTTCTCACAAACACTGGAGACGGGCCTAACTTAACTTCCCCTTCTGGCTGGGTACCAGGCGTTGACAGATGAACCACATCTTTTTTAAACTCCTCTCCACAGCTGTGGACGGAAGCTCCAGGCTGCTTTGTAGTCACATCTGTGAGCTGGACAGCTGGATGTTTGGAGAAAATTACAGTTTGATCTGCGGCAGGCCAGATTGGAGGACAGCTTTGCCATACCAGATCCAGACACTGTGATTAGGACTGATCAAAGACGCAGGTTTTGCAATGAACGCAGCCGAGAGGATTGATAGCTGATCACGATCCACTTTGTAGCTCCAAGGATCCAAGACAGAAACAATCAAATATGCAATGAAGTTTGGAAGAGGTCAATAAGGTTCCCAGCTAATGGTTTCTAAAGTGATCTGGTGCTGCACATATCTGAGCTGGAATCTTAATAAAACCAAGGTTGTAACTTGGCCAAATTCACACACACAGTGAATCTGTTTTCTCACGTCGTCCTACACTTGTTCCATTACTTTAATCTTATCTTAAATCCTGAAAATCCAAGTAACAGAGAAATCCCAATGTTTGCTGTACTAAATTAGTTTGCTCTTAAGAAATTAGAGCATTGTAGCCCCAAAGTAATATCCATCCAATCACAACAGCTGCCTGGAATCCCCCCCCCCCCACACATAACCTCTGAACCACCCTTTAAGAAGCTTGGAGCAATACAAGCAAATCTTATAAAGCCTTCAAAAGTCGAAGGAGATTTTCAGCTGTAGCAAATTGAATGATTAATCCAAACAACAGCGAAGGAGACAAGGAAAAGTACATTTTAATTGTGGCAGTTTAAGAGTAAAATTCTCTGGTATCTGGCTGTGCTTCCAGATACAGATCGATTTCTTTAAGCGGGTTGCCCTGGATCTCTAATTACTGCCACCTCACAAAGCCTTTGTAACCTTTTGGCCCAGTTGTCTAGAGAAGAGTTGCAGTGCAGAACTCAGGGTAATGAAAGTATATTCCTTTCAACCTCTTACCAAAGGAGGGTTTGCTGAGCACCACTGCTCTTTTCCTCGTGCTCTCGCTCACACAGACACAGGCCTGTAGCTATACCCACTACAGCACAGGTTTCGTGCTCTGGTCAAATGCACTGTGACGACAGTTGTTGAAAGAGGTGAGGAGTGCGTCTAATTCACTGCCCAGAAAGTCTCACGGGATTCAAACTAATGACCCCCTGGTCAAAAGCTTCCTTTGCTAATAATTCAGGCACCGCCGTGCACCCACCCACGCCACCGCTTTCCAGCATCAATGCCAAAACCAAAAGCATGCCCTCCAAACTCCAGGGAACAATGTCTGTGCATACATCCCAGCATAAAAACGTGCCAAAGGGCTGGCTTTGCTAAACCGAGCAAGTTTGTACCTGGATCTTCAGAGTTGACATAAGTAGCAATTTGAGGATTAGAAAATGAGAAAATTTATGTTTTTGAGGAAAACGTCTGGAGGTGAGGGCAGTGACTTAGTGTCTGCAGGTTAATTCCTATAAAAGAGGGGAATACAATTATTGTATAATTGCAATGTTGCTCACAGAGCAGCTCTCTATTGAGCTATTCATCCAAGGGCTTCCAAACGTTTCGTGTTTTAAACACTATAGCAACTGTTTACAGAAACACATAGGAGTGTGTACAAGTTTTAGAAAGCAAAGTTACGACCTCTGAAGATTGTAATCTTTCACCATTGCCTCATCTCTCCCTCTGCCTCTTTACTCTCACTGATCTTAGAAGTATTATGGCTTTGACCGCTGCAGTCCTTGAGTGTCTTTCACAGGGTTTGTGCTGCGCTCATCGCCGGGTTCAGTGCACATCACGGTCGTGGCGAAGCACCAGCCATTGGAAAAAATATGTTCCAGGGCACAGTCGTGCCGTTGTGTGAAAGGCCCTTTACAGTTGGTTGCTTTGACATTCTTTGATTTACAGGAACTTAAACTCATTGAACTCTTTTAAGTTACCCTTGGTAAAAGGCATAGATGTGTAGAATGTGTAAAAGCTTAAAATGAGATACCATAGGACAATACCACAAATGATTGTGGGGGTACAAACCAAATAAGGCCCTTTCATCACATATTGTTTACTTCAAACGTTGTTTACGAAGTATGAAATCTAAACCAAATTCATGGTCTTTAAAAGTTCTCTAAAGTGACTTCCAAAATGTACGATTTCTTTTCAAATCTGTAATTTATATATAGGCTTTGTGTTGAGAGCTGTTTTCCCCGAAACAACTGACCAACCAACTAAGGAAACAATTGACCAATCAGAGTTTAGGTGGGTTAAGACTGGGGCATCATCTTCTGACATAGTTAGCTTCCAAGCTTCATTCATGAAAAATATCCGCAAAAATATTTTTTAAATATTGATTTATTTTATGACAAACGCAAACAAAATGAAAAACAAAATGAAGCTGCTTCTTCTACTTCAACCGCAGTGTTTGAATAAAACAATTAAAAAAGTTGCTGAATGAACTAAACTTTTCTTGCTTCACCTTAACACCATATAAACCCAGTGGTATGTAATCAGTTGGTCTAGATGTTATTGCAACTAATTAAACCATTAGTATCTTATTAACGGGGGGAATTTAAGTAGCCCTTTGTTTTACCTCCGATCACCTTTACATCTTCCACACGCACTCGTCCCCATGGCTAATATACGACAGATGTGATGTCACCAAACTCAGTGGCTTTCATTTGTATGTGTCTGTTTGGGGAATAGTTTTGAGAAATTGCAAATTAATGGAGATGCTAAGTATTAAACTCCCAGTTTGCCTTTTTAATAGTCTACACAGGTCATTAAGCCGCTGACTGTCCACCGTTTCCCACAAAGCCTCCAAGCCCTCATAAAGAAAGCCTTTTAATCATCTGTGTCTATTTGCCTCTAAACATAACCCCGCTGTACGATGCAATTGACAAGAAATGGTAAAACACAGCAAGCCACTGAAAGCCTTATTTTATTTTTGGAAACAATGAATATTCATGTGGCTGCACTTAAGGAACAATAGTCGTGTAATTACTTCCTGATAAATGGTTACAAAACACATGCCTTTCTGTCCAGTGCTTGTAAAGTAGATTTGTGCATCTGGGTAAATATCTTAAGCTGGGGCCAGGAGCAACTCCTAATTAGCATTGATATGAGCAACAGCTGAGCTTGTTTCTAATAAATCACAAATGCATTACTTGAATTGTTGGATGAATGATCAGGAAAAGCTGCTCTATATTAGACCACCAAGACTGAATATTTACAGACTCATCATACAAATGAATAAGTATTATTACTGTACGGAGCTCCAATCAATATTTTCATATTAACAATGGATCAAAGTACTGTGTGTGAAAGTTGTAAAGACAGCCACAGTTAGCAACTGAGCACAGAGGAGCATTTAGCAGCAGTAAAAGTCGCCTTTTTCATGTTCCCCAAAATCTTTCTCCTTCAAATTAAGTTCATCCTATGGTACTCCTCAATGCATCATCATTTGGTTGATTCGCTTAACTATCAAACATTTTTCAGAGCATTTTAAAAGAGTAGTTATTTAATCCTTGTGTTTGGGAATTTCCTGCTTCAGTGCCCTCTTTGAAAGGTAATGGCATGTAAAACAATGAATGATATGTAACTACTGAGCTAATGAGGGTTTCTGTTGTCATCTGCAAAAAAGGCTTTGTCAGATCAGAGTGATGAATTGACTCTGTTCAGCATCATAGAAATACTGGCAGCAACAGAGTGGTGAAAAATGCTTCATGTCCACAGCATACAAACATGTCAATGATCCGCCTGAGAAAATCCATCACCACGAGCATCCGACGCTGCAAACTGCGCCAAAAACAAACCAACTCGGTGACCCGCTTTAAATCTTGGCTCAGGCCCGTCAACAGGTGTGAAAGTAGACAACGTGTTGCACAAACTTTGGCTGTCAAGGCAGAAAATGAAAGATAGGTTTTGACAAACGGAGTTGTGCATGACAGATCTGCCTTGTCAATGGCATCTCATTAGTTGGCGTGGTTCCGGGGCCTTTTTAATGCTGTCGTCTGTAAAAGCCCTAATTAGAGGCAGCTGAACAGATGTAAGATATGGAGGGAAAAGAAAAAAAGAAAGGGCAGAGGGGAGTTAACGCCTTCTCTACTAACTGGTTGGTAACCTGTCATACTCTGCTGACAGAGTCTGTCTTTCTCTCAGCATTACTCCTTCAGAAGGTGTCCTTTCAAGCTGTTATCACACAATCTTCCCTGTGAAGAAAAAAATGGAGTGAAAAAGTCTTGGAAAGATATGAAGAGAGCCAGTGACATGTTTTAAATTCTGCTCAGACCCCTTTGCAAAGAGCTTTAAGGTGGTATTCTGTAGAAGAACATGCATATCTCTATATGTTATTGATTTAATCTGAGCAGATAGTGCATGTTTGTACTGTACTTCTCACGGACGAACTGTTAAGCAAACGGTATTATCAGGTCTTTGTCCTTGAGGTTTCTTTTTGTTTAATGTTTGAGGGTGTGAGCATGGCGCTCAAAAAGGTTTGCTGTGTACACTGATGTGTTACAGCCCTGAATGTTTAGTGTGTGATTTAGGCCCAACAAAAGGAAATAAATCTGAAAACATCTGCTGACAGAACAGAAGACAGCAACCGTGTTTGCACATTAACAGTCAGCAAATGTGCTAAGGTTGGAAACACAATGAAAACACTAATGTTTTCCTTTTCCTAATGCCCAATGCAGACTTGAGTGGCGACCTGCCCAGTTTATGTCATGTGAATTATCACCTGGACGGGAACACACACTTGTGCATTCCAGACCAAGAACACTATCTTTCACATTCAAGATTGAAGGCCTTGAATTTACTTACACAACATGATTTTCTTTAAAAAAAAAACATCAAGACTATTTTTTAAGGATTTCAAGACACTCTTGTTTCTACTTAAGTGTCCAGCTGTAACACTGTTTTGTGTCACCAACAACACTGAATAGACCTTTGTCACAGTGAAACGTTCCACTTGTCAATCACACGTCCAACTAAACACATTAATAACGGCTGCGCCACATTTAGTTATGCCAGTTCTAGGACCCCTGTGTTGTGCATGTAGACCCATTGGCACGGCTTACTGGCACACCTAAATGGAGTTGAGCCATAATTGAGATAATTAGTTACACCTGTGCTTTTCCCTGTTACGACAAGTCAAAATATCTTCTGTGAGAAATGTCTATAGCTCGCGCCAAACGCCTTTAGGATTAAGATTCTCCATCTACTAATTTAACCCAAAATACACCTAGCTTCCATTACATTACAGCATGCCCAGTACGTCCTAGACTGGCTGATGTGATGATTTGTGGTGGGCTTTCATGGGGAAAAAAAACTATCAACCAACTGGCATATATCACATTACTTCCAGCTCTAAGCTTATTTGACATCCTCTGACTACACCATCTAGTGTAATTCCAGATCCTCCTTAAACTTGCCTGTGTTTTCACCACTTGAATGGATTTGTCATATGTTGTATTCCTCAACTGGTGCTGAGCCACGCACCATCTGGGCACTGAGCCGTTCCATCTCCACACCTCTGCACCAAGTGTAACCACAACCAGAGTCAGATGCCCTTTTCATCATCAAGTAGGATGCATTTATAAGCATTTACCATTGCATCGTGTGCAGGGACAAACCAGCTACTCACTGTACGTACTAGCACACAGTGCAAGGACTTGCAGAAAGACTGTCACGGCTGTACTTCGGCGGTCAACTAGATGTCCCAGTAACAAGAGAACCAAATGTGAAAAATAACTGGGCATCTTCAACTGGCTTACTGAAAGAGTCAACGTGTCTCAGCATAAAGCTGTTGAAAGAATCAAGTGCATTCTTTCAGTAAATCAGTCAGGGCTGCCAAGTTATTTTTTTACATCATACAAGGACAGCAGCTCCTCGTGCTGCAACAAAGTTACAGAATGCACGTTGTATCACACCTCGACAACAGTTTCCGCAATGAACAATTGGGAGTTGAACAGAAAAGGCAAAGCCACGGGTCAGGATACTATGTATACCCCTGCCCTTAAAAAGTAATTTAGAAAAATCCCTGAATGGTATTAAAGTATGTCCTCTATTACCCTTGGTATCAACTGCCCTTTTTTACTAAGTGTTATGGTAAAGTTCCAGATCACCAGCAGTAGAAGCGATACCAAGATAGTGGCTCCAAGACAAAACATTTTCCAGCACCAAGGAAAATCCTGTGTTATTGAGGAGCTGGCTTGAGTAAGAGTAATTTCCTTCTTATTTTAATAAATGGAGATTGTTGCAGATCCTGTTCAACGTGCAGACAGCTACACACAAACACGCACACACAGTTGGCAAAATCATTCCAGTCCGTCAAAAGACGTAATAGCTAATGTGCATTTTCATTCCATTTGGGCCATAGAAATGGATACCCTCCCATGGGGATCCGAGTGTAAGCATGTGTGGCAGAGCGTATCCAGTCTGCACCGAAAACCTACTTGTGCTTTGGGAAAAGCCATACATTCTCAAAATAGTATGTGTGATTGGGTTACCGTCTCTGTATGCCACTGGCATAGTGTCGTATATCACATCTCACCATGTGCTAGGTGACATAATCCAGCCAGCATGGGAAGGAGCTATGCCGACGATTACTGGGACAGGTGTCCCCCCCCCCCCCCCCCCCCCCCACACACACACCCCCCACACCCCACACCCCCTGTAAATGCATTAGAGCTGGGATACTTCAACATCTCCATTTAATAGCTTCTGGTGCTTTTCTCACTCTCCTCCGATGGCCCATAAAGAAACAGTGGCTGTTTGATTTCCATTGGCGTGCATGACTTATGAGTTAGCATTGTAAGTATTTTAGCAAATGGAAAGTGAAAGCAACAAATCGGTCTCTCCACAAACATTATTTGAGTGACGATGCACTGCTGGGATGCACCGCATGCTACATGAGAAATGCATAAATAAAAGGAAATTCGATTGAGTTTTACATTTACTATGAATACATGAGCTCTTGCAAGCAAACAAGACCAGTGTCCCAGTAGTCTCTTGAACATGAGATACATGAGGCGGCAGTAAAATACACATATTGATTTGCTTAAGCATTGAGTCTAACGTTTACTTACAGAAGAGGTTAAAGCAATCAAACTGAGTGTAGATCGAAAGGTTATTAATTATTGAAGTAGTCCTCTCTAAATGCACAGTTTGAGTATACACAAAAGTAAATAACAAACCAGTACTGACTTAAAAAAAAAGAAGAAAGAAGCTAAACCAGCTGTGGAAAATCAAGGCCGCATTGGCTGAGGGTTGATGTACAGTACCTGGAATGTCATCAACTGGAAAGATGAGTGCACTGGTGGGTTTACAAGTTACTATTACGGACATTTACTAGAAATATATAATAACCACATATCTCTAAAAACTCAACTTTTCAAGAGCTCAGAAAAACAGCCTTGTTTTCAGCTTTGTGACAATGCATATTCCAACTGATCCAAGACACTTTTTAAATAGTTTATTTAGCTTATTTAGATCTTGGCGAATTTTCCCAACACAAAAGAAACACTTCATTCTTCAACATTCAAAATCAACACATCTGGAGATACATGGTTTTCACTGGACAGGAAGTAGCTAGGAACTAAAGCTGTCAGATACATGTAGTGGGAGTAAGAAGTACAATATTTCCCTCAAAGATGTAGAGGAGTAGAGTTACAATGTTGCATAAAACGGAATACTCAAGTAAAGTACAAGTTCCTCATATTAGTACTTAGGTAGAGTACTTAGTAAATGTACTTAGTTAATCCCACCACTGAGTGAGGTGAGAAATAAGCCAATATTTGACAAGCAAGCCGCCATCTGTACTTCCTTGTAAATCCGTTCTGTGTTAAGATCTGATTTGAGCACAAACCTGAGCAGCAGTACAGTGTAAATACATTCAGTATCTGTGTAGAATACATGATGGGGTTTCAAATATGTTGTGGCGTTCATTGTGTTATTATTTTAGCTTATTATCTTAGCTTAACTGAGCACATTCCAAGCAGCATTAAATGTACCATAAGGCATTCTGTAAACACAGCACACGCTTTTTTATTTGCGCAATAATATTTGGAAGTTATTAAAAAGCTGTAACTACAGTCACATTTTCATTTAATTCTCCTCCCAACTAGACATGCATATCATATCTGCACTGCTGCACTTCAGGAGTGTGTGTGCTCTAAACTGTGTGAGGCTTCTCAAGCTTCAGTAACTCTCATTGCTGCTTTCTAAAATTAGCATAATTAATGATGGCGCTTGATAACCGTGAAATGTCTCTGCCGCATCGGATGAATCTAGTAGCTCGGTTACAGACATAAGGAACCCTTTGTGTCATAATGAAGAGGAAGGGAGACTCGAGAAAGAGAGAACAGTTGAGTTTGTTTATGCCATATTGATGGATTTGCATACTATGACCTCGGGAGACTTCTGTTATCAAGCAATGTGGCTACATTGTCTACAGTGTTTCTGTGGAATTCCTGGAGAAATGCAACATGAACACCTGATTTTATTAGAAAATATGGGGACAGACTGAAATAAGTTTAGGTGGTCACATAATCTGTCACATGATCTGTATGTACACTCTGGAGAATTATGAGGGATTTTATTTATATAATGACCAAATTGTTCAATTAATGGAGTCATTCTTGAACAAATGCTGTATTACAGGTTAAAACGTAGCTTTTTTTTCACAAATAGGAACAGAATGGACCACAAATAGTAGCTAATATGCACATAATAAGGATGTAATGGTTGGTTGTCACATTTCATTTACCACCTTATATAGAGCTTATCAGAGATGACACATTAGAAAGTGGCCAGTGGGTCATTAGACACTGGTTCATTAACATTGTGTCGAGCAGTCGGTTCTCAATTAACTTTTATAGCGCTTAATTCAGGAACTGTACCTCATTATAAAGTGGTAGCAAGAAACTCTTATTACATCATAAAAGACACAGCTGTGGGATTCTTCAGCACTTGATCTGGGTCAAGCTCCCTGTCAGTCAGTTGCGAGCTGATGCCCATGAAGCCCAGTGAATTGAAGAGTCCAGCCATTACAGGAGACTTTGAAAAACATCTCTTATAGGAGGTGATGACATCTGCCAAGCTATGCAGACGTGCCCTCCAGAGACGATAACCAAGGTCAGCTCATCTCGCTGCCAAGATTTTTAGTCCAGTGGAATCCCAGTTGCCGTAAGACAACCAGTCCTCACAGTACGAGGAAGGGTTTGTGTAGAAACAGAGCCATGCTGGCAAAGTGTCAAACCCTCACAGCCTTAAGTTGATCCAATTGCTTTATCAATGGAAGCCTCTGTTTAAGAGTTTTGTAACAACAAGAATGATAATCGTTGCCAGCATTTAGATCAAACAACCTTTAAGGGCTCTTTCTTTTTTTCACACTATCATAGATTTATTATACTACTTAGCTTCGAGATAAACAGTTTACTTGTCTTGACGAGCCTTGGTTTAATTGCAAAATGCACATAATTCACAATTGTGTTACGCAAATTCTGATGCACCCCTTAATGCAGATTATTGAACCAAAAATGGAAATGTGATATGTTGTGTTCGAGGGATACATTAGTTGGGTTAGGGTGACTGTCTAATTTCTCAAATTTTTCATGGAAATGATTTCTGTTTTGAGTAAAGGTTCTGGACCCTTAAGTCCTTAAGAGCTGCTAAGAAAGTAAGCACATATTGACCCAAAAGGGCTCTGAGGGCAGTAAAACAGTAGGAAAATCACGACAATCAGCCCAGCAAAAAAAAACTGAGGGAGCTGAGGAAACAATGTTAACTCACAGGGAATGACAGGTATTTGCTCTGACAAGTAAGTAATCTTGACTTTAGGCAGACATACTCCACCCTTCATGTTTAGACTGCACCAGGCAGACACTTCTCTCTGCCCGTATCAATGTTAGCATTGGGACTATTTACAGTGCTGTGTTTATGTGTCTAAATTTATAAACTGTACATTGTCTGCTCTGGGAGCTCTAAGAGGCATGCACTTGACTCGCAATTGCTCATTTTCTTTTTGCTTTGTTTTACTCAGTCTGCTTCATGTGGGGCTGCTTTGCTCGGTGCCAGCTGGTCAGACTGTAGCTACTTGAAGCATTGTGCAGAAACAGCTGATAACATTCACCAAGTCCTTCCGCTAAGGAAGCTAAATTGCTTTTCGATTCAAGTAATTTCATTCTGTAGATAAGGGAAGAAAAAAAACATGATAGAAATGTTATCTGTATTTATTTTGCTGGAGAGAGAAAGTGGTGATATCAAATCTGTACAAAAGGCCAAAGAAATGGTGGCTTTCAGAAGAAGCATTTGCAATGAAACATTGACAAAGCCAAACATTTAAAATGACATTGCCAAGCCGATGGTGTAACCCACAGCTGGCAATCCTTATCTGCAAACTGGTAACATTTCAGTGTGTATTTCTTATTGGAGGGCCGCCGATGGCGGCAGGACAATGAGACCACTACAGAACTGGACCGATAAGAAACTGAAAGAGGAGAAACTCTCAACCACATCAAAGATTTCATTGAAGGACATTATTCATCCAGGCAATGTTTGCTGAGCATAAATGCGTTTCCTCACCAACACCCTGATTTCTATTCAGACTGTTTCAGACACACCTGGGAGCTACAAGTACACCCACTGATACTGGCCACTCAGTAGCTTGGGGCTTTGCATAAGGGCACTCCAGTAGAAGCTAATAATGAGATAAGGGTGTGCCTTGTGGCATGAAGTGGATCTACTAAATAATATGATTATATTATGTCTGTTGGTTTCAGGGCCATTCTGGTATTCTGTTGATAGTAGCAACCCCTATGACACAGTTCTACAGCAGTTGCACTAACATTGTTACAACCCCCTTTTTGTCAGATCTGTGAATAAGCAAATAGTGACAAACGTGTTTTATCTACTGTCAAAATATTCTTGTCTGCTAAACGAAGTAGCCATTGTGCTGTCTGAGGCTAACATACTGCTAATGCAACATGCTATGTACCTGTGGTCTAACTGTTGATATTATATATTATACTCTTTTTGCTTTTACTCCAGCTGTATGCCTATTAGATTAAAGCTAGAGTGGGTCATGTAAATTATATTTGTTGAAATTCTCTTTACATACTGACAGCAAAATATCTGGTTTCTGTGGCTGTCGCACACTGTAATAGGCCGAATGAACTTGCCCGTCTACCAACCTACCGGTCTACCTGCGAACACTTTGCCTGTACACTCATTGCACGTCAAGTCTTCCACATTATGCTATAGCTTGACAACTGTGTGTAGCCACCTAACAATAGCCATGTTTGTTGTTTACGGGCTGTCAGTGCTGCCAATTTTACGTCTTTCTTGCTAGATTTAGCAACTTTTGGAGCTGGTGCTGTTAGCTGCTTTCACTGGAGAAGAGTTGGCAACACTATGCTGGGTTTTTCGGTTGGATAATGTTTAAAATCTAGCATACTCATACTGGTTACCTAAGCTTTAATTACCTTGCTGTATTTCCTATTAGGACTTAATGTTGATATTTTACAGGTGGTTGGCGGAGCCCAAAACAGAGCTAAAAGTTAAGGGTTCTTCTGGCATGAGGGACAATGTCACAAATTTGACAAGCCAGTCTATACTTTTTAAAATCAAGTTTAATTGTCAATTTACTAATTAAATTTCAAATGTGTGTGGTCTGACTCTTGTTCATGGTATCTTATCTTTCTCTGATTTGTAATCACTATCATAGAGATCCTTACCCAGCACTGTTTTCACCATTTCACTTTGAAGACCAACTGCCGCCTCATTCAGCCTTTATTTACTCTCGGGCAATTAAAAGAAAATGATATCCAAATTGCACCTCCAATTCAGAGCGTGGCTATGGGTCATACGGCTGGGTTGCTACCTGAGAAAAAAAAACGTAGTATGACTGTAAACTGTCTGCTCTGCACCAAACAGTGCCAGACAAAGTTAGTGACTAGCTGGTAAACAGAGTGGAGCATTAAGCGACTAAAAAGCCGGATATTTCCCTCAGAGACCAAAAACATCTTAAAGGAGAGGGAATATCGTACCAAAGATTATCAGGTGGTCAGAAATACGACTACAAAAAAATGTAAACGTTGCAGCTTTATATGAAAACTGTTGGCTAATGCTTTCCTCATATCAATCCAATAAGGTAAGAATAGATCACTTTTGTGTTTTTAGCTTGTTACGTTGCCCTCAAATGGTCAAAAAATCTGTTATTGCAGATTCACAGCATCACGCTGATCCACTTTTTAAGTATCTCTGCTTTTTTGACTCCAGTAGACCATCAATGGCCAAAGCATCGACTGTAAGTGAAGAAAACTTCACTAACATAAATTCAGTCGGGAACAGACAGACTTGGTGTCTGTGGAGAACATTTCCTCTCAAATAGAGCCTGAACCTGTGACCCAGATCCCTTGAAAAGTCCCTTGGCTGCTTGAGGAGGCGGGGGAGACGGTGCTCTTGCCGCCTGAAATGACAAACAGCAGGCAGGCGGTGGCATGCTTTGCTTGCCAAATACAGCACTCCACGTTCTAAAAGTGCTGACAGCGAAAACATAGACACTGTTATCCAGGGTCCCCCTACTCTGCAGTGAGATGTTGAGGGGAAAAAACTCCTCCTGGCAGCAGACATAGGCCTGTCTGTATTCAGTGGTCGGGGGGTTCTACTGCCGCTATCGTGGAAAAATTACATAACTGCAGATTTGGGGATTTTCTTTTTCTTATTTACACTTACGACTTTCTGGATGGAAGGGCCAAAACCGTAAAAAAAAAATAATCATTGGATTCATTGATAAATCATATAAACCTCTTTTTTTATATATATATATGGTTTCATCTTACCATAGTGACATACTCAATGTAGTTGTTGCTCTCTTTGCTTCCCGCTGAGTTCATTGAACATTCGACCCATCCCTTTTCTCTGGCGGTTTTAATTCAGCCAAGAATACCGACTCAATAGCAGCCGGTATTCTTGGCTGAATTAAAAACTGCCCACAACAATGACGAACTGCAAAGGGCTGCACTCATTCATTCAAAGTACAGACTCTTCCACCGTTCCCAGGGAAGCAGGCTCAGAAAAACATCTGACCTGTATTAAAGGACGCATGGAGATTCCAAGACCGGCTAGTTTTCTTTCACTGCTTTAAGAGCCGTATCGTAACTTCAAATTAAAAGTTAGAGTTAAGCACTATGGAAACCAGTTAAAATAACAGTGGAAACCGGAATGCCAGCTGGCCACACTTGTAGCTGCCAGCACAAGAGGCATGCACCACAGTGTTTGGTCTCTTCTGGATAGATTTGGTAACTGAGAAGGAGAGAAACATTTTAATTCTTCTTAATACTTCATGCATTTATGATTTGAGGCAACATAATAATGCCTGACCTTGTTAATGTGAGAAAACTTTAGAGCTAAAAGTGTCAATCAATCGAAGTAGGGTCTCTTTTTTTTGATCACTGTACATTTTTTCTCATTTCAGAAACACGACAGTCTCCTGAGCAATTGAGTTATATAATAGGTTTCTGATAGAATCAGAATGTTTAATTATTTCAACTTTTGTGGAAGACGGCTCTAATAGAAGAATACCCATGAGCCTCAGCTGCCATCTCTAAGGGGATACAATTCAAAATGTGTCTGTTATTGCAACAGTTACTGACTGCATCTTAAATTGACCCAAAATCCCAAACTGAATTATTTTAAACAGCTGAAAGCATTATCAGGTTCCTATAAAGCACAGTATGTAGCTTCAGCTCGAAGTTAGTGGCACACCCAACAGAATGCTACGCTCTGTGATTAGATGGTTCTTCTCTCTGCATCTTAGGAATTGAAGTTGACTTCTTCCCTGCAGTTTTTGTGTAGAGTATGCAGGGTTGTACCTTTGACATTTGATGAAAGAACTAGCTATTTTCTATTCCACTTGCTAATCTTCAAGAGAGAGACTCAAGCCTTAGAAGTGCTTCAACTGTCAATCACCTCACATCGTCTTTGTAAAAAGTGAACGGGACGTTTACTTGCAAAACCCTGAATGAGAAAAAAGACCTCTTCGCACTTCACTACTTTTTAAGTTTGCTATTAACAAACGTTCTCAGCCATCTATGAATGAATGTGTGATGTAGGCTACACTTCACAGTGCACCTGAAAGGCCACCCAGAGTCTTTCCTGTTTTTAAGCCCCTACTTTAAACTGTTTGTCTGCATCATAATCTAATGAATGCACAATGCACCTCTGTATCTTCAACCCTGCATGCATGTATACGTGGAAAGCTGCACACGTTCCCCATGGGCCTGTGACCCTTATAACCCCAGTTCTCCCCCTAATCTCGTAATCTTTAGCAGAACAGCAGCCTCTGTGATCATTGGCAGGTCTAGCGCGTTGCATACCTTCCTCCAGTGGCGCTCAGGGGGGATATGCGGGAATATCTGCAGGTAATCCACATCTCCTACTAATATTTGCAGCCGGATTTTTCTAATAAGACCCGGGCCTGTGCTTATGGGTGGGCTAGGTGGGGGTGAAAACATGGCCTTCTACGGGGAAGTGAAGCCAGACCACGTAAATAAGACAGATGATACAAAGAGGAGCTCCCTGAGATGACCGGTATGATTGGGTAGCTGAGATGCATCTTTAGCTGGATGTGCAGTGTTATATAACTGTCACCTCTGCCAGTGAATCACAGCACAACAGGAAAAAGACATTGTGAACACTGTAGCATGAACAAAGGCCATGTCAGTGCAATGAAACAAGCTTATATACTTTAGTTAATACGCCTGCAGACAAGGTGCAGCTACAGCTTTATTGTGATATGCCTGAGTCTATTTGCATAGACGGGAGAACAACATTTATTGAATGTACTCTAAAGTATGCTGCTCTATTTAATACACAGACTATAAATCCTGTAACAAATCACAACTCTGTCTCCTACAAAATACATTTATATACTAAATTGCTTTGATGAATGACTTTTGGAAGAAACACGATGCCGCCTGTGGTTCATGTCCTGCATCACGTTTGGCAACTTAAAACACTTAAATATTGAACAAGTCAAAGCAAATGGGTCATAATTTACCTTTTCAATATTTATCCCAAACTAAAACGTAACATAGGCAGCATTATGTTTCTTACAAAACATATTTGCCAAGTTTTAAATGAATGTCATTTTTAGGGAACAGTGCTGTAACTGAAGGCTGCATTAGCCTTTTATCAGTCATCATAATGAGTTTCATATCCTACAATGCAACTAATATCCTCTGTAAAATCATTATCAGAGAGAAAAAAAAGAAAAAACGTGTAGAAACAACCAGAGACTGCGGTGGTGCATTTGCTTTCAACTCATTTCTGAAACCATACAATGCGTTTTTTGCAGTGAAACTGCAGATGCCATCTCTACCAATGTTTTTTCTTAATAACTGTGAAACCTAATAGCCATGTGGCAAACACATGAAAATGACATGTGCGATACATGTTATTGTAACATAATAACCCTCAGCGGTGGAGGAAGGAAGTGTTCACATTATTTATGACCACAACACACACAATGTACATTTCAGAGTTCGTGCCCATCCCGTTAGCCTTTTAGAGACTTTTGTCCGAATCATTTATTGTGACAGATGGTTACTTCACACAGCACTGGCCCTCACTGGGAGACAGCCCCCTCTGATATCTTATGGAGTAATCAGCAGCCGCTTGCCAAGTTTAATACGACTGGGGACCATAACTCTCTCTGCAACTACTACTAAACATGCCAGACAGGTCTGGCTCCCCCCCCTCAGATCGATATCAAATTGTCTCGCAGAGCATCAGCAATCAAGCGCGCCAGAACGGTGAGCGCTCAGTCAAAGGTCACAGACGGCCTGGCTAACTTCGCCCTCAGCCAATGTGTGACCGCTCTTTCAAAGAGTTCTTTGACAAGTTCAACATCTCTCCACCCCGCACCGCCCCCTCCACCTTCACCCTTCTCCCTCCCCTCTCTCCTCACTGTTGTTTTCCTTTCTCGGCCGTCCTGATTAAACCTGGAGATCCCGGCGGGAGGCTCTGATTTCCCAGCCCTGACTGTTACTGTAGTGAAGTCAGCGCTGCATGTCCTCACACAAGGCCAGTCAAACCCACTGGCTGTGGAAGGCTGAGTAATGAATGAAGTTTGAGCAGTGCAACGTCTGCAGGGTGCAGGCGTGTTGTTACTTTGAACTGGAGCCTGTAAGGTCCTGTTGTCTTTTCATGTTGTCGTATAAATCTCTGTCAATATGTCAGTCCAATACAAATGTTTGACTATTTACTGCCCTTTTGGCAGTTAATAAATGATGTACTAATGCTTTATAGATCACCTATAAAACATTTATAAGAACAGCCTTTTTGCTTCCAAGATTAGGATATTCCTGCACAGCTCATGCTTTGTCTTTTTAGCTATAGCTCTTTACTCAAAGACCCATCTGATGGATTGAGCTTCTACAAAAAAGTTGTTGGACATCTGGACCAAAATCCATGTATTAATAACTTAATCACATGAACTTGTACAGTGGTTGAACAGTCCACTGGATCCTTCTGATGAATTAAAGAGTGTATAAGACAAAACAAGTGTCTGGAGAAGGATAGCAAGTTGTTATTAACTGATCTAGAAAGCATACATATTGTTATATGTATTATCAGTCTTATTGTTTTATTCATAATTAAGTAAAATAATGTATCTAACTAAGTGAGTGTGTTGCGTGTAGAAATAAATAACAAAGACAATTCCATCAGGACGAGAAACCAATCTGCATGAGTCAGTGCATCAAGTGTATCATTGGAAAATCTATTGCTTTTTTCAAGTTTGAAAGATGACCCCATAGCTCCCCACTACACACGCTGGCACACACACACTCTAACAACAAAGTACGTGACTGCCAAGACATCATCGGAGGATAATTATTCACTTAATGCAACTCAACTTCAGCCTAAGGTGGACATCACATTAAACATTGATAGAACTGGATTTCTGCATTTGATAGTGCAGCTCTGTGCAGCTATGAGGGAAGCAAATTGCATCGCCTGCAGCTACTGCTGCATGAATGGACCCTTTTTTTTGTGATCACAGGGAAAACTTCCCCCGGGGGACGTGGAATTTCAGAGGGTTTTCCCCCCTTAAACATACACGGGTACACTTTAAAAGGTAAAAGGTAATTCTGCACTTCCTATCCTGGATAATGCAGTTTAAACTGAATGAAACGCTGCCATTCATTGCAGTTTGAACTCAAGCAAGATGTGCATTTAAAACGAATGTTTTCAAGCATTTTGTTACGTGTGTGAGAGAGTGTATGTTCAATGTCATACCTGTTTCTAAATGTCAAAAAACAAACAATGACAACTCACCGTTTTGCTCCTTTACACTTGGGGGGTGGAATTTGCTGACATGACTTGATTCAGCTTCCGAGCCATATTGTTGGAGAAGCGATGCAAGAAGGAATATGAATGGAAGGATCATTTGGAATAGTGGTGGTTGGCGATCACAAAGCGCTGTTGACGGGATGGTTTGTATCACCACACACGTGCGTCGTTGACGGGACACCAGTGCTGTTTCGGACACATTTGGAGAGGGTAAAGGCAGAGTAGAATCCACATAATCTTTATCATCAGTCCTTCTGGAAAAAAGTGAAAGTTATATCTCCCTAAATCAAGACAAATCCTCATTCAAAGCTTGCAGACATCGCCGCTTCTGCGTAACGCAAGTGCGCACCTGTTGGTTCTGAGATAAGTTGGTTACTGAGTTGGACAAAGCTTTTCTCTATGTCATTATAATCCTGGAATTAGTTGTAAAAGCGCCCGCGTGTAGACATATCATCTATGGTACGAGATCCTTAGAAAAGCACAGATGCATTTTGGCTAAAGCGCGCGTCCACGGTCCGTTCTTGACTCCGTCTGAATAAATCCCCGTTGATCTTTACGCATTACAGCGAAAGCTCACACAGAGACAGCGAGAGTGCAGCAACCTGATACAGTCTGTACCCAGAAACCATTCGCAACACCGAGACGGGTTCTGTTGTCCTGCGAGGTCTTGAGTCATAACTTGGTGGAGACTGAGATAAAGTATCGCTGCTCGGCCGGGGTTGGGTTTGTGGAGACTGCCAACAGTCGGCACAACAGGTGCTGTACATAAAGTACAACTTCCCAGCCGAGGAAACTCCCCGGCGTGTTAACTATTCCGTTGCTGCTGCCTTGTCCAATGAGGTGTTTCACCCACTTTCAGTTACGAATTGTCAAATGCAGTTCCACGTTGTTGCAAACAGTTTTACATGATTCCAGTCCAGGAAAAGTGTCTCCTGATAACTGAACCGCTCAGCAGAGTCTGTTATTAAGAAGGAAGTTGATTCAATGGAGTCATTAATATAACTTTACAGACTGTTTCTTCCACACTGGAACAGTTACACTCAAATACCAGATAGGAGTGGGCATGTTTAGAGCTCAATACAAAACAAATAAATAAAATAAAGAGTCTAATACTGTTCGTTTTTTGTCTCATTCTGCTTTTTTGTCAACTTCCCCATAAATTCTGAAATCATTAAAAATGATCAGTGAATGTTTCACCTTTTTTTTAAGGATATAAAAAAAATGTTTAAAGACTAAACTAGAGAAGATATATTTATATTCACTCTCACACAATACGAAATACTAATTATGATGTACATAGTTTTCTCTAGTGACAGTGACAAAGAAGGCTGAGTGATAACACTGTGGCCTATTTGAGGAAGGACAAACATGCACTTTTTACTGTGTGTGTGTCTCTTTTGTTCCCTCTGTGTTAGTGTTCCTAAATATCTTTTTTGTACTCTTTCTATTGGGCGTCTTACATTTTTTACCCAGTGCATCATCGTCCGGCAAATTCATAACATATACATGGTTAAACAATGAAGTCTGCAGCGCAGACTCACATCAGGAAGCTTCGCCATTCAAAAGGAAACTTTCCATAATAAAATATGCATAAGTAAGCTTGTTGTAATCATGGAGTGATTGTCTAAAGCCTTGATTCATATTTTCCCCTTATAGAGAGATGAAAGATAGATGTGTGCCCACACTCCAGACTATTCAACACGCTGTTGTGCATTCTGCCTAAATGTTTCTGTGGAAGGAAATGTTTAAGAGCTTCTCAATTTGTCATATCAAAGCAGAGACACCGCTTGGAACAATACTTCCTCCTGTTCCCAATTTCCTTTCTCCCCGGCACACTGTTGTACCTCATCAACTGCGTTTCATGTGGTTCCTCCCGTTCTAGTGTATGGCAAAATCCGCACAGTATTCCCCCCCCCCCAGTGTATGGTAAGTCTGGTGCAGCACAGACACAACAATCAAAGGGGAGCTGGAGACATATTGAACCCATTGAGCCAGACACATGATGCAATGCTGCAGCAATTTACCCCCCAGTCTCACATAGCTCAGAAACTACCACCTCAAAGAGAGTTGAAGAGCAGCCATCTCCCCAGCATCAAGGTATGAAGGAAGGTTTTGTGGTTTTAATCAGAGTTAATGTCTGGGAAAAGAAGGCACGGTGCAGAGATACAGTCATTTCATACGTGTGTTGCCCCCGTGGAGAGGGGCATTTAAAGGTCTTCTTGTGCCTGCTGCAAGGGCCAAGGCCCTTTGTGTAAAGGAGGGTATCACATTCCAGCCCTGCAAGGGCCTGCAGCAGATGTCAGCACTTCACAATGTGGAATCCCTCTCTCTTTCGCACACTCATAACACACTCATTCACCCCTTGAGGTTTTGTCTGTAAAAGCTGGGTATTTTGTCTCGTTGTCCACATTTGATTGCTGCTTCCATGGTGGTCTTGGGAAACGTGGAGGCTTTGATACAAAGAAATATAATAAACAGAGGAAATTAGAAACAAGGCAGACCTTTTGGGTCACGGCTAACACACAGAGACATGCCAGCCAGGAGGGCTCTGCGTCCACCGGGCAGACTGGAGATGGAAATGTATACAATGGAGAACTCACAGTTGTCGGCTCCCCAGATAAATCCCATTAGACTTGCTTGCCTTTTCGGGACACATAACTGTCAAAGAAACAAATGCGCTCTCCCAATCAGTCCGTGTTACACAACGCACCTGTCACTTTGTCTGCAAAACACCAGTTTTGTTCCAGGTGATATGAAGTAAAACACAAGGGAGCGGACACGTTTGCCACATCCAGATCGCAGCTCATTATTACATGTTGAAGAAAAAAAAAGGGGGCTTTGAGATGACTTCATTTATATGGTAAAAAACCTCCTGTAGCAGCAGCAGGAGCTTTTGCTGTGTGGTCCTGCGTTGGAGGAGTTTAGGGAAATGTGCCAGCAGAGGAATTTAGAAAGAAATGACTCACATTTTCTCGGAATTTATAACAAATTGAAGTCTTTTACATCCATTGTTATGCCTGATGAGTTATTATCATTGAATCACAGATACAAGGTTGTGCTAATGCACTAAGGGTGCTGTGTCCTTCAGCATGTGGACACACTTCTATATCAGTGAGCCATTCTATGAATATTAAAGTCGTCTGCTTAAGTTTGAGATCATGGTGATTGCTGTAATTGCCCCTGGCTGCACTTGGCTTTGAAACCAGAGCCCCCTGGTGGTGCCCCTCAGAGCTACAGTCAGTCAGTTGCCCCTTGAACATTTGTTGAAGCCACTGTGGGAAATGTCTCAGTTCTGGACAAGAAAACATTTGATTTTACTCTCATCTCATGTTAAGGAAAGCACATTATCATGTGATTCAAATAAATTCTATGGTAAAGTGTCATCATCCGGATGTGGACATAAAACATTCTATAATACTATTTTATGTCACTTTATGCTCCTAAATATTTTTTACCCCACCATACTGTGACGACCCCTCCCTTCCACCAGGGGTCTGTGTCCTGTTGTCTCCTCCTGGGCACACACCCCTGGTGGAAGGGAGGCGTCGTCACAATATTCATTTGACAGCTACTTTTCACATTTTACATGCAAAACATATGATCAGGTGATAAAATATGATGCAATGTCTGATTAAACACCTCACAAACATACTTAACATGCTTCTGAAATGTCTGGACACTAAGGGCTTCAACGGCTTTAAGAAAACAATCTGCAAGTGTTTTTTTTTATTGTCTGCTGATAATCTGCACATCTAGATGTATTCTGCTGTTGCCTTTGTTGCACTCAACTGTAAATTGGTTACATTGTTCGTTGGTCGTCTGTTATTGATATTCCACTGGTCTCAGTTACATAACCACCTGTACGATCTAAGATATTTCATTTTTAAAATAGCAGTAGCCAGTTGCTACTGGTGAGGCAGGTGAAGGTTTTCTAGCAGCAGCCTATGTAGCACTAAATCTTGTTTTCTCCATTTAATGACACCTATTAGTACACTGCATCTAATTTTCTCCACTAGAAGGGCACGCTAGGGGGCAATTCATCATGTGCTATACCACAGGGACATCCAAGACGGCACCGTTGCTGTATTTCCTTCGAACCTGGGGCCACCAAGAGGGCGGTCGCACACCAAGTAAAATCACTCCAAATACAACAACACACAAGAGGTGTTCTCAGCTAAATATACTAAATTATATTTAAATTAAAATGACCCAATATGCACATTATCACCTTTAACAGTGTCACTAATGTCACCATTTTTCATGTTATTGGTTTATTAGTGCTGATGCATTTACATTAAATCATCGATTTAATGTTTTAGCTGGTTAAGTTGGAGCCAATTGTAATATGTCTAACACCACTGGGGTGTTTATTCAGGAATTGCATCATATCTTATCACCTGATCTGTCAAATGAATGTGATGGGGTAAGAAATATTTTGTAAAGCATAAAGTGACATAAAATAGTATTAAAGAATGTTTTTAATCGTTCACTGCAAGATATTAGATTCCAGTTTATTAGTTAATTATTCTCCTAAATCAAATCATTTATATATAAGATATGTAATGTGATAGTTATTAAAAGCACTGACAGTGCTGTTAACAGAGCACAGAACTTGCTGTACAGTAGTACTTGTACGTGTGGCCCCAGTGGACCAGTACTCACTGAATTCAGCGTGTCAGTGTTGTGCTCTACCCATTAATTACACCCAAACATGGATATTCTTGTCTGATGCATTAACCTTTTACATTTCTCTGCAGCCAGTGTTTCACAGCAGAACCTGAACTGCACTTGTTAATTTTAGGATGCTGTCTGACTCTATTTGTTATCGCTCCTGGATGCTCTGAAAATGAGACGGGAGTCTGCAGTATGATAGAACATGCTGGGAAGAAAACAACACATTTATGTGTTTTTATTATGATGTTGGAATAATATAAACATTGAAGAAAGGAAAATCAATCACAAGATGTATTGTATTATATTTGTTTCCCTGATAACAACAGAGGAGCCATTATGTTAGTTTCATATACATTTCATATTTCATACTTTGGAAAGATCCTCTTGCTCCTTGAGGATTCTCCTCTTTCACCTGCCAGAAGTACTCCCACTGAACATCTTTCTGGCTCCATGCCGCCATCATAATCTTGGTTAGCGTTGCACACTGAGTCTGTGCAGTTTGGACAGAATGCACTGTTGTTTTTGTGGCTAATGTTGTATATCTGCCTTATGTTAAAGTGCTTCAGTTGTAGCACGTATAATATGGCTTTGTGTAACAGGAGTGAAAACAAAGCTGAACAATAAACCTAAATATAGTAAACCTTGTTTTATATAAAAAGTTCAAGAACATCAAAAATGTAATTCTGGGCATTGGGTGCTTGTAGAAAAACAACAACCTCATCTATAATTCATATGAAGGATGTGCTGGCAAGGAAAAACGGTTCACTGTTAACTCCCCTTGAGGATCAGATCCCATGATCAACATTTTTACAGCACTATTTACAAATAACTAATCTCCACTTACTACTATTTTGGTATTCATTCCTTTAACCGAAACAATGTATAATGGTAAAATTCATCAAATCCACTTTGCACACAAACCCCATCAGTCCTGCGGCTTTTTGTTCTATCTTTATCCCTCGTGATTTCCATTAAAGTCTCTTTCCCTTTGACAGCACATATGACATCTGCTTCTTCCTCTTCCAAGGGATTTATCTTGTCACTGATCTGCAGTTGTGTCCATGAACATTCTCTGGAAAAGAACTACCCATCACTTAGCAGCACATAATGAAAAAGATGTTCAGTGGCAACGCTTGTGCGAGTCTCCCTCTGTAAAAAGCTTTTTTTTCTCATTTGAATAAGAATGTGACAACACATATAACTCCCCTGAGCTACAGCATAGTGAAGTAGAAATGTGCTCTGCATGCCAGGTATAATACCACAACAGATTGGTTCAATCCAGCCCGACATATTCCTGGAACGGCACATGGTTGTCCATCAGACACATGGCTCGTAGCCAGCAAGTGAACGTTTTTGTAGACAACACAAAAGGATCCTTGTGCTCCATCGCGAGCGTCTTGATTGTAACACCAGAACCGTGCCCTGTGACATAAATCATTAATCTCTATGCATGTGGTGCTGATTAATTTGTGCACGCAAATGGAATGCCTTGTCAGGCAATAATTATACCACGGGGATCAACGTGGAAAGGCCGCCCACGTTGTTTGACATTAAGTGATGGATGAATGAGATACTGATCGAAAAATTGTGGGGAAAGTTGCCTCAGTTGTGTTCTGCAATGAATTTCATTTTCACTGAGAGAACAAAAGACCTGGCTTCCTGTTTTAAATCAACTCACAAAATGAATGAAAAATGACACAAACTGTTCTGGCTTTTGGAAAAAGTAAAAACCACAAGCAAATCCAGGCGCATGCTGTGGTTTAGTAACAAATGCCAAATATTTTGAGGGAATTCTGTTTGTAACATAGAAAGTATGATTGCAATTTCTAGCATCACCATGATAATCAACTCTATTTGGTATCAATTTATGAGGAATGATTCCATTACACCAGAGTCTACATCTTTATATGAGCCATATGGGCATCCAACGCTAAAACTGGAAAGCTAAGATTCAACAATACATAGTAAGCGGCTGATTGCTGTTATATACTAATAACCATCCTTTCTTGTCCATTTCAGGTGAGGTAGAAGGAAGGGTAATCCACCTCAACGAGTTTTTCAAGATTAAATCGACAGCATGTGGCTGTTCAAGGAGAGGAAACTCCATCATATTAGCAGTTGTCAACATTACTTTAAGCTGATCTAAGCCTTACACACACACACACACGCACGCACGCACGCACACACACACACACACACACCATTTTGACAAGAATGAGCAGTATTTTACTGTTGTTTTGGTTAGTCGAGCCTTGAGACTTTACTCACCACCAGCAGAAAGCTCAGCTCCCTACAGAATACTTTGTACTTCAGAGGAACATCAATCATGCGTCGCATAAAAAAGTCTTTAATGTGCTTCATAAACTCCAAGGCTTTATATAAAATCGATGATGAGACCATAGTAAGTGATAATATTTGGGGAGCTTGTAACTGTTCGGTCCTTTGCCAAATATTTTTTCGGATAAAAGCCATTCATTAATTTATCCCTCATTCTGTTGGTTATCTGTTCTTTTGTTCATTCCCAAGCACAAGCCAGACTTCCTTAAAGGGATCTCACACCACCAAGATCAAAAACACATCAACCTGTTATAACTCCAGAAAAACATATAGCTGACAGCTAACATTGACTAATTGTCCTTGGACACAGCAGTTCAGTCTCTGCACCACTGACAAGCTCCATTTAGTAGCTGTCCTGGGGTTCAATCATATCACATTATCTTCATCAGCAGATGTAGTTTGTCACTTAAAGGACTTTGTTCTCCATCTGCTGATGAAGATCATGTGATGTGATCGAAATCTTTTGGAACAGCTCTGGGACCTTGTGGTGAGATAGTTTGTTCATAAAACATCGTTCAACAAAATTTGACCAAATCTGCAAGTTAGCATCGCAAGGTTTTAAAAAAAATAAAAAACATCAATGGTATTTTTCCATTGGACCTTGGAATCCTGCAGAAAATAAGTTATAAGCTATGTGTCAAATACAAGTTTATGATAAACTTCACAAATTAAAACCACTTTTTTGATTTTTGAATCTGCAGAAGAGAAAATGTTAGACTTTAGTGATGTTATACTGTACAACAAACACCTTAGACTATCTTAAATTTGTGTTAACCACAGTCACAGGCATCTAACAACGAACTTCCGGCTTATAGGTAACATCAGATTTGAGATAACCAGATAATTGATTTGTTATCACAAGAAAAGAAAAAAGTTGCTTTTAAAAATCAGCAGACGGTAAATGATTTGATATGTATTTCGTAAATAACATTGTTAACATCTTATTTTGAAAACCGGATGTAATCACACGTGTAGCCCTCCGCTAACTTTACCAAGCCAATCACTGTCAGCTCGATCAGTAAATCTTCTTATATACAGTTTATGGGTTGAAAACATGTACCGTCGTGTGACCCAAACATTTTAAGAAATAATAGGAAAAAACCTTTTGTGTTCTCGTGATAACCAATTAGTTAACTCGTGTTCTCGAGAAAACAAGGCTTGTTTCCTCGAGGTATAATTAACTCGGAATTTCGAGATAACGGCATAAAAAAAAATGTGTGCCTCGTGTCTGTTTATGGCTTCCTTAGAATTACCACATAATAATTAATTACGTTACTGGGCATGAGCTTTATTGCGTCCTTAATTTGTCGTCAGTTTCTGCTTGATGCTCAGCCCCTCTGTTCAAGTCTGCCGCTAAATAGCACACGGCCATAAATACTGAGGCGTTTGCACCCATCACGTAAACGAGAGTATTTCTTTTCCCCCCTTGCCGTCACGTCACGTTTCAGCGTGTAGCAGCGGCTGTGGATGATGAAGAGGAGGAGAGCTGCTGTCCATGGTGCTGTTGGGGGGGGGGACTGATGCTTTCGTGCTCAGTGCAGCCGCTTCTGCGCATGTTGCATGACAGGTACCACGCAAAAGCCTCCATCTTGGGCTTCCCGAGCTGAGGCGAAAGGGCAGCAGCCATACACACACATATTCCAAAATAACAACAAACCGGGCGCGGTGATAAATCAAGAAAAATTGGCAATTTGCCGAGATTTAACTTTTTTTTTTACAACAAATTAATTCCACAAATTGCTTCAGCGGAGAGAGCGGAGAACAAAATGGGTGATAAAGACAACGTCTGGTCTGGAAAGCTCTGTTAACGTCTGTTTGCACTGTCAGCTTCACTGGGTGTAGTTTCCTTAGGAATTGACAGGTGACACGTCTAAACGGTAAGTGGCGGCATGATTTGTGATGACCGACTTTCGTGTGATTTATGGTCGTAACGTGCGCTCATGTGATGCGTAATTGCATGCTCGCGTTCATATTTATTGCCATCGTCTTCCTGCCTCCCCCCCGTCATGGTGGCTGTGTCCCTCTGCTCTTCTGGTGCTCAGGCTGTGATCTAGTGTGAGCCTCTGTCACCTACTTTTCTCATGTTTTAAAAGAGACCCAATGTGACGAGCAGCCACAGGTTGTGAGCGCCCCGGTAGTCCGCGCGTATACAGGGGGCTTTGCATTGTTCTGCGTAAAGCATAACACAGGCCTTTCCTCGTGGGTGAAATATATTTACAGGTAAAGAACACCAGGTAGCCTATTGTATCATATTCTTTAAAGAAATGGTAAATCATAAATATGATTGACACCAAATCACGTTGCTTTTGTTGTATTATTGTTGATATTAATAGCAAATCAATAATTCATTCTCATTTTCCTATGTATTCTCATCTTCTGACATTAATCATGACATTATTATGGTATTCTAAAAAAAATGTACAGCCTGTGTGAAAGATGTGGTCAGAGTGAAATTGCTTATTGACCTTGGACCCATGGGGCAGACCTGTAAGCCTGCCTGAGTCACTGTCAGCCACTTTATGACAAAGCCTCAGCAGTTTTAACATCGCCAGTAGCAAAACACAGCAAGGGTCATGTTCTTAAGTGGTGGCACAGTTGACTCAAGTAGTGCCAAGGTCAATTTATGACTCGGTCTCGGTTGAACCCACATTTCTCTGCACAGATATCCATTTTGCATGGGTGTGCACGATGGCCTGGCTATCTCTTGAAATGTATTAAGTTGTACACACAGCAAAGTGCACAAGATCAACAATATTAAACAAGTCACTCATATCTGCTTCAATAACATGGATTTGTGTAAAAAGAGAAAGTGTGATTACTGCTGTAACACGCATGCGCATGCTTTGGCTCAGACCGGTTCGACTACTTCGAAGGTAGCGCCGCCGAGAGACTCTTTCCGGGTGAACAAGCTGACGAAATAAACGTGAGGCGTCACGCGACCTACATACATTGTAAGTACTTGGACTACCGTATTTCAATACAGCAAACTGAAATTAGCACCATTAGTTTAAATTCAAGCTGCTCACAATGCATCATGGACCAACAGTGAAAATAAACACACTGCATGTTTGTGTGTGTGTGTGTGTGTAATGTTGGCTTGCTAATGTGACTGGCTTTATGGGCTGTCTTGTAGGCTATAAAATTGAATTTTTCACTTGCACAAAGCGAGTGGAGCTATATAATTAGGATTGAATACTGTGGTGTACAAACAAGAAGAGGGTCAAAACACTGTTTGAGTATGATACTGTGTGAAATAGAGAGGCTAACCTATGTTTGTCTTTAGTTGTGTATGTCAAATTGCAATCACAGAAACTCCAGTTATGCTTAATACTTGTTTTATTCACAGGTGTCCACTCTATGGCAGATCCTCTGAAGAAGGCTCATGGATGGCTTTGACAAAAAACATTTAAATAAGAAAAGGGAGTTTTTTTTAAATTGTTTGCACTGTAAACAATAATGTATTTTTATTTTTTGTCTAATGTATTTAAAGAACATTGTTCCTGTGATATTTAAATTGTTGCTTAATAAATACAAATACATGTTTAGCCTGTGTTACATATGGTTTTCTTTGTCCTTTAAGTGGAAACTGTTGATTGGTTAGTATGACTATGTACATGAATTACTATTACTTTAACAGTGAGCATGTTTAAGTTTAAAAGGTCTTTAATAACAAACAGTTATGGTGAAAAGAAGTTCAGAATTGAATTTTTTTCCTTGGACTGTAACTTCAATTGAGAAATTTGGATTGTTTCTTAGTTAGGCCCCAAAATGATGATATATTAATATTTACACAATAGAGAGGATGACACATCATCAGTGAAATGGTCAAAATGTGAATTCTCAATCAACATCTTCAAATAGCTTTAACCAATTTTGAACATCTTTTCACTGGTGACCGCAGACTTTTTTCAACGGTAAACTGCTCACTGATGAGAAAGTGTGTGACCAGGCCGTCATTTTTAAAACAGCCAAACCAAACCATTGATATAAGATTTATGGGGCATAGAAATTGTAGGTCACATAAGAAGTGGTTTCTAAGAAATGTGCTTGGTTGCCAAGTTAAACATTCCCCGTCACTCCAGCTGCTGCCATCTGATATGTGTGGGTTTCCACTCTCTTCTCCACAGTGGGACAACCCCACATTCTGCAGAACTCTTCCAAATGGATGAAACTATGTACAGTTAACTTATAGGTGAGGCATGGTGTTTGCATGGATACAAAAGGCGCTGAACTGAGCGGTGGAAACGATTTCCGCTGGAGAAGATGTTCAATATGCAGACGAGGAGCAGTCTGGGAGTTACTGGGTCAAGGCGGTGAGAAAGTGAGGGAGAGCGTCTCTGTCTAGACAATAAACTGCTTCAGTTAATACACAGTCTTGCTGGCAGGACGGGGGATGAGACTGTTGGCTTAGCTTGAGGTCTCAGTGTCCCTATGCAATGAAAGGGCTACGGTTTCCTAGACGGGGAATGAATCACTCTGGTACTACTGCTGCTAGCTGATTAATGGCCCCTTATCAAGAAACGTAAAAGCACACTGCCTGTGCATAGAAGTGTCCATATATCGTTCTGCTTCATTTTTTTCTAACAAAGAGATTTATGGCAAACACAGCACCATATTATGTCTTACATTTTACTATGTGTTGTGTGAGAATGGATTGAACTATAACACCACAGCTATCATAGATCAAACCAAATGATATAGTTCATAAATATCATGATAAACAACTGTGGCGACAGAAAAGAGAAACTACAGCTGCATGAAGAAACAGCAATATTAAGGTTTGATTATCCTGCAGGTTGTAAACTGAAGCAGAGGATATTTCAGGGTCACATTCACCTGATGAGTCCTGAATGACCATTGTTATTCGGGTGCATTACTCCCGCTGATTGGATTTATGCTCGCAATACTTGATTAAACCATGTCCAATTGATTCATTTACATTTCAGACATTTACTGTAATGTGACATGCATCCTGAGTAAATGGAAATGCATTATGTCAGGAGAGTAAAAATAAAAGTCACGGTGTTCCGAAAATAGATAAATCACTCCAAAGCCGTATTCTCCCACTGAGGGCAAAGCTTTATCAGCCACTGTCTTCTGTCACATGTTCAAATGAATGCTTATGATTTGATTGAATGTGACGAGAATACAATTAAGTGCGGCTTATTAAATTGCACACAGTCATTTAAATGCTGTACCCCCTTATCTTTGTTTTGTTTTTTTGTCCTCCAAAGGCTCATCTCACACCAGAATGGGCACCAAGAAGCTCGCCATCTTTCTCCTGGTCCTTTCTCTTTGTCTAGAGGGAGGTTCCGCCAAAGAAAAGGGAACAAGAAAGGGAAAGAAAGAGAAGCAGGTTTACTGTCCATCGTAAGTATGTGATAAACAACACCATGGGCTGTCATACTGTACAGTGGAATTGACAACATGATATGCTTCAGGTAGCCATAATAGACGTACAGCTATTGTCATTGGCTTGGTAGTACCCCAGCGACTAATAAACTGACCTTTATGTGTGACCATCAGAGGTGCCCATAGTGGTTGTTATGCGACAATGAGACCCGGTGGATCGTCTGTCTTTAGTATATTATATGATATCATATGAAACTAGGCAACCATAGGCGTCCATTGGTACCAACCATGTCATGCAAGCTTGACGAGAATAAAGCTAATTAGCGATGCAACGTTTGGCTGGAATTTGGGGAGGGAAAATATGGCATGGCCATTTTCAAAGGGGTCCCTTGACTGCTTACCTCAAGATGTTAATAAAAAAAGGTTCTATGGGTACAAGTCTCCCCTTTACAGATATGCCTTTTTATAATAATCACATGTAGTTTGGGGAAAAACCAAGCAGTTCTTTTGGCATACAGTACAAATGTGTTATTTTCACTTATTTTATAAATAATATAAGTATACTGGAGTACCTAAAAAGACTTGGAATTGCATGAATTGGGTTTGACTGGAAAGCTGAGACTCTTGTGGAATCAATTACCCCAATTGTATTCATGTTAGTCCCCATAGTAGCCATTCCCCAAAGTGAGACCATTTCTTGATATGTGACATGTCGTGACCTCTAGGATGAACACAGCCTCATGGATCTTTTCAATCCCAAACTTGAGACCTAGGATATGCAGAGGATACATGGCTTTCCTATGTATATTAACAATGAGGGGGGTTCTGAGGATTTTACTTGACAGAACTGCTCGCCATACTGTTGTGATTTTTGCAAATCCAATTGCAATTCTTGCAAAAGTCACATCATGGATTTTTTTATGGTGTTCCCTAAGGTGTTGGTGTCTTAATGTGGGATTTTGGAGGGATTTTGACAATTTTTATCACTTTTTGAGTAGTCAAAAATCGTAACAAAAAAGACAAAAAATGTCTATATGAGGGTCTCTAAGGGTTAAAGCATAACTTTGTGTATTTTACACCTGAAGTATCACATACTTTCCAATCTTTATCCACCAGTCTGTTTTTGACCAGATCTCATCAGCTGCTTCACTGCAGAACTAGTATGATATGAACCTGTAACCCAGTCAACAAGGAACAATGAGTGTCCCAAAAATCAACACCAAATCCGACAAAAGCATGTGGTGTTAAAAATACTGAATACTTGCAAGGCAAAGGTCACAGCTTTTTGTACAACACTGATTTGGCCACTGCTTGAGCATTTCCTTATTTAGTAGTTGCTGACCGTCTGCAACTGTCAGGTATTATGCCACTGTTTAAGACAGTCTCAAATAAATAGGGAAGTTGTCAGAGACATTCTCAATATGTCCTAACATGCCTTTTGACTGTGGTGAGCTGCACCCGCTTCTTCCTTAAATGGTAACAAATGGCTCAACAATGAAAAGTTCTTGAAATGAGGGAGAAACCGTTTGATGTAGTCCCAGTATTGGCAAGTGTAAGCTGTATGACATATTTCGAGTTTAGTGCTGCGGATGCCTTTGTGGATCAAGGGAACCACTTGGTTCCAGTTTAGCTGTTGTGCTTGAGGTTGTCAGAGAGGTCTGTTAAAAAAGAGGGAAAAAAGAGGTTTAGTGGATGGGAATTATGTGTTTCACTTTGATCAGAGGAACCGCAGAACATACACACGCTGCGCAGCATTCCTGTGGAGCACTTTAACTCATCCTCAGTGCATGATAAGGTTTACATAATGATATGTAAAGTGCTTTGAGAAAGGGGAATTCTTTGGCAGGAAAATCATTGCCACCCACAAGGAGGCTTTCTTTTTCTCCTTTCTCTGCTGCCAGATCCTGTTCTCCCCTTTCCTTCACTCTGTCCCATTCTTTTCCCATCAGTCAACCTCAGACAACAAATGATGTACGGTTGAACGTCTCTGAAAGCCACCACTTTATGTTATGGCAGTAATTTACAGCTTCTTTTTTATGTGTTGCTAATTTGCAGGATGGTTCGACGGGAAACTTTCACTTTGGTTTCAATGAAAAGTGGAAATATACAGAAAAAAAAATACTGTTTGTCTTGACAAGTCATGTGTACTCTTTGCCACCCACATTGCTGATTCATTGACTCAATTATTTAAAGGATTTTTACAAGGCAACTACAGTTAAGTTGGGAAAAATGGAGTTGAATGCTTCTTCACTTGTTTACTTTGCAAATGAAGTTGTTCCAAGAAAATTACCGTTTTATTTTCTTTGCCCTTTTTCACCTTTATTAAATAGATGACAGTGAAACGGGGACACAGAGATAAAGGTATAACATGCAACAAAGGTCCCAAGATCGGAATTGAACTTGTGATGTTGTGGCTTTATGGCATGCACTGTACCACTCTGTTATTTCTCGATAATGTTGTTGTAACATAATAAGCATTTGACCCCCTTACTGTATCTTCAAATTTCCTCAGACAAACCAAAAATAATTTCCTTACACAACCAAACCTCAACTGTACTGTGTTTGACGCTAATTAGCAAATGTTAGCATGGTAAACATACCTACTAAATCTAAGCATGTGTAAGCACTGTAAATGTTAGCATGTTCGCATGCTGACGTTAGCATTTAGCTCAAAGCACAGCTCAACCTAATTACAGCCTTCACAGAGCTGGCGTACATGCATAGCTTTGCTATAAATATAATACTAAATGACTACATACATGTGCACACGTTTTTCTCAAAAAGGTATTACATAATTGTCCTAGAAGGCTGAAAAAAATGTCCCCTATCTGCCTAAAGGATCATGCCAACTTCTTCAGTCAACATTGCCCGTGTGGACCAAATATTAAAAGCTAAATTAATCCCATTAACTGGTAGCTCTCTAAGGTTATAGTTTAATCAAAGAGTGTACAGAGTAAAAGTGTGTGTGTGTGTGCATCTGCCAGGAATTTGACCTGCTAATGTAATCGTGCCTGCAGTTCCCTTTCTGTCTTATTTGTTTGCAGACAGCTGTCAGCTGAGGATCTGGCCCGAGTCCCTGAGAATACAACCAGTACCATCTTGAACAAGTTACTGATCACCTATGATCCCAGAATAAGGCCCAACTTCAAAGGCAAGTCTCATTTCCTCTTCATCTGTCTCGGTCTATTCTGAATTTACATTTTTGCTGCAGTGCTGTCATGCTAATTGAAGATACAAGTATACTGTAAATATGTACCTCCCTAAACCTGGTGCAGGGACAGCTATCTGTGTAAATGGTGCGTGAGGCATTAGTGAAAATGTTTTTCCTTTCATACACACACTTGCATATTTACTTCAACAGTGTAACTATAAGCCGGTGTTCTCGGGTTGGCTGTGTTGTTGATTGACACACACAAGCTGTTATGGGAAGGAAATCTGTGACTTAATTAAGACAGTCAAATCTTAAAAAAAGAACATACAGTGTACATTTTTTATAATATATTTAACTACTGTTATCTCAAATATCAAGCCTGAATCTGCCACTGTTCTTTTCATTATTTACTCTCTTCTTCACAAGCATCTATCTTTACAGTGTTTACAGTGTAAGTGTCACACTTTAGCGGCCTTCAGTGTCACAGAGACAGCCATAAAAATAATGTGAGAGGTGATTGACGACCTCTGCGTCTGACTGATGGTCTTCACGAGTCTTCAGGTAGTTTCCATCCTCTGGCACTTGGCAGCAGAAGCTGTATCTGGGACTCACTGTTTGATGTATTGTGAGCAGAATCAGCTCCCTTTCTGACTGCCTGCGACCGCTCCAGCAGCCAAACATCTGCTCTTGATTTCAGGTTGGGCTGAAAGCTCCCCGTCCATTAACATCCATGTCATAATCTTCCAAACTACATCCTAAACTGTGCCTTGTGCATTGCTTTGCCCAGGCCTATAAAAATGGAGAGCTGCTTTTATAGGCCCTATAGAGAATTTTAAGCTCACAGCAGAAGTGTTTGTGGAATATTTTATTAGTTCGCTTGGTTGCATTAATGCATGGAAGTTGTGAGCTGTAAGCCACCTTCATATTATGCACATTCCTTTTGTGAATTGCATGATCAAATTTAGGCTGTGAAACTCCTGAGGCTCCAGTAAACACCTCAAAGGACATCATTTATTCAAAGGAGTGTGAGCAGTCTGCATTCATCAAGGATTTTATGAGTTTATGCTAAAGACTGAGTGGAGAGAGGTGCCAGTATGTACGTTTACAGCATTAACTTAGCAGAGGGGATTTTATATTGCTTTGCAATGTTGACATAGTCTTTCATAATGCCTGATCAGTAACACAATCAATTGAATTGCCAGGTACAATATGTAGAAATATAGATTTACAGGGTTTCAAAGCACACTGACACTTACTGTAAGCTACATCCACAGCGGAGCCCAAATCTCATTGCAAAGCAACTGTAAAACACAGGACTCGATACTACAAACTCTTCTTTCCTCTCTCAAAATCCAGGAATTCCTGTGGAAGACAAAGTGAACATATTCATCAACAGTTTTGGCTCCATTCAAGAAACGACGATGGTAAGAATTTACTCCAATTCCACTTCAGCCTGACAGTATTGATAATCAATACGTCAGCCAGTCAGATGCAGAGGGTCAGAGCTGAAAACTGCTCCGTCCTACAAGTTTTAAGAGGGATGAACATGTTAGCAGTAAATCATTATGAAGGCCTGGGGTTTCCATGCTTCATTTATCTGATGGCTTAATTGCTGATAAAGAAGTGCAGTTTGAAGTCAAGTGAACAGATTAAACGTCAAGGACGGCGCTGGGGTCGACTCTTGATCGCTTAGGAAACAATAAAGGGAAGATTATTGTAGGTTTATAATGAGCCCGGCTTTCCGCCGTGTTTTAATTTAAAGCTGCTGGGAGGAGCCAATGAACATTAAGTGTTTCTTTCTCAGTACATATGTTCAATAATGTGACAAGGTAATTGAAATGAATGCAGTGCAGTGTGATAGAATTCACAATTTGGCTTGATCCTGTCTCACCTGACTGTGTCCTCTATGCAACGCAGATTTACACTTTGCAATCCAGGAGTTTTATTCCATTAGAAGAGCCAGATTTCACAGAATAATTGATAGCAAAATATAAAATCTTCCCTTTAACATGTCTCATGCAGGCACTTTTTGGGTGAATCATCGAGCCAAATGGCAATGGAACGACATAGGTTTAGGAAAGAAAAGATCAAAGAAATACCTTCTTAGCAAGCTAAATACATTAGTAAAGTTACTACAAGAACTCTATTCTGAAAACTTCTATTCTAAAACTTAATATTCCAAACGTAAATTCAAATGAAACAATTGCCAAAGTGTACTTCCTATTGCTTGCCTAGTGTACTTACTAGGCTTTGACACACCAAATAATAAACCTGAAGAAATTTTTTTCAACAACAAAAGACCTGCACTAACAACTTAAATTATAACATAATTTGAATTGTTTGCAAATGCTGTGACTGAACCAGCAATGTTCGGTCAGTGGCATTCATGCTTGATGGAGATGACTTCAATATGTGATGGAGAGCAGACACAATTTGTATGCTCCTCAAACAAAAGAGCTAAAGATGAAATCATAGAAAAGCATAAAAGTCTTAAAGACTGGCAAGAGATGCAACATTACTTTGTTGACAAGTTTAGCAGACCCGTGTATTGTGTAGCAGCTCAGTTACTCCGTGCCTTTTTGCTCAGAAACCTGCTATTGATTTGTATGAACAATCCAATTTTAGTTCTGGAATATACGGCCAGTCTGTCTTCACTGGAAAGATATAGTGCTAGATTTTAGACCTTTGCTCCCGGAGTCCTGTTGCAGGTCTGGAAAGTGTTCTCAGTCCAAAGCAGTGATCAGTGTTTTCCTACCTCATTTCATGACAAAGCCTTAGATCTTATATACTGGAATTGGAGCTGCATGAAAATGTTCTCTGGAGATATGTCTTCTGGCTGCAGATCAGTAGAGTGTGTCTGCCTGTTAAATCTTCCAGCGGAGAGTTTCACACCAGGACCAATTACAGAGCAGTGCTGAAAATGTGAAATCCTTAAAACTCAAAGTATTAAGAACCGGAGTGTGCGGATGATGGACGAAAAGAAAAACAATAGGAGGAAACAAAAAAAAGGGGGTTAGGAAAATAGGAAATCAAGGAGAATGATCAAAAGAAGAATGAAAGATCAGGAAGCACGCGACATGAAGGCTTAAGGCCGAAAAGAGCTGAGGAAGAAAAAGAATATGGGGCAGTAAGCAGAAAGTGAACGAAGGGGAAACAAAAGGGGGGCAGAGAAAGAAGACAACAAGAGGCCAAAGATGAAAAAGAAGGATATTGAGCAAGGGAAGATTGAGAGAAATGATACAGAGTGGAAAGGATAACATAAGGGAAAAACAGAGAAAAGGAACATTAGAATTGAAAGAAAGAGAAGCCAGATGAAGGCAAAAGATGTGATCGAGAAGGAACAAGTAAGAGCATAAGACTGAGACAGAGAATGAAAGACAAGGGACTCACAGATGGCAAATCTGTATTCCCTTTTCCCTGGACACCCAACGAAAGAAAGAGAGAAAATGAAATTGAGGACGGTTCAAAATGGATCCAGGAGGAGAAAGAAGGGACAGCTGGTCAACTCTTAATTCATCCCTCTGTGGGGTATCTGATCTCAGGAAACGCTTTCTCATCATTTACAGCTCCCTAGGCCAAACACCACCTTGTGTCCACTGTAGTTAAAATATCTATTTTCACTTTGTGCTTGTAATCATCAGTAGAGGATGACTAATTTGATGTTGTGAGGTGAAATAAATTGTGGTTGAGTGTATTTTGTACTGCCTCACAGCTTGAGTTTTCCCTCACTGAGCGGTTGTGTTAAATCTCTCCAGAATCGAATGCGGTACAGGCAGCTTGAAAGTGAGCCAGAGGGAAGATATATCTCCTTGTCTGGTTTTCAGGAAAGCGAAGGTGTGGGAATTGGCGTGCATCTCTGTCAGACAGAGAAGAGCCAGCAGTAGCTTTTTCTGCTGTCGCTCGAGGACGAGTTGGAGTCTAAAATTAGGTTGTATAGAAAAGACGGCTGGCTTTCCAAAATGAGATATCAACAACTTGACCACTGCTCCTTCTCCCAAAAATGTTTACTGGCAGGGAAATAAAGCACATTCTGGGTCATGGCTGAATTTATAAACCATCCTAAGATGTCTGTGTATAAACTGGTGTTAGCTGACATTTTGAAATCCTGTCTATTTTTTAATGCATATACAACAAACCTTTCATTTGGTTTCTTGTCTCAAAGACATTGTGCGTCAGCATGTAACACTCCGTGTAATTTGTCACATGGATCAATCAAACATTGTATCTTTTCTGCATTTTCTCCAGGAACATTTTCCCGTGTATGCACTGTGTATCCTGGATCAACCCCCTCTCCTAAAACTTACATTCCTGTTCAACTAAACTGGATCCTCAATTAGTTTTTAGGGAAATGTGTTTTCTTTATTACACATACACATTTATTACGTGTGATCCTAACTTATGTGACGTTATTTATTTATTTATTTTACGTTCCTTCAAGCCCATTTGTGATGTTTTTTCTAAAACTAAGGGGTTTTGCTGCCTAAATCTATAACTCCGGTCATTACCGTTGTTTTGTTGCCTAAACATAACCGCAACCGTTTCAAGTTTACAATGTAGGGATGCTTAAAATGTGTAATGAAGTGCGAAATGTCCATAAAAATGTCATGCTATTCATACTCCTTCCCATGAGATCATATTGGTAAATACACAAGTAGTTCAGTTCAGTGTAAAGCAGGATACTAAAAGTTTTCATAGTGCTGAAAAAATAAAATCTTATAACCAATGAAGAACAGATGCACTATAAAACCACATTCATGTCAGCTGGCTGTCTCTCACTGTCAAACCTGGCTCTAACTAAAGTAGTTAAATATACACACACACACACACACACACATATACATATATATAAAACTAATATTTGTTGTCAGAAATGTGCAATTGCAAAGGGAGAATCACTGTAGCAACTGCGAGCCATGTGTTGTGAATGGAGGCAGGTGGTATCCCAGAGGTTTTGTTGAGATTGACTCCTCCAAAACAAAAGAAAAGATGGAAGAACACCTGAAAAACCAAAAATGATGTTTTGCAGAACTGAAGCCAAGATAAACTTAACTCAGGGAGAGGTTCAACATGTTGCCAGGGATTAGAGCCAATGGATGGAGTTTGTTGCGGCCTTGTTTCCCACAAGGGTTGAAAGAGATGAAGTAAGTGAGTAAGAGGATCACTGAGTTTAAAGCAAGCCCAGAGAGAGGGGGGTTTGATGATTTGTGTCATGGTGGCCAAAGTTGGAATTGCAGGACATGTGACCCAAACACGTCCACGACAGAGGAAACAACAGCGTCAGACTTTTTAAAACTCCTGACAAACTACTAACAATTTGAACTGTTAAGTTCACTTTTTTATGGACCGCCAACAGCTATATTAATATATTATTTTAGTAAGTAGTTTTGTTACAACGGTTTTCTTTTCTTTTCTTTTAATTCACAACGTTAAAAGCAAGTGACCGTAATCCAGTTGGAGACACGTTTCTGTCGAAACATAACTGCAAATGCAGTTCGCTTTAATGGGAAACCATGTTCATGAGACAGGGTTGCATTGCAATGAATGCACAACCATGTTAGACCAACTCGGTTAGTACATGTGTGATTCAAAGGGATGGATTTCCTTGCACTGACTTAAATTTGACTCTAGAAGGATTTGCCAAAGGAAAACCGACACCTACATAGTCTATTGCAGAAGTTTAGCATAAGTCCCCATTTTTATCATTTCAACCAGGTGGAGAAATTTGGGATTGTAAAAAAATTCCCTTGTAAATGTTATCACGGTCTGTTAAGGGTCCTGCTGCTGATTTTATGAACACCTACACACTATGTTCCCATGAGAACAATTGCACCATTTTAAATTCAAACACCTGCGTGCCGAGCATAAAGCAATGATAAATGTTGCCATTTAGCCGACTTTGCATTCGCTGCTGCATCAAACAAATAAAAAAAAAGGCAACCAATATTATAAATCCTGGGAACAATGAAGGGATGGAAGGTGGAAGCTAACTTCTCACGCAGGAACACACACACACACACACACACACACACACAGTCATACAGCTGGTATTGTGGCGGCTTTATTTGACATGTCATCCGTCTTCACACTCAGCATTAATAGTCCTTCCCAACACCTGGTCCCAGAGCAGCTTGAGGCACGCCATCAAAGCATGCACAAAAACAAACGTCCAAAAGCCTCGCTGAGTGATACTTTCCCACCAACAAGAATGTGGACATTTCACTAATAAGCTCTCTAATGAGGCATTTGCTGTATCACATGTTGCTGTATTGATAACTTTTGACCCTCGGGTGGTGTTTTCTCTATGTTTACTGCGTTACAAGTAGATGTCACACAAGCTTTCACTGCAGCTGTGAAATATCACTCGGCACATTCAAGTGGTCTGTTGAAGGTCTTGTTGAGATGTTTGCTGTGAGAAAATGGAACATGTCAATAAGTTGGAACTTCTGTATCCTAAACAAAGTTACCACTGTCTTAAAAGTCTTGTAGGAAAGGTGCTAACAGGATAATGTCCTTTTTTTTTCTTCTTGTTTTTAAAACACAAATTATTTGTGTCAGTGAGAAGTATCTAAAATGCTTCTTGAGACACATCTTACAGTGTTATGGAGAGGGATCTCCCCAAAGATCATGAAATCCGTTAGTACTAACATGATACAGACATTAACCATGTCTGCTTGTCTGCTGTACAGGATTACAGAGTCAACATCTTCCTGCGGCAGCGATGGAACGACCCGAGGCTAAAGCTACCGCAGGACTTCAAGTCTGATTCTCTCACCGTCGATCCAAAGATGTTCAAATGTCTCTGGAAACCCGACCTGTTCTTCGCTAACGAGAAGAGCGCCAATTTTCACGACGTTACCCAGGAGAACATTCTCCTCTTCATTTTCCGTAACGGAGACGTCCTCATCAGTATGAGGTAATGATCTTAGATATTTTTCATCCATTTAAGATAACAGTAGTAATTCTTTCCTGCTCTAACAGAATGTTTAAATTAAAAGCCTGATTCAATATTTTTCTTTTGTTGTTTACAGAGTTTTGTAATTGTTACATGAGGATGTCCCATCACCGTTAGCGGAGTGTCTAATATTTAAAAATCATAAACACAGTGCAAGGTGGGCACCATTGATTAATAAGTAAATAAATCTGATTGGCATATTCCACATTCATTTTTCCCCACTGCACCACTTAACCTGATCTTACTGGGAATCCCCCACTGGAAGCGAAAAAATACAGTCTTCCATGAACGAAGAAATCAAAGTAGCATGTATTGATTTATTGATTTTATTTCCCCGTCCACCGTAACGAGTAAGGGGAATCTGCCTCTAGTGAAGCAGGAAAGTACACAACAGACACACAATCAGTGTCTTGATATGCCACATCTGTCAGGTTTGATGGATTATCTTGGAGAAGGATAAGTGCTCACTAACACGTATTTCAACAAATGTATTGACCAACATTTTAGAGAAAAAGTCTTATATCTTATTTTTAAACTAGGGAACAACTGGGGCAAAAAGTGTATTTTTATTCTTTGCAGATATGGTAGTAAGTTAAGAACACATATACAGCCGGATATTTGTGCGAATTAAACAGCTTTGTCACTAAACGTAAAACAAAAAAAAGTAAAGAGAAAAGACTAAAGAACAAATGTGGGGAGTGTGCATGAAAGTAATGATGGTTCAAAGTGGGGTAAAGAGAGAGTAGTAACAACCTCTGCCCCCCTTACTGGGGTGATAAATTATAAAAAAATAGAAGCATATCTATTCCGCAAGATGCGTGAATGACGGTAGTCTATAATGCTTCCCACACCTGCCAAGTTCCATATGAAAAACCCCCAAAAAACAGCGTTAACCAACCCCTGTCTTCATTTAGCCTTGTAATAAGAAAAGTTAGCAATGATGTTCTTGAAACTATGTAAAATAATGTCTGCCTTTCACCACATATCTCACAGTGAACCTTTATTTAAATGATATCAGCCTAATGTTTGGTGCAGGGATCCCACCACCAACAGGAAATGATGAATAAAGTCATAAAAGTGGTTTTAAGTCTACTTACAAACGACAGCTAAAGCCAAAATTATACTTTCTGCATCCGTGAGGGTCCACGTGACGTAAATGTCTTAATCAGAGGGTGTACGCGTAGGCCCTGTACAGACACATACGACCTATTTGTTGTCACAAGACTTGTCCAGACTTGTCCCTGTGGCCACTATGCTACAAGTGGTAGTGTAGCAATCTACTGCACGTGTGTGGAATGCGTCCTCCAAGTGGACAGTATAAACACAACCACTTGGGAGTGTAACCGAGGCTTGAATCAACAGTTTTTTGATCATTGTGTAAGTTAACTCTTCCAGAAAGCTTCTACCGTAGATTACATGTCAACTGAAAAATAAGTTGTGGAATGGAAGGACAAACGTCGGCTGTCGGATGGGATAAATGAAGTGTAACAAAATGGCAATTCAATGGCATCACTAGGCTCAGTGCAAAGCTCGCCTAATGTAGCTTTAAATACGTGTGTACACAAGACTAAACAAAGGCCTAGTTGGACTATTACCTGGAGACCCTAATATGGTTATACAATAATTGGTCATTTGTGCTCTTAATGCCCTGCAAATGTGTAATGATTATTCCTGACTGATCAATCAGTTAGGAAAGACTCGTTTCCCTTACTTGCTAGGATTCCCTGGGGTTTCATCATTTGCAAAATTTGGAAAAGATAATGAGACTGTTGACATGCAAAGCATTGGGTAAAAAAACAACAACATTTTAACGTTCAAGGGGCTCACTGTAAACTAGTTGGGGCTACAGCTACACTCCGCTGTGTTTGGTTTCAGTCGTCTCCAGAGACAATATAATCCTTGTGAATGCGTCTGTAATTTTGAGAGTAACATATTTTGTTTATCCCATGCAAATACGGGTAAACCTTAAAATCCTTTGAAATCTCAAGGTAATACGAGGCTTTTCTGTGAGCGGTGGATAGAAGAGGGTTACAAGAGCACATCAACTGAATTTTCTCTATCTCCCTCCAGGTTGTCCGTCACCCTTTCCTGTCCTCTGGACCTCGCATTGTTCCCTATGGACACACAGAGGTGTAAGATGCAACTTGAAAGCTGTGAGTTCTCCTGAAACAATATCACCATCAACCACCAGTCACAAACCACAGTATTGCTTTGTAAATGTGATTTCAGTTGGTCTGCTTGTTTGTATTTGGGAGACACAGCATTTTTGAGGTATGCATATATTTGTTATTTTGGGGGTAAATGGAAGCTTTTTGCTTGTGTTTAGAAGCCAATTTCAGTGGCGAACACTTAGAGAAGTGGAATAAATCATCATATTTTAAGGTTGTTGTGAAAGTCTCACAGCTAATTGAGCTTGACTGTGGTTATTGCATCTTGTTTACAAAGCAGTATAGACTTGAATTAGCAAAACAACTTCAAGCCATTACCCTCTAATGGCTTACCCGACTGCTGAGACGTATAGTTTTTCCGCCAGTCTGTGTGCGTATATATTATAGTGTTGTCCTCTGATTGTATGTTTAACATACAAGCAGATATTGTGGGCAGATACAATGTATATATAAACTAGATATTTAAATATGTATTTGTGTAACCACTACCGTGGTTTCAACAATGTATATGTGTTTTTGTGTATTCCCATTGTGTACCCCTTTCATCCAGTTGGCTACACCACAGACGACCTGCAGTTTATGTGGCAGACAGGAGACCCAGTGCAAATGGACGCCATCGCTCTGCCACAGTTTGATATCAGACAAGAAGATATTGATTATGGGAACTGCACCAAATTCTATTCAGGAACAGGTATTGTCCTTTTCCATTTTTCTCCCATATTTTTAAACAGGAAGTTACAAAAGTAGATATTTAATCCTTCTAAAAAAATACTCTTTTAAACCAGTGCTAGCCATAAGTTGAGGCATCCCTGTTGGAGCAAAACTGAAAATGTATGGCAAAGTAAAATATTCTAGCATTTCCATCAGCCACAATGTCTTGAAGCAAACAGGGTTTTGACTTGAGTGCCGTTCCTTTCATCCATTCATGGATTTTTCTCTCAGAATTTAAGTTGTCTTATTCTGGGTTCCTAGTCTAAGAAATCTAGTGAGGGTAATGGGTCCTTTTGTTAAGGTAAGATTAGTTGCTTGCTGTTGATTGAAAGATGAAATCTTAGCAGATCGGATCCTGAGCTGCAGCGAGCCAGCTTCAATTGAATGTTCTTATCTGACTAAAGGGGATGCTGTGTGACTTCTTTATTTTCTCTGGTAAAAGGCCAAAAGATTATTATACCTCAGTCAACCTGCTTCTGTTTCAAAATGTAATTTAACTCCTGTATAAAAAACTATGTTTTTAAGATAAGTCTTTTATTGTTTGTTCATGTCAACTAAAATCACAGAGTGGAAGACATTAAGTGACCAGTAATATAAAAACAATATATATACTGTGTGTGTGTGTATATATATATTCATAGTCTGAAAGTATAGATCCTCTTCATGGCAGACATTTTGACTTGGCATAGCAGGAAAACCACAGGTGTCACTGATCATTGATTATGTCTCTATTCCATTCAGGTGTATCAGTGAGCCAGCATGCACAGCTCTGGCTCTGTTGCACAACTGAATGGAAAGAAGTATTTAATGGTTACCCCTCTGTGACAAGTTCATGTGTTTGCTTTGAGGAATCTCCAGAGTTAGAACAATTTAGAATTTGTCTTATCTTGTGGGTTCAATTTGGACAAACATACCTTGGTAAAGCTGAAGCAGGATTTAGCTTATAAATAAAACACATTACAAATCAAAACTTGGCTCTTCTGAGATATAATTTAATGTTAACACTGAGTTAGAGGAATGCCAGAGCCCGACCCAGAATGTGGTTGACATTGAAAATCCTAAATCAACATTTGAATGCTGCACATGTATATTTATATTGTTTAAACTCAGTATTTCTGCAGAGTTGCAGATAAAGATTAGGCTACACTAGTATTATACTAATTTGTAGAATTAGATTCCAAAGATGGCTGCGCAGGATTGTTTCCGACTTGTGTGATCCAAACATTTCCAATGACTCTAAAGCATTTTAAAGTCCAAAAGTCAAAATGTATTGAAAAATCCTATTTTTTTTATCTGACAATATATTCTGCTTAGGAGCTGTTTAGCGTAATTGAAAACACCTTTTTCACTAGAGTCACCTGCTGCCCTGCATGCCGCAGACAAAGGGAGGCATGCACTGACGAGTTATATTCCTCAAAGAAAGGTGATTTATTATAAAAAGATGAACACATTCAATTACAATGAATCACTTTATTAAAATTGAGGATTTTATTCAAACATTTTAAAAGGTTTTCAGGGCGACATACTTTAAAGCTTCATGCAAAAATATTCAATAAGAGCTTCAAATGTGAAAGAAATGTCCTTCAGTAGCCACAGTCCAAACTGTTTTCAGTTAAATCTTGCATTGCATGGAGTCTTTTTCTTCCCTGCCTCTGTTGGCACATTACTACATGTTCTTGGGCACCAGCACCAGCGTCAATGAGAAGAATAGTTGAAGTCGAATGTATTCACCTGTCCATCCCAATCCTTTGGTTACTCCTTTAGTGTCAGTGGGCACAAGTCACACTTCGCATGGGAATTTAAAGTTGCATTGTACCATTCGACCAAATGTTGTGTGTCTACATACGTAGATATTTCCAAGATGTCGGGTCAGAGAAAAGCTATAAATCAACTCTAACATACTCAGATGTACAACACGTCACTCTCCCAAAAAAAATACTGAGTATTCAAACTACAAAAGAACGGTCCTGGTAGTGTGCCCTACGTGTATTCGGACAAGCGTGAGCACACGGCGACATTCACAATGAAATGGAAAATCTCTATCAGCCAAAAGAGCGGGTATGACCTCAGCGCTCTCGCACACTGCTGGCAATGAGTCATGCTTTTAAACGGGTTGCCATGACAACCTGGCCAGACACAAAGATCACCTCTGTGTACGACTGGTTCGAGCCTGCTCCGCGACACAGGCGGCCCTTATTATGCCATATAAAGCTCACCCCAGAGATCCCCGGGCTAGTTAAATATTACTTCAGCCCCAATCCACTCCACCGTCCCATTGGACCCACTAACCAGCCTCGAAGAGAGCAGGAACACAACGCTGCTGCAGGAGGTCTGAAGCCTATTGATGCTTATTCCATACTGCTGAGAGCCCGAATAATGAAGGCCACGTTCCTAGTAGAGATGGATCGGTTTGTAATTGATCATTTGCGGATGTAAATTTATGCTGCACTGTTAAGAATGATAACCTTCAGAAAACAGGAACTAGTTCCTGTAATAGGAACTGGCAGAGAACAGATCTAGTTCTGAATTGGGAGCGGTGCTTTTTGGAATGCTGCCCTGAGTGCTGAAACGGGTCCAAGCTTTAACAAAGTTAGATGACATGATGTTAAATTCCTTATGCCCATTGACCTTTTTTATTTCCCTCCTCTCGTGTGTTTTCTGTATTACTAATGGTGCAGCTGTGCTTTGCTTTGTGTTGGAGCTAAAAGAGCCGGATCAAACGGACTTAACCTGGCTGCTATCTTTCCTCTAAATGCCTAATGGGGATTTAACAAAGTCAGTATAAGGCCATTTCGCTCACCTCCTCGGTTTCAATTCAGAGGAAGGAAGTTCACATTTCTAGAGTGAAATAAGCATCGATAGAGCCAACATCTTCAAATTGACAATAATGGTCTGATGCCGATTTGGAAAATACATTCACCTCAGCCACTTTGTGATTCCAAAGAGATATTGGGAATGTCTGAAAAGAACCACAAAAAACAACACTAACACAATTAATTATTTCGTATTTTGAAGTAGCTATATGCTGTTTGTATCTAACTCCGTTACCTTGTGTATGATGCCAGTAACCTGTGGACTCTTTCTTCTTCTCATATTTGAATTTCAAGGCAAGCTGTGTTTCTTACTGAAGTTATTTAAGTCATATTTGACCATAATCTCCTTCCTCATGCAGGGTACTACACTTGTGTGGAGGTTATCTTCACCCTAAGGCGACAGGTTGGCTTCTACATGATGGGCGTTTACGCCCCCACGCTGCTGATCGTAGTCCTCTCCTGGCTTTCCTTCTGGATCAACCCTGATGCGAGTGCCGCCAGGGTGCCTTTGGGTACGGATTATTTGATCAATCCCACCACCTTCCTCTGACATTTACCAATACACATGATGTGTAAATATTCCTTGCGCTGTTCAACCAGGGTCGAGTGCATGGTTGGATGTTAGAGCAAAAAGAGGGCTGAGTGAGAATGAGGGTGTCATTGAGGTAATTAGGTGTGAAAAATCCATGGGAAAAATATTGTAGTTGATCAAATAAAACTCTGGATTTATACATTTTTAGGGATCAGTGACATCGCCGCCCCACTCACCTCCATCCTGACAACATCAATCACTTTGACACCACAAAGGACTATATTTATCAACCATGGTGCCATGTCCAGTGTTGTTCTTTATGTGATAAATCACTGAATATAGCTGTAATTGACAGAAGGGACCCACCACAGCGGTGCTTTAGGTACATTCGTGCTTTTAAGTAGCATTTATTGAGTTTACGTCTCAATGAATGGGGATATGAGCCCCTGTTTAAGTGTACTTACTGCACTTTTTACTGCACAATTCCCTAGTTTTTAGTCATTGGAAAGAACCGAAGGCTAATAGGTTTGATTTCCACATCTGTCATTGATCTGCCAACGCACTCAGTTACATCAAATGACTAAAATCTCAAATATAACCCCACCAGTTACTTTCCCTGCTGATTTGATCCCTTTTGCCACAAACAATTTAACTACATTTAGTACATTTTGGCTACTGGCTAAAGTATGCAGGAAACGATTACAGGCTCTTGTGTTTCTGTTAATCATTGTGGGCAACAAGAGTTTTTCAGGAGACAGAGAGAACCAGGACACTCAGCTGGCCAACGAGGTTCACCTGATCTCTATTAACCCAAATTAATGAAGGGCTGTGCTGAGGCGCATGAGGAGCAGTGCTTTGTTTGGTCCAAATGGACGACTGATGAAAGTGATGACCTCACCTTATTACTTATTACTCTTCTCATCACATCTTCATGGTTCACCATTTCTTTTTTTCTTTTTGCAGCCCTGAATATTTTTATTTGTAATAAGTCACCAAACAACGGATATTATTTTATATTATGTGTTACTATATTAGTCTGTGCTGCATATTAATGTACTTCCCATACATCCAGGCTAACACTGCACATGCTAGAACTGAACAACACGTTCCCATCCCAACTCATCGTATACTAACGCTTTGTCAGACCCCTTTTGTTTGACACGCCCTCGATGTGGCTTTATTCTTTCTTTAAAAGTAACCGTGTATGCTACAAAATTACGTTCTCATACAACTAAACTGCAATGTCAATTATGTTTCTCTGGAAGCATACCGTCTTTGCTGATTTAACCATTTCAAACACGTGCTTAACGAACAAAACAACTTAGTTATAAACTTAAAATTACTAGGAAATTTATACAAAAAAAACTTGAAAAAGGAACAAAAACATTGATAGGTTTAAGCAAAAAAAAAAAAAAGACTTATTTATGCTTAGGCAGCAAAAGTGCTTAGTTCACACAGGACACGAGCAGCAGTCTCCTGTTTTAGCTCTGTGTGTTGTGAACCATCCACCTCATCAACCACCTCCCCATGCAGACTTCCGGGGAGTTATTTGAAATGTATTTGTGAAACATTAAAACCAAAAATAATCCATCACAAAATACCCTCGAAACGTAATTCACAATGCAGTTTTGTTGTGCAGGAACGGGATTTTTAGGAGAGAAGGCTGTTATACTACATCATCACTCCTGCAACATTTTTGCAGGAGTAGACGTCTGAGCGTCTAATAATAACAACGCCTGAAGGGTATACATTGTAGTTCCTTGAAACCCTGGTGCGTGTCACAAAGGCGCTAAAGGGTGCTTTGTGCGTTGGTATCAGACGTGGAGGGGCGTGACAGAACGGCGCTATTTGACGCCCAGGCAATGAGAACGGGCTGAATTGACGCACGATATTAAAAATTCAGGCAAAGCTTCTGTTTGCTTAACAATGGGCATTCCACTTCTTCACCTCTTACTTTTTACCTCTCCATAATTATGTCAGTGTCACCCACAAACAGTATCCCAGGGGCACCTCTGTGTGTGTGCTGGGCTGCATGGATGAGATAATCATTTTGTTATCTCACTCCAGTCGTCCACTGCCTCCTTTTCTCCATCCTCCCTCCAGTTGTTTATCACCACTTTCATCCCATCATCACTCCAACTCCTCCTGGATGCCTCCTCTGACTTCTCTCTAAATGGGATCAGTCCAGGTCAGTCAACATTTAGGTGTGGGACTACGCTCATTTATTGCTCTTCTGTGTGTGTGTTAGCCTTTAAGTGTGTGTCCATGTCTTTGTGTTTATGGGGTTTTACTTAACCGAGCGTTTTTGTGTATTTTCATCGATACACGGTGCGTTGTCTTTTCCCATAGGGGGGGTGTGAGTTAATGTTACAATTAAATGGGTTTACCATTGCGTTTCAGAAATATGTTTTTTTAGATTTTCTGTCTGATACAAAGTCCAGGTTTACTTTGGACAGCTGAGCTGGCAGCTGAGTGTGTCATTGGGAAGTCAAACAAAGCTATTTTCGAATCGTCACCACTTGTTTCACCTCGTGTTTCTCTCTCTTCGTGGATAATAGTTTGGCTTCCATGATGACAAATACTCTGTTTAACAGCTCGTTGCTGTGATGAAGGAGCAGTTTGATTAGAAATCCTGAACCCTGTACGAACTCTCCCTTGACGAGTGACCATAATGAGGCCTGGAGGCAAAATCCACCGGTCATTCCATTGTATTTATTACCTCTCTAAAGAATCATCACAGGAAGGGAAATTGGAGTAAAGCCATTCATTGGTGGTTATATTACCATCCTAAAAGAGTGGTTGCAATTATTTCTGCTGTGCACTGGGAATCTCTAACCTGTAATCTCGTTAGCTATCAGAGATAAAAACAATTTAAAATTACTGCAATTAGAGGATGTCTGAGCTCTTGGAGACGTCCTAATGAAAGAGGTAAAGGAACGGTCATGAATTCACAATAGCAGACATGTTCTAAGAAACCCCGTGTGGATGTGAGGTTTTTATTACAGCGTATGTGCATATTGGGAGATTAATTTGTTCAGTATTTTGAGCTTTGAAGAGCAAATGAATCAGTTTTGTTTCTCTCAGCAGTAGGTTGATAAAATGCTTTTCCGCAGTGGAAACGAGCATTTAGGCGACACAAGCAGGACTGTGTTATGTAACCGGTGTTTCATTACTACTTAAACTCTCAACATATGATTAACCGGAGCTGGGTATTGATCCTGAAATACTTTCTTGGCCAAAATATAAAAAAATTGTACCAGAAGTTGACATTAGCTGTGTTTCCGTTCAAATATTTTGATGTGCTTTTTGATGTATCGCATTAGAAAAGCCGGAAACGGAAAAAATGTGTTATGGAAGCACCAATTAAGTTCTGACGCTCTTAACTCGCATTACTGATCAGCTGATCATTGCTGATTAGTCATTGTCGGTGAAAAAGTTACAATAACATTTTTCTTTCATCCAACTTCTTCTCACTCTGCTGACTGACAAGGTTAATCGTCTTCCCTCTTTGTCTAGGCATCCTCTCAGTGCTCTCTCTGTCCTCCGAGTGCACCTCCCTGGCTTCGGAGCTGCCCAAAGTGTCCTACGTCAAGGCCATCGACATCTGGCTCATCGCTTGCCTGCTGTTTGGTTTCGCCTCGCTGGTGGAGTACGCCGTGGTCCAAGTGATGCTCAACAGCCCGAAGCGCATCGAGGCCGAGAAGGCCAAGATAGCCGCCAAGGAGAAAGCTGCGGGAAAGAGCCCCGCAGCCAAGAACAACACGGTCAACGGGACAGGAGGGACGCCGCTTCATGTCAGCACCTTGCAAGTCAGTGGATCTCATTTGATAACTTTGTTGTGTGTGTGTGTGTGTTTGTTACCATTCATGGATTTCAAGAGTTACTATGTAACACCAGAATTAAACTTACAGACATTAAACTTATACTGCTAAAATCATCTAAACCTACTCTTTCCAATAACAATGATGTATCCGGTATTATTTGAGATGTTGCCTTTCTTTTGTATTTCCTGATGGCCCGTTGATCAAGATGCATACCATATGATTGCAACATCTGACCAAGGACCATTCATCACAGCCCTTTCTAGCTTCCCTTGTTTGTCTGTATCCACACTGCTGCAATTAAAAGAAAAAGTGAACTGCTTAAAAAATAACACTTGAGACTTGTTCTTCTTAATCAGAAGTCATCTTGCCTGTTGTTTGCATCCTTGCATGCTAACATCCTTACGGCTAACGCAGCATGTCTTGATGCAACAAGCAAACGATACAGGGCTCAGGTGTAGCCAACAGCTAACCCCCTGACTCCATGGCAAACTAACACTTTATGTGTGCAGAATTCAAGGCATGATGATGGTAACACGTGTTGCCAACATTTTAAAACATACTCAACCCAAATGGAAATAGAAGAAAGAATGTTGTTGACATTACTAACTCATAGAATGTACACACAGGGTTCTTGCAACATTTACATTCTCCTTTTTCTATTCATGTACAGGTTTTTTTTTTGTGTTGAAAACCATTTACGTAAAAACAAAATTGCATCAACTTAGAACCAAGCAAAAATAGTTGTAGGATCAGAGGCTAGTTTCTGTTTTTCACTGACCTTGTTGATGCGAAATCATGCAACTATTCCTACTGACTTAACTTTGACTGCGTCTTTCCTGGTCCTATATATGTATCGGATTTAAATATGGAGTGTATTGCATTCATATCCATACGTATAAAGAACGTCCCCTTGGGTATTGAAGCTGCAGTTAATCACCAAAACATATCGGTGATGGTGCTTTTTAGTTGCTTTATGTGTGTGTTTGCACACTACGTCTGTGTTCATGTGTATGATTCCAAGTAACCTCCCACCTACAGCAACAACACAGTACAATGAAAAAATGCATATTCCTAATCAAACATCCTCAGGCAGGCCTGTACCATTGAGGCACAGAGAAATCCAATCATTGAAAATTGGCATTGTCTCTAACACGCTCGTACTCACAGCTTAGTCAGGACTCAAGTCTGACACTCGCATGCACATCAGGCATGCAGCGTGGTGTGTGGGTCTCTCAATTGTACGCCTAATTGAAATGAATTTACCTCTGAGTCTACGTTTGTCCAGACCACATTTGGTTTTGAGAGGATTACACTATTCCATTGAGGTCTAATGGGTTTTCTTGTCAAAACCAAATCAAAATAATGAAGCTCTAATGAGCTTAATGACTTCAGTGAGTAAGCATCCATAGTCTGTTTAGATCGCGTTCACGCCGCAGGCCTTCAGGGAAGTTGATGAAAGGATTTTTTTGGACGACGACATAATGAAACTACGTCCTTCTGCTGATAGTTCTCATGCTGTTTGTCCGCTGTGATAACACATGGCGGGTGTAGGGGAGTTACAAGACTCAAGATGAGACAGCAACCATATTAGGCAGCATTGTAGAGCACATGGTCAATCTAATCTTGGCTCCAAAACTCTTTCTTTTTCATCCTAAAATAACAGTAGTTTTGAATTAGCAGCATGAGTTCTGTCCAAGCTTCAGGATCAAACGGCTCCTTTATTGGGTTTTCAAAGTATAGTTTGTTTTCAATCGAGTCCAACAGCCCAAAACAAGCCTCATTGAAATGTTCTTCACAGTTTAGATGAAATCTGCCTGCTGAGATGTGACTTCTCAGAGACATCGTTGCCACTTTATATGATTACACTTTTTTTCTTTTTCTGTTGTCAACACAGAGAGATAGGGAGGGGACACAAGTAAATGGAAATGGTGTTAAATTACAGACATAGATCAGGTGAAATAAAAAAAAAATAAAAAAATGTTTAGGCTTCAGGTTTTGGAAAAACAAACTAGCAGTAGGCAGGTGTCATAGACAGGGAGGCAGGTAACAGGACAAGGGCTAGAGAGCTAGAGTCACTTTTTGCCCCAAACATGGGATCCCATACAGTGAAACTGCATTGCCAATGATGTGTCGGGATCACAAACGCATATCACAAATACATTTCTAATCATTGCCTGCGGTGGGTGGAGGTGGAAATGGATAGGTGGGACGGTCGGTGTTCCCTCATTTCAATTTACGATCGTAACTTAAGTTACGTCACAAACATGATTATATTAGGCCAAACCTAACCAAGTCCTTCTTTTAGCCGAAACATCTGTTGCAATTTTTTGTTTTGTTTTCCAAACTGCAACCTTAATCCAGGAGAAAATATGTTTCCCTTGAAACGTAATTGAGAATGCAGTTGTTTGGGAACCTTAATTTGTAGGTGACAGATTTGCTGCTAGTGTACAGTAGAGATGAGATGCACTGGATACTAGTTGCAATACATTTAAGAACCACTGTATTTAATCACTATTTTTAAGAATATTTCATTCTGCAGGATGGAATAATCTTTGTTAGAACCAAGAGTCATCCCAGTCTACTGCTCAGTCGCTGTTTGGACTGATTAAACAGCCTCGGGGGCTGCCAGCAGCACATTCAGATTATTAGTATTATCTTGTCTTGGTTAGAAGAAAAGGTTGAAAATGTGATCATCAATTCTGTTTTCCCTCATGTCGTTCTCGTACACCCAGGTGGCGGAGACTCGCTGTAAGAAGGTGTGCACCTCTAAATCAGACCTGCGGACCAACGACTTCAGCATCGTGGGCTCGCTCCCGCGGGACTTTGAGCTGTCAAACTTTGACTGCTACGGGAAACCCATCAACAACGCCAGTGCTCACGGCAAATCCCAGGCCAAGAACAAGAAGAGACCTCCTCCCCCGAAGCCGGTCATCCCCTCTGCTGCCAAAAGAGTCGACCTGTACGCCCGAGCCCTCTTCCCTTTCTCCTTCCTCTTCTTCAATGTGGTTTATTGGTCCGTGTACTTGTGATTATTTTGTAAATGTCTTGTTTCGTAAAAACCCCCACTTCACTCTCACGAGTTCTTTGTTGATCTGACTACCTTCGAAAAAATTCCAAAGTGAATGTGTTTACATGCCACTTGTCCTGGTTTTCAGTCTTATCCTGTGTTTAATCGTATTCAGGATACGGCGTTTACATGGAACATGAAAACCTTTTCTATTCATACCCCCGTATACACGATCATTACAGAATCCAGGTATCTGATCGTCTGCCTGCAGGTATTCTCACCATCTCAGCCTCTATGTTCTGTACTAACAAATAATACTCAGAAACTTGGATATGGCCGAGGTATCCTGTTTTCTATCGGAATACTCCAGCCAGCGTATCCAGGTTTCTGAAACCAGAATATGATGTTTACATGACTAACGGATAACAGGGATACTCCAAAAAACACATGATACCCAGGATGCACATGAGTGCACAAATACCTTTTAATGAATCTTAACCATACAAGATAATTGCTGAAAATCAATCAATGTATTATTACATTTATATTTACATGGAAATAGACAACTATTGTGATTTGTGTATTAAACAATGATTCTAATTTAATATTTCTTAAACTAAAGTGTATATACAGCATCTTGTATTGAAATACTTCATTTATTGACAATGGTACTTGAGCGGTTAATACAGGACGGACTGTGAAGTCCACAAAGACTGATTGCGTAAGAACCGATCAGAAAATGCACAGATCTATGAAAGAGCATTTGTAAATAGTAAATTAATTTCACCTTCGCAAACTGGGAGTCTGCCCACAAGTTTAATATGTTTACACATTTCTTTAAGCTTCAATGCAAAGTGTAACTTTGTAATTAGATTGCATGTTAAAAAAAAGAAATTGCATGTATATGAAGATAGAATCTAAATATATATATATATTTATATATATATATAAAGTATTTGTTAAATTTTATTATTCTTATGATTTGCTCTTGAGAAGATAATCGGGTATGTGAAACACTTTGTTCCTGTTCAGATGGTTATGCGACACTGCCACCTTTCCAAAAAGTTTAATGTTTGATATCACCCACGTGTAGCGTGTGTAAATGGGTCACTACTGAGCTGTGACCGTGTGTTTGTGAAATTTACACGCAAAGACAAATAAATGACCAAAACACTTTTTACCATTTGATGTGATTAAAATGAGCACACTTGAATTCTCAAACACTGTGTGCTCCTTCTTTTGGTGACAGTAATTCATGTTATTTTATTGTATTTTTAATCCTGGATGGACTCAGGAAGAAACAAGTGTGTATGCATCTCCCTTTTGTTGTGCCGCCATGTATCACACAACAACACAGCTGTTTTTCCACCGAGGTTTGACCTATCTTAATCAACCATCACCAGCCATCTATTATTCATGCAAACCTGCCTGGAAAAATGACCCCTGACTATCATCAGCAAGATGTTTCATATGAAATCAGTCTCCAGCTTAATGAAGCGAGATAGATGCTGACCTTATGTCATGACAACAGAGTCATATTAATGAAGTTTGAGGACCACAATTGCTCGTGTAAAGGAAGGCCATTGCAGGGATCTTTTTTTTAAATTAGAAAACACGCTTTTTTCTCTCTCTCTCTCTCTTCATGGCTGCCATGGTTACAGACATGGAAAAGGGTTTTTGTCTGTCACTACAAATAATCCTGCCTGAGACTCAGTATGGGAGTCAGACTGTAACTACATGCACACTCAAGTGGAAGAAGCCTCTAAAATCACAGATGGATCTTCAATCACCAAGAGACGCATCTGTTTTCACAGACTAATGAAAAACTTTAGCTGTGGTTGGTTTTGAATCATCTGAGGACTAATTTAGGCTCTGAATGAATCTAAAATGAGAAGGATTCTGCATTGCAGTGCCCTCCAATGGTCAAATCTATATTTGTTTAATGTAATGAGATGAAATGCTCTCCTGGGAGATACAATCAGATGTAGAGCCAGGTTGTGCTTAGAGTGCGTTGATTTCCACTTCATGCTAAAATACAGGCGAAAGGTTTTCAGTTTGGTACACCCTAATATAAGAGATAAAATATAATATATAAGATATGTTCAGTGGTGAGACTACACTAAATTATTCATGTAAAAAACCTTTAGAAGAGCTGAAGTGAGGTTTTGCATGTTAGCAGTTGCTTTTCTTAAAACACGTTTAACATTTTACAATCCTGGTCATTCCTGGCAACAAACACAACTATTATTACAATATGCAAATAGGGCAGATGACAGATCACCGATGGTGCAAGGACACTATATTAAGGGGTTTAAAGATGAAATCCTCAACACCAGGACAGTAGATGTATCAAGTAGTCCTTGTGACTCATGTGCCTCTTTCTGTGTGTGTGTGTGTGTGTGTCTGTGCACACCCCCGCACCCCAGCACCCTGCTAGCATCACAGTGCAGTAACCTATATCACACAAGGTGCTTTCTAATCCGACACGATCTCGCACCAGGCTGCCACCCAGGCCACCAAGAAAACCGCCATGACAGTTAGGCAATGATTAGTGGAGGAACAGTGGGGGAGGAGAGGCCACAGGGCTTATTGGAAGCTCATTTACTGTGAACAAGGCTCTCTCACATCAGTGTTGTGCTTTTACAAAACTACCCTAGCCCCACAAATATTTAAACACAGAGTAAGCATTGTATATTTATTCAAAAGAAGTAGGTTTTGTACCAGCGATGTAATGATACCTTTGTTTTCTACCACAATATCATATCCTAGAATCAAGGGTGTATTTTATATACTTTAACTGACCACCATTACAATAGTCTAGTGACGTCTGTCACTTCTGTTGGTTTGATTCTTTGTTTACTTATTGTCACAGTGTAGAGGGAATAATGGTTTTCTATGAAACCTGAGACATAATAGGCTATTTTCCAAATGCCACAGTGGATTTCAGGTCAGCCACAATTTCCCATTCCCTCACAGGCAAGGTGGCTGTTTGGCAGAAAGTGTGGAGGATTCCATTTGCTAGTCAGAGGTCAACGTAGCGAGGAGCTCAGTTCCAGCCAGATTCGACCAATCGCTAAAAAAGCCATGACTGTGGGTCCCTACATTACAGTTAGTTCTGCCCAAACCAGAGAAAGGATAGGGTGAAGTCTGAAAAGCCTGATAGTAGAGGGGACAGAGGATGGCCAGACAATGTGTCACTCTCAAATTAGAATGTTGTGTCTTTAATTTGAATTACACTTTCAAATATTGAAAAACAATTTACTGTTTTAAAACTGATATTTTGAATGGGTGTTCATGACCATAGAGTCGTGAAACAACGACTGCTCAGCTGGAAACCATCAAGCAGCAAGAGGTTCAGGAGGATGCATCATTAGTAAAAGGCAAAGGGAAATTAAAAAAATGGATGCCAGAGATGAAATACACAATGCAGACAGCTGGAACCTATTAGTCTTGTTGATGAGCCAATGAATGCTGATTATCTGCACCACACCGCTTCACATTTGCACGTCTTCATATCTAGGAGCCCAGTTTGAGCTCAAAGTGATTAAGTCTGTCCTTTTTTGTGAGTAAATATTACATTTCACATATGACAATATGGAATAAAACACAATTTTTGGAATAAAAGTTATGCATTGTTCTTAAAACAACTTATTTACATGAACATGACTACTTCCCGTAATAACACCCTTTAAAAGTAGAACTTTGATATCATTTATATAAGGATTAAATGGGTCTGAGTTTTGAACCTCTCATCTGATCCGAGGGCTGAGGCAGTGTTTTAGAGGTCACATTATAAGAGTGCTCAGCGCAACATTGGTACGGATTGAATGGTATTGACGTAAGCTGATGCAGTCAAAGTGTCCAGTCTCAGCACTCGTTCTGACCTTGGAACCGATCCCTGCAGGTTTAACTCCCCAGAACTGTTCTAATGGCAGTAAATGCTTGGCTTAGCAACTTCGGTGGGTCCAAAGGCCCTGTTATGTATTCACATCGCCTCTTTACTTTACTCTGTCACTGTCACGTCAGCACTGTATAAGTCACAGAGGCACTGCCTGTTTCAAATCCCTGATCAATTTACACAACACCAAAACCATGTCATAACGAAGTAGAATGTTTGGTTTAAATGTTGTTTTGGAGTTATAACTGTCATAACTTTCAGTTGCAGTTAAGATGTGTAACAATTGCAGTGTGAATATGATTAAATACGTCGTTTGAGCAATCCACCACCACTCTCGACTCTCTTTGTGGACTTTATCGCACTTTATACTCTTTTCTATTCAACACAATTAACAGCCAATCCCTATACTGTGTCACTTGCTCAAGTGTTTTCCTTAGACATGCAGTTCAACTGGATGGGAAACTTTTATACATGAATGTGATTGCCAGCTCAGTGCATGCTAAGACATGCTCCGTTGTGGAACTTCCTGTATGACATAGCAAAATGTTCTTGACATTTTCTGACTGTAAGGTACGAGATACAACCTACAAATTCATACTTCAAGCTGTGTAATATCTTGGCCTTCTATTTTTTTGCATCCAAGTAGATTGAATATGCAACTAATTTTAATTATTGTTGATTTTAAAAAGTACAAATCTCTTGAGATTGTCTTTGTTCAACTCATTTTTGAAGGTGAGTCCAAACATAATTATAAAATATGAAAAAAAAACACATCGGAGAAAAGAAAGTAATTTAGAAAACAGGAGTCCTTTTAGGTTCCTAATGGACTTCCAGAGAATATTTGCACAAACACTTATCCATTGTTTCTGTGTACTGCAGCTAATGATGGCAAGGGATTCATTCAAATCATTAAACTCTGTTACCAAAAGGTCATGTGTCAGATCCCCACAGTAACAGCCAGCGTTTGTCCATCACAAGCTAAGAGTCTCATTGCAGAGACCTTGAGTGAGACACTAAAATGCTACCCATTGTGAGCCTCTCTAGATAAGAGCAACAAATAAATGCCAGAAATGTAAATGCTTTCCACGAGGCAGTCGCTGCACAGGATTTCTGGGAATACAGAAGACGGTGGTTAAACATTGCTCAAAAGGTCACTGACTTGGTTTGAACAGCTATAAAGTGCTGGATTCTCCAGGAGGTCCAAATGTTTTCATTAGCACGTGTAAAATGCCCATCTCACTCTTAAGGTTTATTTGTGTAAATTGCCTCCATGGTAAACATTCTCACACAGTCAGCTGGCTCTTGATTTGATTATGAGTTGCTCTCATTTCATTCCTAAAAACTCGTTAGAACGCTCCTCAGCGGTGCAACAGTTAAATTATCTCGCAGGCTGCAAATGTAGTGAATTGCGGAATGTGCTGTAAGATAATCAAACTGAAATTGCATATCAGTCTAGCAGCGGCAGAGTGAATCCATGCATGACAGCACCTCCAGACAAGGTCAAACAGATGAGCATATGTGAAACACAAGCAGCTGAGCATGCAATGTAGTCTGCCATAAACAGGAGATACAGTAAGAATGACACCAGAAGGCAAATGTTTGGATGTCCAGTTCAGTGCAACAGGTTTGGCACTTATGGGGGGATTTCTTGTTCCATTCAACTTGAGTCTTATTTTCATAGTTTTGCCCATCGTCTCTATTGCTAATATACATATTGTGCTTCCCAAGTTATTTGCTGACATCCCTAGACTGTATTTAGGGAAGTGGACTTAGTCACCATGATGTCTCCCATTGGCCTGTGGACATAGATTTTGTAGCCTCGAAATCTGCATTGTGGCAGTCACCATCTTGGTTTAACGCCGCTACCATCTTGGTTTTCTGCAACGAGAGGTAATACCAAATGGTGGAGCTAAGTTGTTCTAAATGTACCAATTAACTTTCACAAACTGTTAAAAGGTTAAAGTTGTGAGACAAAAACACAGACAACTCCCAGACTCCCTTTCCTTTTCAGTTGTTTCTCCAAATAAAATGGTTTAGATAATCTGACTAAACAGTTGACTTGTTTGCAACCTACATTACTTGTTTTTCTTCTGTTGTATCCAAAAGAGATGATGGCCAAAACCAAGAAAATAGGACCCAAGTTATCACAAACCTAAAATGTCCTTTAACATTCCCAGCCCTACATTTACTCATATAAATGAAGACAGTGTTATATGTGATGTGCTGTCCATGGTGCTGAAATATGATACACACTGTTGCTTCTAACTGCCACCACCCTGAGCTCCCACCTCATTAGTTTGCTCCCATACTACCGTCCAATGATTAATATACATCTGTCTGTGTGGGCTGAGATATGTATATCATAAAACAAGGGGACAGGAATGCCATTTATTTCCTGTTAGCTGTGAAGCATGCTCTCCTCCATTTAACCCTGTTCTAAATGTCAGTTACAACCAGCCACAGATTTACATTGCATTGATTTGTATGCAGATGGCGGAAATAAGTGCTAGATCAAAGTTAACATTCCTGGAGGGTATGAGTGATGGCCTCCAGCTGATGCGCTTGATGAGTTTTCTCAGTATGAAATGTTGGCCTTTAACGTGCCGTAGAGGAGACTCTTTTTTCAAGTGACCGAAAAACATTTGCCGGCCTCAAATCAAATTGTCTATTCAAGATGTATTTTTGCTGCTTTTCTGACATTTTGTCAATTATACAAAACAGTTCTTATTAAGGTTGAAAACATCTTGAGCTATATTCCATTGTGCATTCTGCAACCAGCAGGGAAGAAAGGATCAGATGGTTAAAATCTGTCGGCCAACGATATTCAGCACATTGAGCCATGCATGCATCTTCAGTGTAACTGTGGAGATGGTATACTTCTAAGGTCAGGAGTGTGATCCCAGAATGAAGTGATCAACCTTTATCAGACCGGCAGGTCTGTCCTCTCTCCCTATCTGCTTCATTGAGAGGAAGTGTACCTCGTGCCAACATAAGAAGATACTCTACTATGCTGCTGATGTGTAAACATTTAAAAATGATCATGAAACACATTTAAGTCTCTTTGTTTGTCTATTGACTTTTACATTAAATCCAATGGGTTAGTAAAGAAGGGAAGTTCAGTTAATTAAGTCATGCTTGGTGAGGAAGAGGTGCTGTATGTGTTGGGTTAGAAAGCCTTTTGACTTTCGAAAGACTTGTTGAACAACTGTGACTAACTGCACATATAGTGACTCTAGAAGGTTATGAATTTAACAATGCACCATGCATTAATGCCTAATGCCTCTAACTAAAGCTTTTCATATAAAACAGACCGGAGCTCTATTCCCCGTTGTAGCTGGAGGTGTAATGTTCACTCTTGACACAAAGTGGTTGCCGCTCGGCACTTTTCGTCTCTGTCCGCCTTCTCATTAACGTTCCTCACTTGTGGGTGTGATACTGAAAGGATCTCCGGCGCGCCAAGCGGAGACGCGCAGTGTCCCTGTGCGCTTAGAGGAGGTATCAGCTGCCGGCAGGAGCGGAGCGACGAGGAGGAGCGGAAGAACAGACAGCAGACTTACAGTCCAGGCGACCATTCCTTCACTGCTGGCGTCCTTTCACAGCTAGCCACCTGCAGAAAAAAACGGTCCCTTTCTGCACATTTGAATTGTTTTCTGAAAGTCTCCAATATATGTGGGATCTAACAGCTCCGGAGACAACGAGGAATATCAAACTCCCCTGGTGGATGTGGACACCTAAACTGTGGACATGGAAACGATAGTGAATTTATCCGTGTCAGTTCTGCTGGTTTTATGGGGATGCGCGCTTGGAGGCTCGCCCAGTGTTCAAATCGGTACGTATCCATTAGTTTGAACATAACAACCATTTGGACTGAAGCGACGATTTTGTGCGTAAAATGCTGAGAATTTGTTTAATTACCAGAGAACAATGTGAGAGTGTAGCTCATATTTGCATTTGGGTTTCAGGGGGACTCTTTCCAAGGGGCGCGGATCAAGAGTACAGCGCATTTCGGATAGGGATGGTTCAGTTTGGCACCTCGGAATTCAGATTGACGCCCCACATTGACAATCTGGAAGTGGCGAACAGTTTTGCTGTAACCAACTGCTGTAAGTGACAAAAATATCCCACTTTGTTGTTAATGAAACATCTTTCTTACAAGTGTGCATGTCAACCAATGTTAAATGATTAATTGTGCGTTTTATGAGATGAGTTTGGAAAAATGTATCGGCTATTATGATGGATCATTTGTGCTGTCAGCAAACACATTGAGACTGTGAGGTGTGTGTGTGTGTGTGGGGGGGGGGGGGGGGGGGGGGGGCATCGTGTAGGCAGGGGAAAGTTGGTTTCCACAGTAACAGTCAGTCACATCCATCCAATTCCCATTCCTTCAGATTCAGAGATCATACAAAGCTATGCTGCAGAAATATCGATCCTCCTGGTTCTTTTCATCCAATTGCCTTTTAAACCGAATGATTCTTACCAAAGTGAGTGGAGGAACGAGAGTTTAGTCGGACTGCACTTGATTCTAATTAACATCAACCTGTTTCTGGAACCAAACGTCATTTCGATTGACTACCAATCTCGTGATCCGACTTTTATTTCTCCCTTATTCCCTGAAAAAAGAAAACCAGCGCTTGAAACAAAGCAGATTCAATCTATATCGCCATATTGATAGTTTTTTTCTTCTCTCTCATGTTTCTTGAAGCAAAAAGCGCGATGTGACATGTTGAGATGGACATTTCTTGCAGCGTGTAGCGATGTCACGTCTTTTCTCGGCTCAGAAGAAGCGGTGTTCATCCATTACTGGCTCCTATAGCACAGCATACGTACACAGATTTACATTGAGCGACGCTGTATCGTACATCGAGGATTAATAGGATGGGTTGAATTAACAGCCGAGGCCCTTCAAGCGTCAGTTCCTTGGGGAAAATGCAGAGAATAATTGACCAAATCACGACTCAAAAGACAGCTTCTCACATCCAACTCCTTATTCCTGTCGACGAGACAGCGGGGAGTTTTTTGTTGTTGTCAGAATCAGTTGAAATCGTGACTCCCTTGCATCAAAAGAACCATGCTGAGTATTTTCTTTGAAATAGCGGCAACAAAAGGCAGCAAATAGGTTCGAAGGTCGCTATTTTTTTAATAGGCATACAGCTCGTACATTTCATTAGGCGGTTGCCAAGCGACTACTCCTCTCAACAGTCCCCCAAACATAAATCACACGCTTCTGATTGGTGCGCGCATCGGTCCAATCGATTTCATTACCATATAAAAGCTTCCTGCTTGGAGAGCCTCGTTGTATCCGACAGATCACAGCGCGAGCCATGTCGATGTCCAACATCTGAAAAAGGAGCCTTGAGGATTTGTTGGGGGGCTCCGGAAATATTGTTTACTTATTTACTCTTGACAGCAAGCTACATTAATCTATAGACAATTATTGCAACTAACTGTTTTACAATTTTTTTGATTTGTTTTAAATTTATCTCACATATTCAAAAGTGCATATGAAACCCAGTTTGTTTCCTTCCACACCTAATGTGTGTGGTGTTACATAAACTCTGTTAAACTACATTAGTAAGCTTGCTTAACAGCTAACTTGGTTGTCTTTATCAATTATGATCAAAGTCATAGCATTTAATTTAGGCTAGTTGAGGTTTTCAGTCCGTCTGCTGGCATATAATTAATAACTTCAGTCTGATTTCTTATCATGTTTTTATTATATGCTCGAGAAAGGTCAGGGAGTGAACCTAATGCAACATTTCTTAAAGTAAACACAAACTACATTATGAATCAGTTCTAGAAAAAAAAAATCAACACCAGTAAAGTGTTTTTTATTGTCCCATTCTTAATTTATGACACACGTGAAGACTGCTGGCTTCCACATATGCCACAAGAACACAGCTCCAGTTCAGTTATCGTTGGGCTAACATTTAAACGGAAAATTATTAAAACCTGCACACAGTAACATGATGACCCTAATGGGCAATTAGAGGCTGTAGAAAATGGACAAATGAATGGCTGGATGCAGATTTGATTAGTGATGCCGAGCTGAGTGAATGGCTGTCACATTAAATATTAAAAAGGCTGCTAATAGTCTGAGTTTTGTTTTGTCTCTCAACACAGCACCCAGGCTAAATATGTGGCACATACTTGTTTTTTCCCAAAATGTGCATGCATGAACCCTATATAACTCCTCTATTTGACTACTTGAGTGGGAGCGGAGGGGGGTGGGGGTGGGGTTAAGCCAGTAGATGGCAGTCTGCCTCACAGTCAACCTCCATGTGTAATTATAGTGTATTAATGCCACCACTTTGCCTTTTGTTAAAATGTACTTTATGAGACTGCACGCAGTGGGGAATAAAGGGAGGAATATTGCATGTGACGTGGCATATTGAAAGCTAAAAAAATCATAGGTTTTTCAAAGCTTGTTGTTGAGCTCCTCACACACTCCATTACCAAAGAGCTGCTGCATACTGTGGCTGTGTGTCAGGTGTGAGCTTTCATTTTGGATCAAACAGAAGCACTTTTCTCTTTAATGAAGAGGAAGACATGACTGAAAATGTGGAGCTACATCACATGTTAATGAAGTCGATCACAATAACTGAAGCTCAATATGTTAATCCTGATCAAACTGTATGTCGCACAATGTTTTGGAAACGTCTAAGGAGAAAATGTTGCCGCAGACCTCTTTTTTAATATTATATTCTTTTAATCAGATATTTCCTGACTTGTGTCAGAATTTAATTAATTGTTTGCTTTATCGTTCTTATAAAATGTATTCGTCTTTTATTTTCTTGACAGAGCAATATAATACAATGAAGACATTATCTGAAATTATTAAATACGATTTCGACAAAAGGGATCTGCAACCCACAGACATATCACACTCTGGTTGTACTTGGCCTGCTCAGCAGCATACTTCATCAATGCAGTGTGTCAGAGACAGTGGGAGGAAGGATGATACATTCCTCCATCAATAACAGTTCATCTGGACAGGCGTGCATCTGCTGCCAAGTCCAGGGGAATCATTGGGACTGAGTGTGTGCATGTAAAGTGTGTGTGTGTGTGTGTGTGCAGTGGTGTGCTGTCTCCACCCAGAGCAATACATTGAACATATTCTTCTTTGCACTTCCTAGAATAGATCACCTCTGAGACTTCATGTGGTTAAATGACTAATGCACCCTAAAACACGACACTGCTGTTGGAAATAACATATATATATATATATATACATATATATATGTGTATAGATATATGTGTATATATATATATATATATATGTGTGTGTGTGGTGGATTCTGGGGCCATGATGCTGTTTGGTTTTGTGTTTTTCAACTAATTATAAATGCTTTATAGGTCAGCAATAATCTCTTAAGCACAACGTTTTGGTTGCCCGGTTTTGATCTATAATTCATCAATGAATTATTTTCCTACCATTAACAAATGCATTAGATTCACACTGCCTCTTATAAAGAACTCCATGTTCGAAAGTGGTACTTTCTTATTTTTCCGTGGACAAAACAGACATAATGGATCATAATGGAATATTCCCTGCACAGTTGCACTGAAGACTATAGGGGAACTGCACCAATTTACACATGGGGGGGGGGGGGGGGGGGGGGGGGGGGGGGGTCAATGTACTCGTCATGAAGAATCCAATTCAGCCTGTGATAAGTGGTATGGTGTCTCGTGTGGCTCTGGAGGGAAGAATGAGAAAATAACCCTGGATGATGTCATCGGGGTTATCTCAGCTTGGCTTATGGGAAATGAAGAAATTAGTGTTTTAAGAGCTTGACACATACTACATGTCAGGATATATCTGTTGTGACTTTGACTATTCTTTTCAAGTCCCCCAGCTATATAGAGGAGCAATGCTCAATAGGAGAACAGCTCTAATGAGATTAAATATTTCAGTTGTGTTAAACCATCAACAGAAAACAGTAGACACTACCCCTCCACGAGATGAAGGGGTAGTGATTCATTTATAAGGGCTGAATAAAGGGCAAAACATTTTGCAACACAAAGTGATGCTTGTTTTGTCAGTCTTCTCTCTAATCTTTGCATTGTTTCAGTGAAATACTGTCCTCGCATTATTATTCAAATTATTCCGATGAAACAAAAAGGAAACTCACTCTTCAATTGAACTCTGAACTCATAGTTATGCACCCTCTGATGACGGTTCATAGACATTGCTTTGTATAAAGCGGTCATGTGCATGAATGGTTGGGAAACTCTGAAGCCTAAATTCTGCATGAACTTCCAATAATCAGTCTCTACAGTAGAGAGCAACACAGCATATTGCACTTTTGTCATCGGCAGTGCAAAGTACTATATGAGACCTTTTCTGACACATTTTGTGACTAAGGCTCAGCAGTGTCCTCACACATTTTTTTCTAATTGGACAAACCACCTACACAACTGCAGCACATGATCATTGTAAGGCTTTCTGGGTATCATCGCAAATTGTTAGATTTTCTACACCAAAATGGACATCACTACTTAATGATAATTAGCAGTGTATGCTTAGGAATGACCTTTTCCTTTAATGCAGTGAAAAGCATTTAAATCACTCTGTCCACCTGACTATGTGCACATGTGTTTGCCTGCCAAATCAAACTTCCTATTATGCTATAGCATGCTCCCATGCTTTTATTTCTCACTCCCACCACTTTCAAAGCAAACCGCTCTTCCTCCTCGGAGAGCAGCAGAGCAGTTTGAGGTCACTGACGGCCGGCCAGCGATTCAACACTTCAAAGTTTGAGTTTGTCATGGTTGAATTGCATCATACTGTAATTTCATGCATCTGCATGCACATAGCATCTCAGGGACGCATGCATTCAGGAACCTCGCTGTATGATCAAAAGCTTAAAGCAACCGTATATGTGCAGCGGAGCATTGGTTATAGCCAATTTATTGTTCACACTTAATTAAGTGCATTCTCCTCCATTTCAGAGGAAGCCGTGAAATATTAAATAGGCCTGGGAGCTGGCTGGTCAGAAAAACGAGGCTAAAGAACCCTCTGTGGATCTTTGCTTGCCCTGAATACAGCCCTCAACCAAGCCCGTATCACTCTGTCCTCATAAAACACAAGACTGAGATCACTTACAGCGAGATTCAAAGGCTCCCAGCTGGAAGTCCCTTCCTGTCTCGTATCTAATGACTTACTTTGCTCTGTGCCTTTGAGGAAGGTGGCTCAACAGCAGCTTTTGCCCTAGGCTAGGCAGGAAACAAACATTTTTGTCCTCCAGCGAAAGTGGCTAGTGCGTCGCACAATTCACTAGACACACGGAAGACATGTTTTTAAAGTGATGGCAGCTGAGTCAACTTCATTGAATGATGAAGACCATGAAATGTAGATCAAAGCTCTGGAGGGGGGGGGGGGGGGGGGGGGGGGGATTCATTTGTATGCTCAATTTAATAAATTTTTCTCCATTTGGTTGTTGCTAGTTTTTTAATATTTGGAATTTACATATATGCAAATTAGTTTCCAGTTACTATTCATCCACTGTTTAGTCACAATGAATCACAGCCAATTGATTATAAACACCAGTTCAGTTCATGATACACAATTTATGCAATATGTAGTCACCTAATAGGCTTTCATTGCCAGATGGAGGGTCCCATCCTTTGGCTGAGCAAAAAAAAGTGACTTCAGTTACTAGGACTTGGGTTTCATTCATTCACTCACAATGTTAGAGTAAACCAACTCCTCTCCCGTCTACCAGCACTACGTGTCTCTGCACCAGTGCGACGTTACTTGTTTATTTGCTTTGGATGGCAAAAAGAGATCCAGAGATTGTCCCCTCAGAACAGAGATCCTTATCCTAAAAAGATGTAACCGAGGCTTTATCCTTGGCCGACTATCTAGATGTTCCCTCCCATATCTTTCATTATAAAAAAAAAAAAAAAAATCTTGTTCATTGTTCTGCAGCCTTTTATCAAGCTCTAACAGCTTGTACAGCGACAACAGCATCGACAGCAACAACCATTTACTCTGACTCTTTCAGTATGTGAATAAGTGAGGTTTCAGAGTAGGGCTGTCGACGGGGCAGAAGCTTAATCTATCATAAGAGTCAGGCACCGTGTCCTGGAGAGGCAGGATGGCTAGAATGACTATAGATCAGCTGTCATCTCGAACTCATCACTGATATGATGAAGAGCATCATTTCACAACTGCATCCACAAGCCTGCGGTTGAATGGAGATTCAGTAGCATCTTAGAGAGGCATGAAAACATAAGCAGCTGGTCGTGTTTTTAGAACATTCAAGTCATTTAGGCATCAACTTAGAAAATATAAATTAATTAATAGCAAGCCGAGGTTATATGACAGATGAAAATACTCTGAAATACAACACATTCAAGCACATTTCCTTAAAAACCTGAAATAAAACAGATTTATAGTCAAAAGATTCTCATGGACCATTTACTGGACCATTTCCAGAGCTTTTTGCCACATCTCATGGCCATTGTCAACACATTTTTATAGATTTGATTTACTGTTTGTCTTCGAACATTAAAATAAAACAGTAAAAAGCTCAAATTGGATTACATTAACTTGGGCTTGTTTTTCACAAGTGTTTAGCAATTTCACAAAGCGTTTCTAAAGAGCTATGGATATGAATCTGAGTGTCTTATGGCTCACTTAAATAAGACAGATACTTTAATTCACCGACTGACCTTTTCTGCTGAAGTGCTCATTAGCATGCATAGAAGGGAATCTGTCCTTCCCATCATTGTGATTAAGATTTGATCCGGTTGCCTTGTCTGGTCTGGTTCTTGTGAAACTTATTAAGATTTGAGTGTGTGTGTGTGTAGATAGAGAGAGAGAGAAAGCTAAAGAAATTGGAAATACTAAATGAAAATGACAGGACAGAATGACTTTAAAGTATGATAAGTGGAGCAAGAGTGCAGTGAGCAGACAGACATGTCCCAGTGCTCCGTGTGGTTCTAATGTTATGTCTCGCTGAGCAAAATGAAAATGTATTGTAAAGGAGCGACTGTCTTCAGCTGTGTCCTTTAAAAAAAGAGCAGGATGACTTCAGGCTAAAGGTGGATACGATCATGAATAATAAAACTTAATTCACAAAAAGCAAATGCATGCTGACAGAGCTTTGTTCAGCATTATACATAATGATTCCACATTTTCTAATTGTAAGCATGATGCATCTTCATTCTGTGTAATGTTGACTCACTTCAGCTGTTTTCTCACCAGCTTAACCTTTCTTTAAAGAGTGTGTCTCTGAAAAACCTAGTGTCATGCCTCCCAACAACCCAATGAATCAACATGGAGGGCTGAAGAGTACTTTTCCTCGAAGGTGTGCTCTTTTTTTCAGCCCGGTCTCTTAACTTTCTCCACTTAATTTAGAGCCTAGATCCACTTGAAACATTGCTTTATGTTGTCGACGTGGCTGCTAAGCACTGTCTATTTTGCAGACAGTGCTTTTGTGCTCTTTTAAGAACTTGTCCCCTGATGATTTTACTTAAACAAAAGGTCTCATCTGGACTCCAGCCAATGTATCTCAGCAGCTGTTGGCCTGTCAGTTGCATTTCATTCAATCGCAAATAATTTTTCTCATGCATCAGAAGGTGCAAGCTGTGAAACTGATGTACTGTTTATGTTCCCTGCGCTTCCAGAACATATGAAAGAAAAAAAAACTTTAACTGATTTCTTCAAATTGACATTATATGATGTTGTATTCTAGGTGTGATAACATTTTGTAATCTGTGTCTGTACTGGACTCATATTCTCTTTGTCTGCCTTGTCAACTTATATAGCTACTCATTTGTTACATACAGGACTGTCTCAGAAAATTAGAATATTGTGATAATCCCCATACGTGTGATTTAGTTTACTGAACCAAGCTGAGTGTTTTTCAAGGCTCAGGAAACCCCTTGGTGTTTCGAGTTAATTAGACGATTCAAGTGATTAGTTGAATACCCTACTAGTATACTTTTTCATGATATTCTAATATTTAGAGATAGGATATTTGAGTTTTCTTAAGCTGTAAGCCATAATCAGAAATATTAAAAGAATAAAAGGCTTGCAATATTTCAGTTGATTTGTAATGAATCCAGAATGCATGACATTTTTGTTTTTTTAATTGCATTACACAAAATAAAGAACTTTATCACAATATTCTAATTTTCTGAGACAGTCCTGTATACCCCAGAGTGACTTCTGCATCTTTCAGAAGACGGACCTGTTTGAATTCAGCTGTTTGGTATGCATCTAGGTGGGACAAGTAATGACAATCCAAAAGCAATGAATTCTGCTCTATTGAGGTAAAACTGATGTCTGAGTCTTTTACAATATGGGAATATAAAATTGTCTTTGTTTTTTATTTTTAGGGACCTAAAAGAAATTAGGTAAATAAAGTAAAAAAAGCGTCCAATGCAGAGAACTGTTTATTATAAACACAAAGTTGTGTGTGTAGGTGTGTGTGTGTGTGTGTGTGTGTGAGTGTGTTGACTCACAGGGAGCATTGATTTGATTTCCAGCCACGTATCCACCTGTTTTGCTCCTCTAAGGTCTGGCTTTGAGAAGATGTTTGTGCCCATTAAAGGAACCATGGATGTTTCACCATGTGAAGGCCTGTAAGGCCACAGTCTGTGGGCAGTTTCTTTGATCAGGGATGGGTTCAATGGACTGTTCGGTGTGTTCATGTATTGGAAACAGAACAGTTTTCTGTTCTTTTAGGGTGGCAGGAGATGTTACATTGTGTCTGTATGTCAGGATGGTTTGTGCGGAGGTCTTTTTATGTTCTAGTGTGTTTTTTGTGTAGTTTTGGTCTATTACCCTGCTGCTCTCAGAGATACAAATGAAAGAGAACAGTCTGTTCCCAACTCGCAAGGTTATTATTAAATAATTTAAAATCAGACAAAGCAAAAATGATAGCAGGTGGCAGAAAGGATTCGCAAAAAAGTTTCCAGAGAAAAACAACAGCTGCAGGTTAAACTGCTAAATGATGCCCTAAAATAACACATCTCTGTTTACTGTTTCAAATCTGTTTCGGTTCTGTAAACAGCATGTTTATCTCGTATAGTTGGCTTGATCTTGGCAAAACCTTCCTGTGCATTAGAATAACTAAATCGGAATGACATTATTTCCCGTTTGATAGACAGATGATTTCACTTCATTATGCCAATTAAATCAATTCATTTGCACATAAAAAATGTTACTATTTTATTATTGATTAATGAGGAAAGCAGCCTGACACAAAGAGCCACAGATGTTGAACTGTTAGCTTTTTAGCTAATGTGTCCTTCTTATCTACAACATACCTGATTGGTCATTTTAAAAGTTAAATGGCATTGTCTTTATTTTTACGCAACAAAATACTGTCTGTCCTTGGCTGGTAAGCTACAGTTACCAGTGAAATGTGTTTACATGTTGACGCTGTAATAGGGTATTTAGTAGGTATTTAGTAGTTTGTGACAACTAAATCAATCACAAACAATATAATGCTTTGTGTTAAAAAAAAGGCCCGAAAAGCTAAATATTACAAAAGAGTATATATTGAAAACCATCATTTCTAACTGAATGTAGTGTACTCACCACTGTCACCCTCAAACCCTCAGATGAGGTTAAATTCCCAAAAGTAAAATCAATTCTAAAAGCAATAAACCCCAAGGACAGACAAGAATGTACTAGGTACTGGGACAAAACCTTTAAATGGACAATGACATGGAGAGTTAAAAGATAACAAAACAAATACAAGTGAAATATGACAGTGACAGATTGGAATACGGCCAGCGGCGGGCCCACAAAAGCGAGGTCAGCACCAGCGTCCACTCGCAGGTGAGCTCATTGTGGGCAGCAGGTGTCTGAAAGAGAGGGCAAACAAACAGACACGTACAGACACACTCTCAGAGCAGATATATTCAGCCGCGCACACACTCAGGCAGCAGACAGGCAGAGAGTGTTCTACTGCAGCAGGCAAGAGGCAACTCCAGACTGACTCCCAACTGTCGTCTCCTATTTCAACACAGCGAAACTAGAATAAGAGTAAGGTCGCTCATGGCTCTGAGTTTGGAACATAATGGGTTTGGACCTACAGTATGATGTAGCAGTCCAATCCAGCTTAAACATTTAGAGATTACGCATGCTGAACAGCCCTCACAGCACTTAGCAGCTCCACATCCCACCTGCTGTGATGAAACAGCAGGAGAAACACTGGTAAAAGAGGGCAGCTGCATACATTATGACATTTTCTGATTTTACCATTTTCTGGCTGGAGAGAAAACAAAGCAATAGCATTACATCCAATCAAATGTATTCAGATGATGACCTTTTATTGTCTCTGCCTTCGGGCTTTCATGTGAAAAAAAAACAACAGGGATTTTCAGATTTGTATAATATTGCTGCTGCTTGTATCCTGGTTCAATGAATGGTGCCTTTACAGATGCAGTTCATGATCATTGTCAGAAAAAGCAAGACAGCTAAATCTTGGAAAATTTCTCAAAGGAAGGTAAAAAACATGAAAAAAAGGAACTAATAGCAGCCAGTACACAGTTCATTGTTTAGTTAGGTTTGATTAAGTAATTGCACTATATTTTACCACTAATAGTTGTCTTTTTGGTACATTCGACGATAGATAATCCTGTTTACCACGAAAATGTTGAACACAATAATTAAAATATTGAAATATCAATACAGGCCCATCCCTAGTCTGAATCAGGTGCCAGGTGGCACTCGTACTGAAAACCACAGATGTCAACCTCATTGTAGTGCGAGAGGAAAAATCAGGAGTCATTAAGGTCTATCATCTGGGAACTATGAATGTCTGTACATGCTTTTATGTCTATGAAACATTTGACCCGTAGCTGTAAAAGTCCCGTAGCTGTAAAAGTCATAGCATCACCAAAGTAAGTCCTCTGGGGACCATGAACATTTCATGATAATCTATCCAACAGTTGTAGATACATTCTGGACCAAAGTGTTGGACCATCTGACAGAGAGTGCTGTCCCCAGGTTTATAACTAAGCAGATAATAATACAGTCCTTCTGAGTAGGTTTTACACTCTGATCCATGCTCCAGTCCAATATTATGTCAATGAAGAATTAGAAGATATTTATTTCAAAGATCTAAACAACGAAACAAGAGGATTATTACAATGCCAATTCATTGCCAATTCAGTATGCAGACTTTATTACAGATACTTTGTTCAGTTTATCATCAACTCACCCACATTAAGCTGCTTAATCAAGGAAAGTTTGATTGAAAAGAGTAAGGGAAATACCTATTTCTGTCTATAATCCACCAAATTACTATCCGAATCACATTTAATACCTTAATACACCGCTACACTGTACATGCTATCACATTTTCAGCCATGCAAAAAGATTACTGCTGAGGAAGTATTACTATGTCATGGTGCATTGTTCTCCTAACAAAATGAGTTATGTTTTGTCTAGTGCCTGCACAACAAAGCAGCCTTCTGTACAACAGAGTTGTCTGATTTGTATGAAAATCCCTCACAGTGAGGAAGACATCAAATCCAATGAAAGGGCCACAGCTGCAACCCCAAGCTTACTTTTTAATGCTCACTCTATGGTTGAAAACCGAAGCCTCCGGAAGGTCACAACTCTGTTTTTTTTCCTTTGAAGTAGTTGAGTATAACTCCATCTTTTTCTACGGAACACTTATTCAAAGCTTTGACAAAGATACAATGCCAAAAGTGTTTTAAGTACACATTCACAGAGGCCCTATCAGTAGCCCCGACATATGACACTCTAAATACCCCTCTAGTGTCAAATTTGATAGCCGTCAGGGACGTCGTGTCAGTTTCCACTTACATGCATAGTGTCGTTTCAATAATAAACGCCCCTCATCAAAGGAAGTTAAGTTTAGGCAACAAAACCATTTAGTTAGGATTAGGAAAGATCGTGGTTATAGTTAACTCGACCGACTAGCAACTCACATGACTACTGGTTGACTAAGGACTCACGTGATTAGCGAGTGGCGAACAAATCAGTTGCTCTGACAGTCTATGGAAAATGAATTCATGATTCAGGAGTTGCTGTCGTCTACAGTCGGTTTCCATTTCATCATCTCCTTTTATTCATTTAGAAATGTTTCATTATGTCATATTCTCTGTTAGCATACATTATGGTATAGTGTAGCATACATTTCCAAATACTACATTGTATTTTATTGTATATTTATTCAGTCTTTTTTTCCCTGCCTCAATTAGATAAGTTTGAGCTGGCCTCATCCCTGGCCAGTATTAATACATTAAACAAATGCTTTTATTTGAAATTGATAGCAAGGCTGTATCTTAATCAACTATGTATGGAAATAAGAGAATACTTGATTTTGACAACCACACAGCCTCATGTGTTAAAGTAGAAGTAATGTGTAAGACCGTCTCAACCATGTCACAGTGAATGTATTCATTGACGTATTGAAATAAATAGATGCTGGATGGTTGTGTGAAGGTCAGGGACAGAGGGAGGAGCTAAGGGCCATGAAAGAGGGGAAGAGTCAAGGATCCAATGGAGATGGAGATCTGATGAGAGGCCTGGGGTCATTTTGAGCGACCTAGGGAGGAACACCCTACAGAAGGGAAATGAGAGACAAACAAGAGGGAGAGGGTACCGTTCACATACTTTTTACAATGTTTCTGAAAATATTTAGATTCAGCTTAAGTAATTTGACCAGGAGCCATCTAACACAGGATCATGTGCGTTGCCTCTTTGCTTTGCTCCATCTTGTTGATTCTGTCCTTATTCATCTTCAGCAAACACTCAGTGTCTGGTTTCTATGGCAGCTGCTTCCTCAGATGCCGGATGAAGCCGTGTTTTTTTTCATAGATGTAACTAATTTTGCTCGGACAGGTTCCAAGATCATTAGAACATAGAACAGCAGATCTCAACCCTGCTTTGGCATTTCCGCTAAAGGTCAGTGGACGTACAATATGTTTTATTACAGGAGGCAGATGGAATGCGAACAAAGTAGCTGTGTGTGATGAATGGGCCGACTTCACAGAATCAATAAGGCTGCAGAATTCTGTATTGTGCTTAGTGGGATGGATTGGAGTGTATTGTGCACAGTGGGATGGATGTTGCACGGCAACACAACGCAGTGCTTCTCTTTCTTAAGGTCTAAGACTTCTCCGTGTTTCTGATAGGTAATACTAAAAGATATATTGTCAAAGCACCTCGTAGTTATAGTGTGATAGCTACAAATAAGCCTTTGCAGGCTGCTGCTTGTTGGATTTTGTTTAATTTAAACCTTTTTGCAAGATTAGGTGTAACTTAATCAGACGTTCGAGAATCCCCGTTGGACCAATAATGTAATGTAATAGTGTTTCTTTGAAATGTGCGGTGTTTAAAAGATCCAATCCAGATCAGTGTTTAAAACAGGTCTTGCACGACTGAACAGGGAATTGCTACACAATTGTTTCGGCTAGCAGATCAATCTGAGGGCAACACACACACACACACTCACACACCTTTAGTGACTGGATCCCGCTGTGTTTAACGGTAAAGGGGTTATCCTGGCTTCATTGGAGGAGATCAGGAAAGTTAGCTGTGATTTTTTTACACTCATATCGAAATGATACTGCTGTTACCTTGAAAGACTCTTCCATACGTTCATGGAGCTCGCAAGAAACAGATTAAGTGTAGGTTTCAATTGCTCAGAGGACACTGTTATCAAGCTCCAAAAGGATCACACCAATGCAACTTGATGGCATCTTTTTGAGTCTGTTGCAGAGGATGTTGTAAAAGATGTATCCAAGCTGAGATAACCCTGGTGGCATCACTTGGATTAGTTTTTTCAGACTCGAAAAAAAGCTCCTCCAGAGCCACAGAATTCTATTCATTGGCTGAGTAGTCATGAATAAACTGACTTTTATGTCTAACATCAGCGGAGCTGTTTAGATGTTGTTAATGATATTGATTTAAAATTCACAGGAGAAATGCTGGCAAGAATGGTACATTGTTAGTTAGTGGTAAGTGACGCAGCTACTCAACTTTGCCAATAACTGGCATATATGAGCTGTTCTGTCAGCTTCCAAGGCTCTGCACACAGTCGCTACTTACCCCATCCCTACTGGTGAAGCATTCAAAAGTGCCTAGATAACAACAAAAGGCAGAGCTGAAAGGACGATTGGGACATTGGGGAAGCTGTTCAACGATAGCATATTGGGCCTATAGTATGGAAAACATTCATCAGACCCCGTTCTTGTGAAACCCCTACATCCTCTATCCACAGCCTCAGTCAGAAAGCCTCCAGGAAACAGGTCAGTGAACAAAGCGAGAGAGGGAGAAAGAGAGACAGAGAGGAATAGGATGGGAGGAGGGGCAGTCAGAAGTTGATAAGAACTGAGCTGTAATGTTCTTCTCGAGACCAGCTGCCGGAAGAGCTGCTCGAAGGCAGACAAAAACACCTCCCAGTGCGCCTCGCTGGCCCACAGTGACACCTCCCAGAAGTCTTCCTATCGGCCACTCAAGAGCGTCACTGAGATCTGTCACCCGAGGCAGCAGCCAGCAGTGCTGCAGTGCATATATGCCTCTCTTACCAAAGAAAGATTTCACAATGACAAGATTTTCAGAAGTTGAGCTGTGGAGCAGGAATCTAACCCATTTGGCTCATTTCTTCAGTTGCTTTCAGAAAAGTTGACATTTAAAGCCTCAAAACTACATGAAATGACGTGCAGAGATGAATATATTCTGCAGTGTGGCGGGGGAACATGGCTGAAATATGTTACCCTGGCAACAGTCTACAGAGGGAATGAAACCAGATCATGTTTTTATGGGCTGCAAACAAAGCTCTGTGAAGTTATACAACACTGCCTATACTTATCAAATTCGATCGGTTATTGATACATATTTTATTTCCCACAAGAGTTGCAGGTCCTAATATGGTGAAACAAATACAGTCTTTAATTAATCAAGTCAATCCAAGGTCGTTTAACCTAAAGACGTCTTTGGGAACGGTGTGAAGCAGATTTCAGCTGAGAGCTGAACAGTATTACTGAAGACGAGAATAGAAGATATGAGTCAAAGTTGTTCTTGTGACAGGATCTCAAGTCAGAAACATCTCTGTCTGAGGTGTAGTGATAAGGAAGGAAACACTCTGAAATTACAAAAGGAAGACAGCAATGATTTTTGTTTTGAAAGCATCCTTAAGTTGCTTCAGTGCAAGACAGACAGCAGGACTCTGAAAGGCCTCAAAAAGTGGTAACAAATCATTAAGTGGAGCCAAGACATGCTGTTCTTTTTAAATGCATGAAATGTGTCTGCTGTATAGGATGAATTAGAAAAACAAAAAAAGTCTGGCAATCCTGGTGATTATATTTACAATAATATTTTTTGATAAGTAAAGTAGTTATCATGCACATGTAAAATATTGGGCTTTAGAGGTGCTGGTAGGCAGATGTTGTTGACTTTGAGCAGAGCCATGCTAGTCGATTCCCCTAATCTAACTCTAGGTAACACAGTGAAATCGTGTATTTCCCAAAATGTCCAACCTTCTATTCTATCACAAGGTTTGAGCTGGCTGAACATAACGGTAATAACATTAATCATGATTTACTAGGAGCAGATATTGCAAGATTAACAAATGAGATAAATTGACAGTGAAAATTTGGCAGATCGGTTCAAAATAGAAATGTAGTGAGCCGGATAAATACTATAAAACTATTCGCTGATGACAATGTCCTGTACATGACTAGGATTTGTATGGGACATGGATGCCCCTAGAATATTTTGGTGTACACTCATTGACGATGACAAAAAATGACAATCGACCGAATTTTAAAATAACCAATATATTTTCACTTAATATCAAAGTCTGAAACAACATGACAATATACCGCTGCAAAAAGTCTGAAGAAGAAGTCTGGAGATGTGGTCGGGTATAGGAAGCATATGACTTGGACACTGGGGATTATGATTCCCATCCTGTTTCTCACCAAAAGTCACCGTTTTGTTTTATTGAATTATGATCGTGATATTTTTCCTAAGCAGTTTAGTTGCCTAAACCATACCTTAAACATCGGGTAGCAGCCAGGTTAGCGAGTTGTTTTGGTCATAATTCATCATTTTGAAGGACCGACAAACCAACTAGTTTGTACAGTTTTTTTGGTGGCATACAAGGTCAAAATCTAGCCGCGCAGCAACTATATCAGTGACAAATGTGCTTAGGTTTCTCTGACAGAAGGAGTGGTGGCTCTAAGCTTTCTCTTCAACTGGTGACAGATCAGTTTTACATAAAAGTCCCATAGCCCAGAGGCCTTTTCTCTGGTGAGAACAGGAGTGTTGGAGAGGGTGCGATATCTAACAGTCAGTTCTGTTCGCTGTGACTGGACTGCTGATGATCATCACCACAGTGACGTGGTCTGTGTGTGTGTGTGTGTGTGTGTGTGTGTGTGTGTCTGTGTGAGTGTTAAACTGATTCATAATTTTGCTGATGCAGTGGGCCTCTGGGGGTCTTCCATTAAACATCACAGTGTTGTCCACTGCTAATTAAATGAATCTCTGATCATTGGAGCAGAATAAAAAACTACTGTAAAGCATGCAATTAAACTTTATTGCTCCTTCTATTTCCTTTTTTTACAGTTATTTTTCTAACTAATTATTAATTAAAAAGATAATGTATGCAAATGTTCCCCATAACATTGAGTTATAGGTCTAAATGTTGTTTTAGATATTGTACAGTATGACAAAAAGCCGATGTCTTAAAGCCTAAGTATGGTAAGATACCAGTCATATTTAAACATGCAGAAAATATTAATAAAATAATGGCTTTATACTCATTGACCTTACTATCAAACCTTGATGTACTCATATGTCTGTTTTGGGGTCTCATTTGAGATGATCAAACTAAATTAATTTGCAAAGAAGTGAACACAGAATTATAAAAGCTTGCTAAAAGACTAAATAAATTACCAGTTAATGCAAATGTAGTCTCTGATCAGTGACCGAGCACTAATGTAAACAGTGGTGGAGCGCTGGAGATGCCTTCAGTGCCATGGTGGTGAAAATTAGGTCAGCTAATTGGGACGGCTAAATATATTTCACAGGGCGCATCTTCTCCTTTGAAGGTGAAACACAGATCCAAAGTCACAGCTGGTGATAATGAGGTGATTAGCGCCTTTTGATGACCACAGAGTGTCTGACGAGTGCTCATACATCTCTGGTACAAGTAATGTACAGGAACTACCGCAGGAACAACGTATGAGAATCTTTTCCAGAGTCCAGCCGTTAATCCAACCCAAACTTTAGACAAGACAACACAATTAAAACTCACAGACAGTGGATCAGACAGTTACCATTGCATTTGTTTTTTTTTGTCTTGATCTTATTTACCAATTTCAACATAATAACTTCATTAACAATGTATTTTACTCAATTAATAAACCATTTTCCTAAATTAATAATCGTAAATTAGGAAAATAAATGAATGAATAAGTAAAATCATAGTCTACTCTCCATTGCCATAAGGTTTGCCATAATGTTTGTTTTCTCCGTGAAAGTAAGAGTAGTCACTTGGCACATTTGTTGATACAGTGTAAGTTCATTCGGGATTTTGAAGGTTTGAATTTTCCTTGTAAAGCTGCCTCCGATAACCACATAAGCTAAAAGACTCTTTTAGCAAGCTTAACAATCTCACAGATAACTTACTAAAAGTCCCCAAAACCTCACAACAGCAAATTGGGTCCTCCACTTTCAATCAGACAAACAATTTCACTTGTGGTGTGTTTGTCTATGTCTTTGTGCTTGCTACATAGTGAGGACCTAAAGACATTTCCACCAACTGAGCGAGGACATCTTTGGAAAGTGAGGACATTTTGGCCAGTCCTCACTTCTTCAAAGACCTGTTTCATGGTTAAGACATGGTTCTAAGGTCCAGGTTAGAATTTGTTCAGTCTAAGTGTAAGGGTAGAGGTGTGTGTGTGTGTGTGTGTGTGTGTGTGTGTGTGTGTGGAGAGTAAACAATTCCACTTGTAGGCAGTATGGGGGTATAGATATACATTTGCAAGGATAAGCATGTGTCAAATCCACTCATTTTGGTCTGAAGGCTTTGAGAAAACCAAGACTCTCACTGAAGAGCTTGGCGCTTCAGATTCCATTAATCTAATTCTGAAAGCACTTTTGATGATAAAGTCATTTTGTTTGAACATATTCCAATGTAGAAAGTGTGTTCAATTTCATGCTTTTAGAGAGCTATTCTCTTCATGTACATGGTATTTTTCTGAAATAACATAACTTTTAATGACATTTTTGATGCAGCTGAATAAATCACATACTGTAATAACTGTGACTTTTACATTATCCTCATCAAAACGCCCATTTCCTTTGTTATTACTGGTTCACTGATGAAATAATTAACAACCTTCCAACGGAATTCTTAGACCAACCCACAGCAACAACCAAATACAGAAAAAATCAGTCTGTTATGCTCTATGCACTATTGTCTGTAACTAGAATGTAAGTATTACAAGTCCCCAAGTCGACAGTGTCTTTATCTTACTTAATTAAACATTCCCAGATTAAGTGAGAACTGCATTTAGTTTTTTTCACTTTATCTTTTTTAACAGAAGGATAGAGGAAAAACTGGGTCTATACCACAGCGTACAGACCCAGCAAAGAGCAATAATATCTGTTTCAACATTTTGCTCTTGGTGACTAATAAGGGTGACCTCATCAACACGGGGGAAAAAAAAAAATAGGCAGTTACTTATTTTTGTCCTGTGTCCGGAGGAGGATTTCTGTGAGCAAGCCTCCCTGGTGTCATTGAAAAGTGGTCGGATGTGACAGAGGCTTAATGGCTTTCTGCTCACCGCTTTTAAATGTTGCTGTTTGTGCCTTTCATTTCTTCCGTTATCAAACATTTCTAAATTCCCTATTGAAGAGGCACACGTAGATGTCTCGCCCATTAAAAACCTTTTGCTCCTCATTCTTTTGCTGTCACATTCCAATGCCAGCAAAAACAGCCGCTCCATGGAGAAACGGGTAGTGCATTGGCTTCTGGATGTGAATTACCATATTTGGTAATAAAGTAACATGTTGTCAAACTGTTCGCTCTGGCATAAGCTGCAGACCAGTCATGGAGGATATCCAGTCTCTCATAAGCATGAGCTCAGAGAGTTTTAATCCTGGGCAAACTCAGCAAGCTCACCAGCGAGAGTGTGCCAGGAAAGAAAGCCTTGGAAACATGACAATGGACGGACGTGACACAGGGACAGGCAGAAACTCTACAGCTGTATTAGCTTCAGGGGTTGGCAATGAGGGCTGCTAGAATACATTATTTCTGTTCTATGATGCCATAATGTGATAGAATGTTTGTTTGTTTTTTACTTTTAAGAGCAGAAGTGAGCTGTGTTAGTCAAATATAGCAGATAGAACATTAATGAAGTAATTAGAATTAATGGGGACTACATTTGGAGGCAAATCGGTCCTAAAAACTATCCAAAATATAACCAAATTAAAATTGTTCACATTTGTAACCCATGAACAGTGTGCCATGGCTTGTTTAACATGTAACCTAACATCTTCTCTGAGGAATGTGTCATCGCCTTCATTGAATTGTGCAGAATAATTTCCAATTAGATTGCCACGGTTAAGCAGACGACACACTTTGGGTTCTTTTAGCTCGCAGTTAGACACAAGTGAAATTAGATTAGTGAGGTCTGATCTCTCTGTGGCCACACTGTCGTCTGCTAAAAAGATTAGGAACGGTGCCACGGACTGATGGAGGCGGTAGGACCGCCATTAGCTGTTTGTCCCGGACGACATTGATGAACATTTTTATTGCTCGAGTCGATGGATCGGTAAAGATTTGGGGCAGCGCATGGATTCTGGCAGTGGATGAAAGCCGTTTATTTTGGCCCATTCTTGATGAGCTCTGCATGTTTTGGTACTCGGGGGTACAAAGACAGTGCAGGTTGAAGTAGCCTTAATGATGGGGAAGTTTACCTTTCAATATGTGGAGAATGGTTTGGATTCCCCAGTCTTAATAGAAAATTCTGAATTTGGACTGTATTAGTAACACTATCACTGCCTCACAAAATAGTGCTTGGTTTACTAGAGTAAAGCAAGTAACTTTAGGCTTTCAAACACATGTGGGTGTGTGAAATAAACAACACAAAAATGCAATATACTCGCCTACGAATCTTATGTCTAGGGCTTTTATTGTGGTTCTGATCTCGTCAAGGTTCAAAGGAGTAATAAGGTTTGCCGTCTTTGTTCTGACTATGGAACCTCTGTGTGTTTGTTTTATGAATAAAGACGCAACTCAATCACGTTCTGCACAACGTGATTGAATCGTCCTGAAAAATAAAAGTGTCACTTTAGTTGCCACGTAATATTCACGTTCTGTGTGAAAGTACTCATGACATTGCGTCCGTGATATAGAAGTGTACACAGTGATGTGTCAGTACGTCATGACATCATTGGTGTGGTTACAGGTGCATAGAGAGCACACCTCAGACGTGAAACAGACTTGAAACTGTCAACCAAAGACGTGAGACAGTGAGACACAGTTCTTTAGCATTACTATTTGATGTTACATTTTATCATTATATGTCACAATCCCACAATTTTAGAATACCACTTCATGTACAGTAGTGTAGAGTTGTAAGGTGGGAAGAGTTGCTGGTTACAGAAGTATTTTTACCCACTCTGAATTCCCACTTCAGACGTATATATTTTAATCATATCCCCAGTGCCCTTTAAAATAGAAGCACATGTATCTCCTGGATAATTTAACCTGTTTCTGGCCACCAGTTTAAATTATTTTCAGAATCAGAATCAGAACTATTTCAGTTTTCCAACAACTGTGCTTTTTCACTATCTAACCGTCGTTACATGATGTATCAGAATCATCACATTAAACCAAACTCCATGTTGGGAGTAATACAGTAGTTAACCAAAGGCTTGTACATTTGACTTTTTATCAAAGAAGCAGATGCTTGTCTTCTTTTTATTGATTTTTAAACCAGAGATGCATGTCTATCCAGGCTGTTGAAGCGCTCTGTCAGTCACCTGCCACTGTCTATGAAGGAAATAAATTGGACTTTTACTTTAGGAACCCTGGGTCCCCGAAATACCATCTCCAACTTCAACCTCAAAACTCCTCAAAACTCTATTAGCAACAGAAAGTTTAATTTAAGTTTTTCATGATCCAAGTGAGTCTATCTTTTTCAGCAGAATAGACAACGACCAAACACTCAGGCTGCTTGATTCGTTCGCCAGAGACACATTTTAATGAGCTGCTGTTCGTTTTGACCCAAACTTCACTAATGAAGCTGCTCAGTGTTTAACAGTACACGGAAGTGGCTGTAAAGAGTGCTCACTGTGTGTATGAGTGAAACATTAAAGCAGGGAATTGAATAAACCTTTCCTAAACATCCTGTTTTAACATAAAAGCGGAAGAGCAAAGCTTTTATGAGAATCTGTTGATAACATTCCCTCATTCCCATGCTAAGCCCACGGCACACACTCTTTATGCTGCCCAGCATGTTTCAATTCATCAACGATAGCTGCCACAGCCAGTGCAGAAGTGGCAGGAAGCCTACAGTATTTAAACCAAGCCAGCTAATATATGATTTATGGATTCCACTTCCCTTTGTCAGCAAGTCATCCCAGTTATATTGTAGCGAGGGAAATTACTCATGAGATTAATTACATTGGAAGACACATATGTACAAGTCAATAAGCCTGATTAACTTACATTTGATCAATACACATTTACAAGCAACATGCCAACCTGCTGACCCTGGAAAAATGTTTGAGAAACAGCCTGCAATCTCAGGATTACTAAAACAACACAGTGTCCATGTTTATCTTCAGTGCACAGTGCCCTTTTCCAGTCTGTGCATAATGGATGTTGGCGTCCAGCATAGGTACTATACTGTATGTACCTGAGCATGGGTCATGAATTATTGAACAAAGGTGATTTTGCAGAGTCAACAAGATGAGGTCCCAATACAAATAATTTGATGCAAGCACATAAAGTCCTCATAAATGCTGGTAGCGTACCTTAAAAGGATCTTAACAAAGGGGATCATTTCGGTCTAGTGGGCTCTAAAGAAGATGCATTAAGTACTCATCTACCGTGGACACATACATTGCTGGTAGGTGGTGGTGAAGCTGTGCACTGTAACATATCTGCCCTGCCACATGTTCTCATAGGAGTAGCCTAAAATGGTTTTCTGCATGAGCAGAAATCAAACAGAAGGCAGTACCATTTCAGAATCTCATGGTAGAGCACGGATGGATATCCCATATGAAGAATTAATGTGCAGTTTTGGTGATTGCTTGATATACTCAACATCACTTATTCCCACAGTATCAAAAAGTCATAGGACAACTCATAAAAGTTTCACATAGTGACTGGCGTACAGTGGATCCTTTACTGTTGAATACAAGCGCTCCCCTGGCAAAGCTTATGAAAAGCTATCTATAAATCAGCAGAAAGAGAAACAGAAAGAGGCGACCCGTAATAGTTGTGTGCGGCCCTAATGTGCTCTAAAGGATTGTGATAACGGTCTTGGATGTATACACTGTTGTGAATTATGGCAGAGAGCTTTGAAAGTATCACAAATAAATGTCTGCAGTTTTTTTCACAGAGGAAAAGTGTCATTGTTCCGATTCAGGGGATGTGTGCTAAACATCGAGCAACACACCTTTAACAAACCTCTTCCCTCTGCTTCAGTCTGTTCACAGTTCTCAAGAGGAGTGTACGCCATTTTCGGCTTCTACGACAAGAAGTCCGTGAACACCATCACGTCATTTTGTGGGACGCTCCATGTCTCCTTCATTACACCCAGCTTCCCTCTGGACGGGAATCAGCAGTTCATCATCCAGATGAGACCCGATATCAAGGGGCCTCTCCTGAGCCTTATCGAGTACTACAAGTGGGAAAAGTTTGCCTACCTGTACGACAGTGACAGAGGTAAGTCATGGACACCATTTTTGAAAGGATCTTTTCAGATTCCACAAATGTTACCACTAATGTTGGCATCATAAAATTACCATAATAATCTGATAGTCTGATAGAATACATTATGTGGCTATAGCTACGCAAGACAACTCGTCAAATACCAACGCTTATCAAATACCAACGCTTATACCAACGCTCTAAGCTTCAAACTATGACTAGGTTCCCCTTTAGCATCGGTTTTGGACATGTCAAGGAACACGTGTCAGTTTCCACTCATAACAGTCATACAATACAGTCTCTTTTCAACATTAACTTCCAACATAGGTTTACTTAGTTTGTAGGTTTACTTCCACAACAAAACAACTTGGTTATGTAAGACATAAACGTAATTGGTTAGGCTTAGGAAAAGTTCGTAGTTTGGGTTTAAATAATGCCGTTTAATATGTAAAATCTGTACTTTTGTTACATCAATGGCGATAAGTAGGCTGCGTATGTTACATAACAAAATGAAAGAAGTAAACTTTGATTTGGTTTCACACAGAGATGAACAGCAGTCTCCTGGTTGAAGTCCCTGTGTTTGGCCCTGCACAGACTTTCAAGCTCTTTATACTTCGTCACTTGCTCTGACCATTTAATAACGACGCAGAAGGGTTTACACCGGAGTTAACTAAAGGGTTCCCACAGCCCCGCTGAGACATATCAGGCAGAGCTGCACTGACTAAGCTGCTGTATGCGACGAGTTGCGAGTGGGAACAGGTTGAGCTAAATATTTAGTGCAGGCAATTATTTCTACCTTTATTAAAAACTACATTGCCCTTTGAAAATGACATTTTTCTCATTTTAAAGTGACATCGTCCATTGCCCTTTGCTTAAACGATATTTTTATTTTTCTTTCAAAAAAAGATTGCAACGGTTTGACCTCATGCAATCCAACGATTGTGTTCAAACCGCTTCTTTCAGCACAAACACAACATATGCAAAACACACTGACTGTAAGCATGTGACACAGCACAGGTAAATCCAGGTAACGTGCATTTTTGGTTTAGAACAAAGAGCTTGTCACATACGATCAACTATAGCACCTCCTGTGTTTGGGAGTGTGTTTTACATAATATCAAGGGAAGGGGAGGCAGTCATCTGTGACGTACAGTAAAGGTGATGTGCCTTGCAGTTGTGGACTTCCACGCTCGTTCTACAAAGTGATTTGTGTGCATTATGTGTTTATGCTATGAACACTGACTGAAAAAATGTTATATCTGGCTTCAGAGCTAAAAGTGTGTCCCCATTATAGTGGTAGACAGGAGAAATCTATATGAGGACAGTTAGTTGTTCAATATTATCGAGTAGTACCGAAGGAGAATATTTAAATGCAAAACAGGATCTGTCATTACTTTCTTTTGATCGTGTTTCTATATAAGTTTAGTATATATAACAGTAATATATATATATATATATATATATATATATATATATATATATATATATATATATATATATATATATGCAAATATATTACAGAAAACGCCCATAACTGCCTCCCATTTTGCCTCAGATTTTGAAGCAAGGGCAAGTCACAAATTTGTAAAAAGTTTATGATTTGTAATTTGTGAAAACCAGTCGTGGTATTATGTGAGATCTGGGGAGTTGAAGTTTTCCAATAACTTTATGAGCAATTTCCAAAAATAATGACACTATTCCAAACAGGTATGCTAATATTTAAGTGCTACCATTTAAATATTCATAGATAAGTTAATTGTTGCTGTTGACATTTGCATATTAGGGGAGAGCATTACTGTATTCGTCACAAAAGCCATACAGGAAGTGATACCGGTGGAATGTTTTACTTAGTTATCTGTTTTTCACATCTGACAACACACACACACACACACACACACACACACACACACACACACACACACACACACACACACACACACACTGGTTAGTAAATGGTGATTATGTGGTCACTACCTCTAACTCAATGTCAAGCTTCACCAACCTCCTGGTCTGCTAATTGATTAGTATCATTATTACACTAATTACTTGTCGGTCTGCACATTTAAGAAAAATCATAATTTTGCAGTTTCCTCTCTACTCAGCCTGTGAGTGCACCTGTGAGAGCGATCCCAATTAAGATCATGGACTGATTTAATGCAAGATGGAAATGATCCACCCTCAAACTGTAATATCCAGACTTACTTCATATTCAAATCTATTCCATCTCTATTCTTTGATCCCTTTCGTCAGTGATTCTTTTTTTTTCAATTCAAGATTGAAGTAAGTCTGGGAATTTTAATTTAGCAGATGTTTAGCTGTCTGAATGGTTCTTCACATGCTTTATCAGCCGTCACATTTTAGCTTTTTTTTCCACTCACATCTGATGTCTGAATATCACACAGCATGGTGTGTAAAGCGTAAAGACGATAACGCCAAATGAGGCTAAATAACACACAATAGCTCTTTGTGTGTTATCTCTCTTTGCTGTGTCATGTCACTCACTTCGTTGTGTCATCTGCTAATTGTGATTCAGTGACTCGTAATCTTGGAGAACAATGCAGCCTCCTGCGGCACAGAGGGACTGTCCAGCACTGAAAAGGAAATCTCTTCCAAAGATAGTGTTCCATTGTATTTAAATTGCTTCTTCAGTGAAAGAACAGAATTAAACCTCAATCGTATCCAGTTACAGTGGAATTACACTATCAAGTCTTTTCTTTTTTCTTTCATTCTAATAGGGATATTCGTCTTTCAGGTTACACTTCTTAAGCCCCTTTTTTACTTCTCATGTTAGAATGAAAATTATTTCTTATTTTCTGCACACTAAAAGGAAGGAGTTTTGGGATAACTTCCAAAAAGCACTTTGCGGGTGTTGAATGATTCTTGATGAAACCCCAAAGATGGCTTATCAGAAATCTGAGTAATATACAGAATGTCTTAAAGTAACAGGAAGTGGGATCTCTTTCTATACACTAGTGTTTAGGCTGAATACTGTGTAGTACCAATGGTTTAGGAGAGATTTAGTGCATTTCTGCTCTGTATTAACTTTAACTTATTGTTTGTCATCACTTACAGTCTTACCACACATGATCTATCTACAGTATCCCCCTTATGCTATACCTTCATTCTCATCGTTTTTCAACATGCTTTTCGTCCTCTTCTCCCAGAATCCATTGCTAATCCTCCCAGTCAGCCTTGCCCTGACTGACTGCCCCTCTCCAAAATCCGAGGGCAGGTTCCAACCTGCTGTTTTAGATTGTCCTCATGCTAATGCTAGTTCTGACCCGCTGTCGCTACTGTACGTCCGCTGTGGCACTAAAGGGCCTGTTGTGCATATTTCATCATTGCATGGCTGTCTAATTAGGTCAGTGTGATCCACTCATTCCCATGGAAACAGAAGTGCGGAGAGAGACACAGAGAGAGAGAGCGAGAGAGAGAGAGAATGAATAAGTGTCTGAGCGAGTCAAAGACGGAGCCGAGGAAGACGAGGGAATAGAGTTGCCACTGGTTATGATGAATTCTATTTGCACATTGAGACTATTGGCTGAAGCAACACTACTGTTGTCAGCTGTTGTCAGTCAGTCAGCTTAGATAATGGATGTACTGTATGTGGGCGTATAGAAACAACTGAGCGTTGTGTTTTGCATTCCTTTGGCTCACCGAATGCTTACATGTTCTCTTTGATAATTTAGCACTGTCACTTAGAATAATAACTAATAAACAAAGAAAGAATAGGAAATTACTTTTTTTACAGTCTGAGTCTTTGATCAACATTCCTATAAGGAATTGTGTTTGATTCTGCATTTGACCATTTACACCCAATTTCAATGTGTAATGCCCTTTAAAGTAGTGAGTGTGAGACCCCTCATAGACAAATAATTCAAAACTGTGTCTTTCATCCATAACCTGGATTTATGTTTGGTTGCCTAGTCAGGCTCTACACTTAAAGCTGCTTTAATTCAACACAGTCTCACCGCAGTTTGTGAGATAGTCTCATACTCATCGCAACATTTTCAGGGCAACATTAAGCTACAAACAAAAAATCATATTTATGCAACAAAACCAGTTGTATTCAGGGTTGGGCTTACAATATATACGTACAGTTAGGTTTAGGCAACAAGACCAGCTAACTATTGCTAAATCAAATAGTATATTCATCTTGAAGCCTGGGCTTAAATAGACACTCCATTTAAATTAACAGTGGATCAAATTACTTTGTGTCTGTGAAAGCTTTTGAGAGTAGTGACTAACTCATCTGATGCCGTAGTACCCCTCAGCTCTACGGAGCTTTGTGAGGAAAACCAAGCTTGCGAGTTTGGGTGGGCCGCCTTTAACTGTGGCTATAGCCATTTTGTTGTTGTGGCTATGGCTTTAGTTTTTGCTGTTCCAGCTAAGTTTTGTTTCAGCATCTTACCTGCACCCATCCCAAGAGCCGGGTACAGCCAACCCTGATGCAGCCAGCGGCTATGGCTACATTTGTCTCACGGCCTTCGAACAAAGTGGAACATTTCTTACTTTCGTTGACAATGTATGTAACCATTTGCATGTTTTGATGGTTTTAATTTGTATTTTTCACAATATTTGGGAGCTGTTATAATACCATTTTCAAATTAAAATTACTTTAACGGCAGCACTACTGCCACACTACTACCTATAAGCACTTACCAATTGATTTCTTTAGTGGCGCTTCAGTTGGTATTATGCAGAAGGTGGATTATGTACTGTATACCTGGGGAATGATGTTCAACCTTTACCGTTGCGGATATGTGAGGAAACAATAGCTTGAAGCAAACATATGAAGCCGGTATTGAACTGCTTTCCTCTATGCATTATTTATGAGGCTTTACTTGCCTCATTTGAATAGTTTTCCATCATATTTTGCATATGATCATGCAGTCACATCCATCAACTCATCGAGATGCTGTTGATCAAGGAGTATTGAGTTAAGCTGCATGTGTGATCACTAGGACATAAATAATCTTCTCACTTGGATAGAGGAAGTTATGGTTTATTGTTACTCCACCTTCACAGTTGTGATTATCTCTATGCTCAAATTGCTGAATTAAAAAAATGCCATTTTGCATACAGTTCATGGATTTCTCCCCTGACCTTTTAAATTCAGTGCAATTTAGTGGCAAATGGGCAATCACATCAGTACAATGGTAGCGCTCTGCCTGTTTAAATGGATGGCATAATGTTGGCTGCAAGCCAAGACACAACATATGTCTCATTCTAAAGAGGAGTGATAACAAACCGTTCTAATCCAAGGGGAATATGCTGCATACAGCAGTCTTTGAACCGCAGAGGAAACCAGCGAAGCCAAGTCTCCGCTTGAGTTCTGTATTTAGAGGAGCAACAAAGGCATTTATTATTTATTATTATATCACAAGGTTCATTGTACGGATGGACTGATGATATCTAGAATAAACTGATGCGCAGCAGATTGGAGAAAGAAATCCAAAAACATTAGAATTGTATAAGCAATGGCGTAGTGGTCTAGTGGCCTTTTGATTGTCTTGGGGCTGATAACTCAGTGGTAAAGACACCTATGGAATTGTTGTTGGATATTAAACTGATAACACACCTCACTTCACGCCAGTCTACCTTTTCTTCAAATTGTTGGCTGGCTGCTTGTGAACTGAAATGCACCATAGTCCATTTTTGTTAAGTACAGTCACAGCGTGTAAGTCTAAAGGCACATTTGAAAGAGCTAGACTGAGTAACGCAAGTAATAGAACAAACGATGCATACGAATAATATTGCTAATGAGTCATTAATAAAAACATGTTGCTACAGTTAACTCGTGCCCTTATTTAGAATACTGGTTACACTGGTATAAATGTCTAGTTATTCAGTTTTACTGAACACCTGCCAGCCAAACATATACATACAGTATATAGCCAACATAAACGTTTTTTGTGACCATTATATAAGTGAGGTAGTTATCAAATAATAATGCACACAACGCAAGATGCAAAGACTGTGGCTGCACTGATGTGAAGCTCTGGGGAATTTCCCTCTGTAGCATGCATTTTTAATCATCTCTTTAGATCATTTTTTTGGACCGCATTATGTAAACAGATTATGTCATGAAAATAAATAAATGTCTATTTATGTTTTGACCAATACACAGTTTTCCTTTAATCAAACTGTGTTGGCACTACTTTTTCAATCATTACTCAACATTACTCTCTTGCTGTGAGCAGGAGAAGCTGGAGCTTTGTAACAGCTAAAATGAGTAGCCTTCCAGCTATGAGTATTAATTTACAATAGTGATGAGGCTGCTACATAAGAGCCAATAGAAAAGTAATGATTCAAGGATGGCCCCACTCTCATATAGGCCCATTGGTCAAAGACACCAATCATTCAGAGAATTATCATTTAACCTTAACCACCATTAATTTAGAATCAACCTTTACGCTTACATTCTGCTTGTGTCCTCTATGCATCTTCTCTGTAAATCACTCTAAATTAAAATTATCTCATTTAATAAGCATTGATGAAACAGTCAAATTTAACCACACTATAATGACCTTACTGTAATTATGATGTATAGTTCATTCAGATAAAACTGCAAGTCCCCATTTTCCTCCCCACCATCATAAAACCATTGCTGCTTCGCATGGAATTGATTTTATCTGTAATTCACCTCACTGTAGCAAGGAAACGCTCAACCTTTTTATCAAACCTCTCTCAAATGGCCCACTGCAGACCAGGGATCAATATCAGAGAGATATTCAGCTGTGAAACTAGATAGAGAAGATGATACGGACATAGGTTGGAATGGAGACTGTAGTCTTTGCCTTTAATAGACTTTGCTTCAGATTGATGGAAAGGTGCTACATGTAATTGATTTGAAAACTACAGCATGTTCTTTAATGTATACTTTTGTTTTATTGGTTTTGGAGTAAAGAATGAAACTGTTGAGCTCATAAGATGAGATTGATGTAAAGATTGTTTAATAAAAACACTCAACCGCTTCGACAGAGGACAGGGATAAGTTGATCCAGGCACAGTGCTTCGATAAAGCATAATTTCGATACCCATTTATTGGTATATGTTTATAACCGCTGATAATGCAATTTCACTTGGCTGATAACATTCAAAAGCAGGTGATCCTGAGAACGTTTTGTAGTTTTACACCATGTTGGTTTAAACTTGACAGTTCATACTTGAATATGTAAACAGCGAACATCTTATGAATTACGAGAAGTGATGAGGATTATGGAAGGCTTGAACATCTATAGCTCAACTGAGGAATCTTCATCTGCTGATAAGGGCTGTGGTATATGGTGAAAAGCTTAAGTGGACCTTGAGTCGAAATCTAGAAAGAAAAATACTCAAAAATGTCTTGGTATTGGAGCATGGTAGTGTATTGACAGACCCATTTGCCTCCCACATGTTGGTCAGGTTCATACCTGTGAGTCATCCTGATGAGCTCCTTACATAAGGCATTCAGTCTCTGTAAAACATCCAAAGGGTTTAAATAAGCAGACAGTCAATAGTCTGAATTGAAAGAACTATGTTTACCCATGTTTTTGAATAAGTCTTGTCTGACACATTTGTTTTGAGTTTATTTTCACATCTTTTCTACTTCCGCCATTGGTGTTTGTGCTCTATTGCCATGACGTTCCTTCTTTGTGGCCACTTCTAAAGTTTGTATGTGACTGTGCCCTTACAACAGGACACACAGAAAGTAATATACAACCAAAAATACCCCATTACCAGAAAGCTGGTTTCAAGGAAATGGGAAAGGGCAACAAAGAGACAAGGATACTGTGCAGAAAACCTTTTTATTCCTACCTTTCCATGGTGACGGCTTTTGGTTCCATTTGTAGAAGGACACCTCTGAAACCAAAAACTCCAATTGTCTTCAGTACCAAAGAATACAACGGATAGATCAGTCAGACAGAGAGTATGAATAATGTTTTAACTCCACTCTCCGTCCTCAGGCCTAACAACGCTGCAGGTTGTTCTGGACACAGCGGCAGAGAGGAAGTGGCATGTGACAGCGATCAACGTGGGAAACCTGAAAGACGAGAGGAAGGATGAGGACTACCGCTCTCTGTTCCAAGATTTGGAGAACAAGAAAGAGAGGAGGGTGATCCTGGACTGTGAACAGGACAAAGTCAAAGATATCATGGAGCAGGTAAAGAGTTTCTCGTATCATTCTGTTCACGTTCATTGAGAACCTACAGAAGGAGTTTTCTTGACGTGATTTAGACTGCTTGGTTGTCCAAATTTAACAATGTTAGCACAGGGATTTTAGTGTTGTTGTGTTGTCTTTCTTTGATATGTCAAAGTGAAGTGTCAGTGAAGCAGTTTTGTATTTCCCCGCTGACACCAGACTTTCAAGCGAGTTAGGTGCACTGAGATTCAGGTAAAGGAATATGGGATGCTCCTGCCTGTTTTCAGCTGTTGGAACAAATAATGCACTGACTGTAGTAGTCTGCTCTCAGGAGACAGACTGTTGCTCAGTTTGTCTTTTTTTTACTTTTCCATTCCACATTTGGCGTGTGAATGGAATTTCAGATTGCATAGACCTGGGTGAGGCCGGCCTCTGGTTTGATGGTAACGCAAGGAGACTAGTATCTTTTCTTTTCTTATGATCCTGTCTTGACTATCAGAAACATGGAGGGACACAATGGAGGGAACAATAGTTCACATGCTGCCTTTTGTCTGCTTCAATATTATTACAACAATCTATTAGCATCTCACTTTTTTAAGATATGATTTTGATTCCACTGCTGACCATAAAGGCCTCTGGTTGGGTTGCTTCTGATTTGATGTACTGAGTGGTGCCTCAATGTATTTTGGAGATATCCCATTTCCAAAGATATCAGAATGCAAATATTCACCAACGCATTGGTAGACACAAGTCTAAATATCTCATTATATGTGAATACAATCAAGAAGTGTAAATAACACTTGGGAATTACCTGCAGTATTTTTATATTAGTTTTATGGAGGAAATGCTAACAACCCTATTGTCCTTTAATTTCTCCTGCAGGACAAAAGTGTTTTTTAGCCCAAATATGTGCATTTGATACAGCCTTTATAAAAACAACATTGTCACATGGACCCGGCAGCCCAGCAGATGTTGAAAGGCACCATAACAATTGCACGAATTGTTCATTCAGGCTGTAAACAAAACTGCAATTAAAATGCAAACAGATGCACATAAACAAGTTATATTTACTTCACTTTCTACCCAGGAGAGAGGCTTATCGATTAGCATTTAAAGCATGCCAACGTCTGTTTAACCAAATGCTGAATGAAATCAATGCCCTCAGCCTCGGTGCCTGTTTATCTGGGAAAAACAGAATCCGTTCAGGTGGAGGTTTTTTGCTTCATGTCAAAGATATTTACGTGGGAGATACAAGACGTTATTATTCAAATCTGCTTCAAGTAGCGGCCCTGACAAACGGAGGTGCCAGTCAAGCAGCGGGATTAGTTTCAGGTGTATCATTTATAAGAGGTACAGAAATGCAACATAGCTGATATATTTCTGTTATTTTCTGCTTTTCTGCTCCACTGATAAGGAAAGTATACTCACAATTGGATACCTCTGTCTAGCAGTATTTTTTACTGTAAACACCACCGTTTTTTTCATTCAGTGATAATACCCTGGACTGTCAGTCATGTTAGGGTTGCAATGGCTGAATATAATGGTAGATTTGTTTTTATTACATTTATGATTGCCTTATCTCTGATTATCAGACTCCTGGTCCATTAAAGAATTGCAATGAAAATTTTCCAAAATAATAATAACATACAGCTTTGAAATGGCTATTAATCATATGGTGAGTCATCTTTAAAAAAAGCCAAAATTGTCTAAAAGAACTTCTTTCAAAAACCTTTATAATGCTATCTTGTTTGCCCAAGACTTGTTTCTTTATTCCAGTGGGAGCTTATACTTTGTGTGTCTCGTAACCCTACAGGTCATCACAATTGGCCGACATGTTAAAGGCTACCACTACATCATAGCCAATCTGGTAAGTTGACACAACTTCTACATTTGTTCAAAGATTGCGTCATCACTTTGTATTTTTCCAAAAATGTTTCTCATAGAAAAATAACTTAATTTTATGTTTTCAGGGTTTCATTGATGGGGATCTAACCAAAATCCAGTATGGCGGTGCCAACGTGTCAGGCTTTCAGATTGTTGATTTTGATGATCCTTTGGTGTCGAAGTTTGACCAGAGATGGGAGGCACTAGAAGAGAAGGAATATCCTGGTGCTGACGATAAAATAAGGGTGAGTTTTCTTTCTATTTATATATTGGCGGGCTGGGATTGTTGAGTGAAAATATCTTTGGAAGCACTTAAAAGTGGCTCATTTGCTCTAATGTAAGTAAAAGTATGCTGTTTCCATCAGCATCACCCAACTTCACCACTGTAAGTACACACTGTGTGCATTATTAAACACCTTCAGATTCTTATGCACTGTTACACTTACACACGCACACATTTTCCCATGAGCTGAGCTTTGGCATGTTTAATACTACATTAATCATTTTATTTGCAAGTAATTTAAATCAGGATGTTATGATAGTTACCTCCTCTCCTTGTCCTTTGATGTAACTAATATAGTACCAGCTCTCTCTCGCCTCCCACTCTTTGTCTCTAAACTACTCACTGTAAACTTCTCACATTGAAACATGAGCCATCGGCAACAATATTCTCCCACAGTCTGTCTGCAAAATTGTCAAAGTTCAAGATCTGTTTTATAGCCACACAGCTAGGCTGCTGCAAGTGATTCAAGTCTGGGTGAAAAATCACTCTGACATTTACAACTCAGAACAAACTAGTGCAGCACATACCATAAATACAGCAGGAAAAATAAAATACCACCAGAAATAGGCTATAAAATACACTCTAATTAGGACAAGATGCTTAAATGCCAAGGAGGATGAACAGAGGGTGTGTTGTTTGTGTGTTTATAACTTCAGAGGAGGATATTCATGTTGGTCCTCACTGGTTGGCAAGTTGAATTTAATGGCACAACTTGGAGTTATAGCCTCTTTTCTCAACTAATTATTCAAACCCTAAAAGATTGATGAGGCGAGGTTGTGTTAAAGATCCATGCTTTGACTTGAGGCACAGACGTGACACGTCCTATGTAGTTTGCCTCAAGACATTGAAGAATAATATTTAGAAGCATGGATGCAGTTGAGAGAAGTCACAAAGCCATCTGCAGTGAAGTGTCTCATTCCTGCTAATTGAGACCCCACAGATTTATTCTTTTTGCCCAAATGGAATAAAGTTGTTGGGAAATCTGCCCAGCCATAACAAGTGACAAAAAATAACTATGTCCTGGAGGCTCTCACCCAACACCAGTGTTATATCTTTTGCTTCACATCTATTTGGTATCCTTTGGTATGAAGCAAACTTTGGCTGCACTGGTAAAGATGAGCTGCCTGCACAGTCTGCAGTTTACTGACATCCATTTTGTGAATTCTTGGTCTTAAAGTTCCAATTTAACTCTGTCACTGCTTTAAAAAACAGTGAAGAAAATTATTACATCTTGAAAGGATAAGACTGAAAATAAATTCCAAATCCTAAAAGGCCAAAACCAAAAACATTTGCTTTAGATTTTAGCAAAAGTTACTAAATCAGGAGACAAATTTAGTGTTTTTTTGTTGTGGACTATTTCCAGTTGTGTATTTGATGCTCTTTTTGTGTATTTATGGTAGCAGGACATGTGTGGGTTCAACTCAAACTAAACTACAGAGCCCATAAATATTATGTAATGAAAGAACATGTCATCCGTTGCGACAGAATGGCTGATTGATGAGTTTTAACAGTTCTTGAACAACACAGGAATAAGCTATATCACGCATAGGAGAGAGTCAACTTAATTCCTACCTCTCTGACAACCTCATTCCTAACTTCTTTTCCCATTGTTCTGCTCTAGTACACATCAGCGTTGACTTACGACGCCGTGCAGGTGATGACGGAGGCCTTCCGCTACCTGCACAAACAGCGCATCGACTTCACCAGGAGAGCCAACAATGGTGACTGCCTGGCCAATCCTGCTGTTCCGTGGGCTCAGGGAATGGAGATCGAACGCGCGCTGAAACAGGTAACACATTACACGGATACACGCATCCTTTTGTTGGTGAAGCCGTGTTGCCGTGGTAACAGCAGATCTCCCTCAAGAAATGCACAAAACACCCACAGAAAGTACTTCACATTGAAAGACTGAGGTTTTCACCATGCTCAGATATGCTGACAGCTATTCTTCAGAAGAGACACAGAGGTCTACCCACAGACTGTCCTCTGAGCTTTGAATCAAGATTAGCTTCACTCCTGCTGAGAAATGAAGCTTGACAGCCAAAGTGAAGCCAAAGTGTTTTTTGGTTGTAGTTACAGGATCTGAACTCTTGAATTTTAAGCCAGGAGCAAGTGATAAAAGATCTCACTAGACAATCTGTCAAAAACGTCAAAGATATTTTATGAAGAAAAAATGCCTATTATGTTGCACCAAGGGTTCAGGATCATCATTGGATTTCGATAAGAGCAATCGATCAACTGACCAACCATGTTTCCTACAAAATTACTTTCCCATACAACTAAACTGTGCTCTCAATTGTGTTTCAAAAGGGAAGTTTTTTAGTTAGGTGTTGGCAACAAATCTACTTGGTTCGATGTAGTAAAAAACGTGATGGTTTGTCTTAAAATGACTACAAAATTAAAAACAAACAAAAATGTTAAGTGTTTTTTAGGAGACAGGGCTGAACTGACAGGATGCTCAAAGGGTATCTCTGACTTGGCCTCCCTATTGGCCATGTGGCTCCGTAGAGATGGGCATCCACAACCAAATTGTATCCAGGGTGAGATTTTTGCCAGAATTGATCAGAACATGGCCTTGCTGCCTTCGACTGCTACACAGGAAGTCTGGATATGCATATAAAAGGTGAGGAATAGCAATTTTTAGCCACCCCATCGGTGCAAGACAGCGGACACAGGGTCGGTATCAATCATATCCGATGATAAGCACATATATTATGCTCATTTGTTATGAGAAATGAAACCCATTCAACATGTTTTTGAGGTTTTGGTAAAAACACTGCATTCAAACACAACTGATTTAACAAAAAAACTCCACAGGATACCTATAAGCTTCCTTCTGGTCGCTCCTGTTTTGGCCCATTTATTATTTAAGTTAATAAGAGAAGAGATGGAAAATATTTTCCAAGTTTCTCAACACACTCATGTCTTTCTGCTGCTTTGTAGCTGGGCATGAAACACCATTTGAAGTATTTTGGATCTTGGCACTAAGGCTGCAATCACATCAAAACAGCCGTTACGGCAATATAGCGCAGGGTTGTGTAGAAGTCTCACTTAGTTGCCCATTGACACCAATCTACTGCACAACAATTAACGTCTTCCGTTTCATCATGGCTGGGTTGTACAGATTTGGATCACCAGTTATGCAGCCACATCAGCATGATGGAGGGTTGCATTTCTCCAAAAGTTTATTCTGTTTCAACTTTTTTCTGCAGGCATTTTCTTTTTTGCCAGTACTCCCTGCAGTCCCTAGAGCCAATGTTAAAACGCTCTTTCATTCAGATTATTGGGAGGATTGGCATTTTCGCCGCAACGCCATGTTTGGTGTAGCCTAACTTTGTAGAAGAACCCACTTTGCCTCTTGGACAACAGGAAGAGTTCAGAGACTTCTCCCATGCTTACATACCTCCTTCTACTTCAACTTACATCCAACTAATTGTTTCAAGAAGAATGCAGTATGATGAATTATGCAAAACACAAAAAACTGTTTCCATGCGACTGAGCAATCGTTGTGTACATGTTGTGTCAGCCAGGTTGCAGATTTCATGTTGTAAAGGTTTGATTTTCTGTCTCTAAGGTTCGTGTGGAAGGCCTGACAGGGAACATTCAGTTCGATCAGCACGGCAAGCGAGTCAACTACTCAGTGAACATCATGGAATTAAAGACCAACGGTCCCGTAAAGGTCAGCATCTGGATGGTTAAATACATATCTAATTTAATATAACTTTTATTTTTTATCTTGTGGATGGTTTATATTTGAGGATCAGATTGTGTAAAGTTTAAAGTAGCACTCAAGAATAATTGCACATGTTACATGGATGTTATTGTTTTTCCTCCCAACAGATTGGATACTGGAATGAAGTTGACAAAATGGCTGTCACCAAATCGGACGTCTTTGCAAATGACTCAACAGGAATGGAAAACAAAACAGTTATTGTCACCACCATCTTGGTAAATATCAGAATATATGAATGTATAGCTTCTTTAATTGTCTTTCCAGTGTCTCCCTTCTGGTGGAGCTGGGGAAACAGTTGGAAAGCTTATTTGATTTAGACTGAATTTGCCTAAACTATGGAAGTATTTTTAATCTCACATTTCGTTTTAATGAGAGGATAGTTTTTTTTTCTTTAGTAGCACACCACGTCTTTATGAATCTTGTCTTCAGAATGACAACCAGAATACCAGGCTACTAATCTCTTGCGACAAATATTTGGTTTGTGTTAGACTAGTGCCCTCTGTATTATGTTCTCATGATGACGTGTCAGCCTGATCTGAAACCCTTGTTTTTGAAGCTGCGTTTTAACATTGTAATTTCAAACCTCTTGTGCTGAGTCCTGTTTTCTGTTTTTGTCTCTGTCCTCCAGGAAGCTCCGTATGTAATGCTGAAAAAGAACTCTGACCTTTTTGTAGACAATGAGCGCTACGAGGGTTACTGTGTAGATCTGGCTGCGGAGATAGCGAAGCACTGCGGCTTCAAATATCAACTGAAAATAGTGGGGGATGGGAAATATGGAGCCAGAGATGCAGAGACCAAAATCTGGAATGGGATGGTTGGAGAGTTAGTGTATGGGGTGAGTTGTCTTCATCCAGAGGTCACTTAAGTCTTAATTAATACCGCATGCCACTTATTCTGGTTATTTTGTCCTTTGGTTTGATAGAAAGCAGACATCGCAGTGGCTCCTCTGACCATCACGTTGGTCCGAGAGGAGGTGATTGACTTCTCCAAACCCTTCATGTCTCTGGGAATCTCTATCATGATAAAGAAGCCTCAGAAATCCAAACCAGGAGTCTTCTCTTTCCTGGACCCGCTGGCCTACGAGATCTGGATGTGTATCGTTTTTGCCTACATCGGTGTCAGCGTGGTGCTGTTCCTCGTCAGCCGCTTCAGCCCGTATGAGTGGCACACTGAAGAATATGAGGACGGGCAGATCCAGACCAATGAGTCGACTAACGAGTTTGGCATATTTAACAGCCTCTGGTTCTCCCTTGGAGCCTTCATGCGCCAAGGCTGTGACATCTCACCTAGGTAGGTCAGAAACACCATCGACTGCCGTGTTATTCTCTGTTTAATTAACCAACAATAATTTGTGACTTCATGCATTTATAACTTGGAATGTAAGTGCGCTTTGTCACGTTTATTGGCAACTGTAATGTTGCAAATTGCGAGTCAACAAAGCGGCCTGTTGGTCCAACACTTTAGTTCACTTGAGTGAAGTATAAGTATGTTTGTAATGGACTAACTAGAATCAATAGGCAAAGAGGTTGATTGACTTTGACAATTCACTCACATTTCTACGCCAACGGGTCTAATTTTCAACTTTACAACACTTTAGTCTAATAAAGTCTACTTACTGTCAGCCACAGTTGTAACTCCTCTCAAATTACTGTTTAAAGCTAATTTGAGCAATAATTACATGCTAAATAGCACATCATACTAAAATGCTAAATTTGAGCATGTTAGCATGACAAATGTGTTGAACATCTGCATGGTTACACACAGTAGTTTTTAACATACATGTTGACATTCTAGCTGTATGTTAACAAGGTACTGTTAACACATTGTCATATGTAGCTTTGCTACTGCACATCAAATAAACGTCTTTGATTCAGCTGACAATAACTTTTTTTCTGCTGCTACACAAAAGACAAACCTCTTTCTCATTTCTGGCACATTTCTTCAGAAATAAAGGAAAATAGTCCTTTCAGTATTTATCCATCCATGTTGTTTTCTGGTTGGTAATGACCTTTACAAAATGTTAGGACCACTGGCAGTACTGAGGATATTTCAGCGTGTGTAGGCTCAGTGTTGGTAGGATAAGTCCTGCCTTGTATTTATTTATACATAGGTGGCAATATATATATATGTATATTATCTCTAGATTTACTCTTTTCACTCTTTTATTTTGTATTTTCTTCATACACATCCTGTAGGTCGCGTTGGGGTAATGGTGCTTCTTTATAAATTTAGTGTCAGGTGAACTTTTACATATAGATTTAATAACTTGTGAGAGGAGGCACTTGCAAGTACGTTTTGAGTCATGTATTCCACAGAGATGAAAGATGATTCAACGTGTCTTCTACATCTCATCCCGCTGATGTGAGAGGTGTCAGCATGACTCCAAATCAGGAGACAGTGTTATATTGTGCGATATAATGTTAGTTTACTTCAACTGAAGCAAGGCTGTCCTCCTTTAATTAAAATATTTGTCGAGCTTAGAGCCATGTTATTAAACCCCAGACAGAACTTCAACATATTACTTTAAGCATAGATGTTGTATTATTGCACACTGCAAAGGGTGAATCATCTTCAAGTCTTTGTGTTTGTTTGTGAATGCATTCTTTACAATTGGTAGGATTTCAAGAAAACCCACAGAAATCAAGCATTTGACCACTATAATGAAACGTTTTACTAATGAAGTGTTCATTGAAGTGTCTCTCAATTATGTTAAATCAAGATGACATTGATCATTGATTGGGTCATAGAGTGACCTCATTTTTAGGCTATCATGTTTACTTTTAAAACCTTTTTCTTTCACATTTCACTTATTCTTTCACTTGCTTCACAATGTTCTTTAAGAAAAGTGTTTTAACATAAATGAAACTTCATTGGAATCACGTCCACTCATTGACTACAGTTGTGGAATCTTCTGTTAATAATTAATGATTTGATAAAACAGAGAGTGTCAAGTTCTCTTAAACGATAACAAACACAAGTGAATATTTCTTCTTTTGTTTTTCCAATAGATCTCTGTCTGGACGCATTGTTGGTGGCGTTTGGTGGTTCTTCACTCTAATCATTATCTCCTCCTACACCGCTAACCTGGCTGCTTTCCTAACTGTCGAGAGGATGGTGTCTCCCATTGAAAGTGCAGAAGACCTGGCAAAACAGACTGAGATAGCCTATGGGACCCTGGACTCTGGCTCTACTAAAGAGTTTTTCAGGGTATGAAATACTATCTTTGTATTCTACACCTCTGGAAACAAGGCTGTAGCTTTTAGCCTTAATAGCTTAAATGCTACTGAAGCATGCTCCTCTGCTGAAAATTCAAGTAGGTGCAGACAATGTAATCTTTCATGAAGGAGTATCTTGAAATTCCAGTTGGTGGTGAGGTTTTGTCCCAAGACATAAAAAGAAAATACCTACCGCCAAGAAATATATATTATAATAGTAATTGTATGCTTTGAAGCAGTAATAATCATGTAAGCAGCACATACAATTTGGAGGATGAAATAATGACATCCTTAACGCCTTGCTATAACATCTGTTTTGGGTGATCGTATTGCAATCGGATAGTGCATGACCACATGAAAGTCTGCGCTCGAAGTCTCAATCATCCCTCTATGTATGCAAGTGTAAACGTACCTCAAATTATTTTTTTGAGGGCCCTCTCCCCCTAAACGGTGTGAGTAATGCAGCCTCCGGAGGCTTGCACTCAGCTCTTTTATAGACAGAGTGATCAATTCTCCATTGGATCTCAATGTGGATACTGTAGACACAATCATCAACACCAGAGGTAAATGTAATCAGGTTAAATCATATCTAAAAACAAGACAAATTATAATGTCAGGTGTAAAGAAGTCAATGTGCTTGGAAGCTCTTATGACCTGATGGTACTAACAGCAGGTGCTTCTGCCATTGTCTTTTTTTTCCCAAAACAGCGCTCAAAAATTGCCCTCTTTGACAAAATGTGGACATACATGCGCAGTGCGGAACCCTCTGTGTTTGTGAAAACCACAGCTGAGGGGGTTGTGAGGGTCCGCAAGTCCAAGGGGAAGTATGCCTACCTGCTGGAGTCCACCATGAACGAGTACATCGAGCAGCGAAAACCCTGCGACACCATGAAGGTGGGAGGCAACCTGGACTCCAAAGGCTACGGGATCGCCACGCCGAAAGGATCCTCATTAAGGTGGGTGGAATAGTATAACAATGTGTCCAATGTTGTTATAGTATCCCACCTACCCTGATGTAGCTTTGCTTATTTGTCTCTGGTTTGTATAAGGAGATGAGGTAAAGCCCCTTCCCCTTCAAATTCTTTAAAAACCATTGCAATTTATTGTAAGTCGATAAATTGCAAAAACAAAATGTTTTTTTTTATATATATATATATACAAATACATATATATATTTGAATAATTGACAAATTTGCTGCAATAGTTTCCCAAATTGTTATTGTTAATGATTTAGAGTGTCTTATCCAGGCTGGATTTCAGCTGGTTATTTAAGACGTATTATCAATAATTTAATTTTGATTTGAAACTTTTCTATAGCTTCACCCATTTAATCTAAATTTATATTTCTCTCCTATAGTCTTTCTGTCTAGTACTGTCCTAGCTTATGTCTTTTTACATGTTTCTATATGCTTAACATGTTGCCTTGTTGTTCTGCCCTTTTTCTCATTTGATTGACCTTTGAATGATTGATTAGTTTGTATATTTCTGATAAGATATTTTAGGAATGTATAGTTGAATGTCTTATTACTTACTGTGTTTTGCTAAACCCTTGCAGTACACTTGTTTTATTTAATGACTTAATGAACATTTCCTTTGTGGAAAGAAATTGGAAGTTACTAAAAATGGTATACCACCCGTTAATTGTGGCACTGCTTGGGTTTCAATATGTATTGTGTATGCATTTGATAATGTTGAATATTGAAACCATTTAGATATGTATTAAGATCACAATAGTCTTTTACTAAGTGTGCCCCTCAATTGGATCAGTTGCACTAAAAACTCCCTCCATCCCCAAACATAGTATAGATATATATATATATATATTAATGGGTTAGTTGGGTTAGATGGTGATTTCTTTACGAAATGTTGCATGTTTTTGACATATTTCCATGAGGTCTAACCATTTTTTCCCCATTACTGCTGTTTTGCTGTCTCTCTTTTAGTGGAGTCACTTGCCAGACACTGTTATATGTATGTTGTGGATGTGAGTACGTTGCTGTAGCCACTAGTCCCCCTAGTCTTAGCACTCTGTCCTCACTGTTGTGTTACGGCTAAGCTCTGCCACCTTTGACAAATATTCATGTTGCACTCACATTTGATCCTGATTACATGAGATAAGCTATTTTGTGATAGAACTACCCAAACACCATGAGAGGGGAGGGGGGGTTAATAGACGTAAATCAATTTGTTTTAATCTCTAAAATGAGGGAGTGATAGACAGACAATTGATAAGTGGCTCACCCTGTCTTACAAGTATGTTTTATCGTTTCAAGAAATGCGGTTAACCTCGCAGTACTAAAACTGAATGAGCAAGGCCTGTTGGACAAATTGAAAAACAAATGGTGGTACGACAAAGGAGAGTGCGGCAGCGGGGGAGGTGATTCCAAGGTCAGCCCCAGTGAGCAAAGTGATGGGTAACTCAATGCAACTCCCAAAAGTAAGCAGCAAACCAGCACAGGGTCCAAATTCACACTGACAGCAAGCCAGTCACCTGCTGAATCAGCTGCACAGCCAGCGAGCCTCAGCAACGTGAATCATCAGCACGTACACATGCTGTTGCTGACAATCAGGTTCTCTAAAGAAAGTGCAAGACATGAACCACGAGTTCAGTAGTTTGGCCTGTTCCCATTGGCTCACTGTACTTGGAGATACAGTATATATCTGTTGCCCTTGCTGCTTACTTCAAGGCGATACGTTAATGCACATTTGGCTCTGCAAAACTCGCTTTTGCTTAGGCCAAATGGCGCATCAACGTCTATCGCCACTGCAACGGAAAGAAGAGAAAGAAATGTAAGAAAGAGAATCAAAGACAGAAAAAAAAGTTTAATCAGTGTAAATGTAATAATAACATAAAATAACATTGATAATGTTATTTATGTTATTTTCCACGTGAAGAACGCCAGTAAACCTTGCAGTATTGAAACTCAGTGAGCAAGGAGTCTTAGACAAGCTGAAAAACAAATGGTGGTACGATAAGGGTGAATGTGGAGCCAAGGACTCTGGAAGTAAGGTTAGTCGCTGCAGGTTCTATGTGATTCAAGCACACTCATAATTATTAGTGGGAATGACCCCATTTAAAGTAATGATAAATCATTTCAAGCAAATGCACAAACAAAGCATGAGATGCCTTGGTAAGATGTAATTTACTAATGCCTGCAGACCTACTAATGATTAATACCATTTATATTATTTTATAATACAGTAATGCATGCAATGTCATTCTTGAAATGTGCACTTCTTTATCAAAATGACCCGTTAAATCCTCTTTTTCCAGCCCCCCAAATTTCCAAATACAAATGAAATACAAAGTTTTTTTCTTACAAAAAAGCTTTCATGAGATATTTATGAATTTTTTAATTTGGACACAGCTACACAAAGGAAACGCTCACAGCACAGAATACTGAAATCTGACAGTGATTGGCTAATCTCTGGACCATCTATTGAGGGTGTCCAATGGTGTTAAATGTCCTCTCTGTTGTATTTGTATCACTGTCTTCCACTGTGTACTACTGTGAGTCTTGTGTTTTTTTTAATGTTTTGTTTTTTTGCGTGGCCTCGTGTTGATCTTAGTGTGTTATTAATGGAGTTCACACTGATTTCACAGACAACAGTTTCCTCTCACTCCTGTCACTTAAACTATATCACAAATGATGAGAAATCCACCATTTTTTTTTAATTCAAATTAATAGCAAACCGCTCCTTTACCTACCCTTTGTTCCAGTGTTAAGCTTCATGAAATCAATGACATCAATTATTAATGAAATGATCCGTGTGGAAAAAAAAAAAGAAGAACTTTGTTCTGAGTGATTCTCTTTCCTCAGTCGGCACTTGTTTCTTTTCCTTGATAATTGATAATCACCTCTGTCTTGTCACTTAAATACTCCCAACTTTAAAACATGTAACTGTAACTGTGTTGTCTATGGCTGTCATGTTGTCACTTTTCCACACACAGTTATATTGTGCACCACTTTGACAAGGTAGAGCCCTATGTATCCATTTGGCGTCCACCTGAAATGAATACATGGGTGTTTTTATAAGCTAAAGAAAAGTCACTGTACTGTATGTGTCAGACCCCAATTGGTTTATTACTAAGCTGTCTTCCTTCTTGTCTCTGTCTATAAGTAAAAGTCTTTGAGCACGTTTGTAACAGCTTAGCCCTTTGTAATGGGCAACCCATGTAAATGGTCCTTGTACAGTACAAATTTCGGATGTAGATCCACAACACATAGACTTTATATGCACTGCATACAAACTGCTGCTGCATTTCATTATGATTACAGTACTAACCCTAACCCCACTACATTGCTTCAAATTTACCCAAAATGAAAAAGCACCTGTGTGTTATGTCTTGTTATTTACTGTGCTTTTTAGATATTATTGGCTGTCAAAAACCTGTAGTTGTGGTTGTGACTGTTTTATTCATGTGCATTTTTAAATCTTTCAACCTTTTCACCCCTGCCGTGCCGCTGACCTCTGTCTCGTGTGCACTTCGCAGGAGAAGACGAGCGCTCTCAGCCTGAGCAACGTGGCTGGGGTCTTCTACATTCTGGTCGGAGGACTCGGCTTGGCCATGCTGGTGGCCTTGATTGAGTTCTGTTACAAGTCCCGAGCCGAGGCGAAACGAATGAAGGTGGCAAAGAATGCACAGAATATTAACCCAACTTCCTCGCAGAATTCACAGAATTTTGCAACTTATAAGGAAGGTTACAACGTATATGGGATCGAAAGTGTAAAAATTTAGGGGGTAGGGAACGAGGTTTTCATAAATTCCCCCCAAATGCATGCTTTTATGGCTCCATCCGTCCCATCCTTGAGTGTTAGTGAATGAAGAGGTTGGCCAAAGGATCGTATGTACTGGTGAATTATGATTTAATGAGAGAGAAAGAGATATCCCCCTTTTTAAAGATTAAAACTGTGTTTGTCCATTTAAGTTTCCTTGCTATTTGAAACCATTTTCATGTATGACTGTTGATGGCCATGCTTGTTAATACCTCTGTCCTAGTAACACATTTCAACAATAATGCTTGCAATGACCATGCTTAAGCCTTTACTTGATCATTTAAATCGTGCATTGTGTTACCCATTGAGATCATGTTAAGTTCTCATCTACATTCTCATGTTTTGAACATTTATAATCTTTTAAGCTTTCAGATGTGGCGATGCTCTAACCTAACATGTTGCCTCCTTGTTTGTGTATGGGATTCTTGTGTGTGTGTGAATGTGGTGATGTTTGTGATTGCTTGTGTCTGTGCGTACACGTGACTTTTGTGTGTTTAGATGACCTTTGGGAACGCCATGAGGAACAAAGCAAGACTTTCCGTCACTGGGAGTACTGGGGAGAATGGTCGGGTGATGACTCCAGAGTTTCCTAAAGCTGTCCACGCTGTCCCGTACGCGAGACCTGACATGGGACTAAATGTCAGCCTGACAGATCTGTCCTGATCAATGAGAAACTTCTGAGTGCCTTACAATGGTTTCAAAAGAGCGATTTTTTTTTTTCTTCTGTCCTTCCCTCCCTCCTTCTGTTCTGGCGCTTTTTTATGTTTCTGTCTGGTGAAAAAGGAAACGTGGGAGATGGAGGCTTCATTTTGTGTCTCACAAAGACTTGTATTGTTGCTCTCTGTCTCTATTTCTCACCGTATAAAACACCTTTCTCTCTCTCTCGGGTTGGAATTACATCTCGGAATTTAAAAAGGGAGGCTCTTTTTTTCTAAACTGACGACACCACACTTTCCTATCTAACTGCCTGGACTGGACTGAGATGGAAACGAGGGCTTGATTGACGGGAAGGGGTTGCTTCTGGGAGTAAGAGTTTCAGTCATCTCAACTGCGTGAGTGTGTGTATGTGTGTGTGTGCGTGTGTGCAGAGTGTGGGGTTGTGTGTGTCAGGGGAAGATGTCGTCATAAACACACCGTTTCTGTAGCCACCACCGCCAAACAGGATTTTCAAGCACACTTGATATCATCTGCATTAAGATGTGAAATTGTCCTTTTTTTATAAAAAAAATCTAGAAAAAAGTTTATTGAAAAAAAAATATTTTTATGTATTTTCACAAAATAGCTTTTAAATAAACTTGCTTACATACTGGTTGGATATAAACATCTTGATGTGTGAGTATTAAGACAGAAAAAAATACTAAACAGCTTCTAGTTCCATATTTTTAAAGCCAAATACATTGCATATGGGGCTGAGATGTTCAAATCATGTAATTAATTCCTACTCTAAACTTTCCTGTATATTTTATTCTTTAACATTTGGTGTTGATATGAAATATATGTCAATGCTTGACATTTGGAATCAATCCTTCTATGTTTTTGTTGTTGGAGTTGGTGCAGCGGTTTTGCTTTCTACTTTTGTCTCTTTGTTTGCTTCAGTGCTTTTGTTGTTTGTGTTTTTTTCTGACGAGTACCAGGCTTGTTTTAGTTTGAAGAGGAGAAATTGAACTGTTTACACGCCATCGATGCAAAAGGAAAAGAAAAATATTACGGTCTGGTTTTATCACATCACATTTTGAAGTGACATCAAAAAGAGGCATCGACATCCACATGGTTTAAGTGGTGGTTTAGAATGCCAAATAAGTAAGAGTGCCAAATTCCAGTGCCAGTAGACATGAATATAGTCTTATTATAATCAATCACTGTCATCTCAGTGAATGTAAATGATACATTCTGTAACTATTGTAACTAGATGTACAGTTGGTGGCAATGACAGTGCTAATACAATAGCCTTTACGCTTTGTTTTCCAGTCTCCATGTATTTTGCATTGATCTGACAATAAAGTAGCACCAGTTGCATGTTGTTGCCGCAAATACTACATACGTTTATTTCATTACTGCCAAACATGCGTTTTCATTTTAATGTTGAAGTTGTGAGGTTAATTGTTTGAAATTGGAAATACAATGTTAGACATATATACAATATATACATATATACATATATTTTATATAAAAAGGTTGAATATGAAAAAGTATAGCCCCTTTTCATTGTGGCCTCAAAGCTACTCTACTTCCATTAAATACTAAATTTGGTTACTTATTCAGAAAATACAGGATTCTTTTTTTCAGTCTTACTTAAAACACCCCTAATTATAAGACACTTTTTATTTTATCTTCTTTTCTGAAACTGACCTATGAAGAGTCCTCCACTGCAGCACACAGGGAGGTGAACTGTATTATTATTATCACTGTTGTTTTTGTAATCAACAATAGAAACATATACCGTAGTCGCTTATCAATTTCATCGCATATTCAGGCTATTCTCACTGACATTTTGTATATGGAATGTGTGCTAACTTGTTTATTTTTTGGGACTCTTTCTAAATAAAAGTGGCTGATCTCTTGTTATCTCTCTGTGTGTGTCATTTATTCAGGATGAGTTGCTGTTAATCCTGACAAAGGCCTTACAGATCAAGTGATGTACGGTTTTAGCAATTAAATGTCTTAAATGAGATGGAACATGATTAGTAAACCTATTTAAATACAAACAATGGTTAGTTCTGTCTGTTTGTTAGACAATTTGAGCAACGAGTGCCAGAGTCTTAACAGTAGAAGACTTTATCAGTTTATTAAACTCATTTAGAGGATTAATAAATACTTTAATCATTATGCCAATAGATGTCAGTACAGTTCAATGATGCCGAATTGTTTACGGAAAAGGTGACCCTACAGTGAAAGTCCATCCCAAAAATTAAGTTTTAGATTATTTTTTGATGGAATACTACATTTCTTGAAGCCATTATGAATTAAGTTGCCAACTGGCTGTGGAGTTAAAAAAAACAACAACTGAGCATTATTTGGCTGATGTAAATTGGTTTAGTACACACAAAACCACGGTGCAATCACAAATGTGTCAGTTATTTTCCCTGATTAGACCTCTCCTCGGGATTGTGTGCAGATGTGCTTGATTGACTCCTGTTACACCCACATGTTTCCAATTTCTCTGGCTGATTAGCCCTCTGCTCAGGGTGAGGCTGTGAGAAGCTTTAGCTTTGCTAAATTTTAAAAACACGAGTGCAGTGCAGATGGACCCAACTTCACACTGAGCAGAGATCTGATCAGCCAGATAACTGAAAACACCTGTGTGGGTGTGCGCAGCCCTAATTTGTACAATAGTTAACAATGAATGTTGTTGTTTTGTTAATTTATATTGAAACAGTTTTCTTCCCAAAGTAATGTCATTATATCAAAATATTTTTTTTAAAATAAGGAACACTACTTTATAGTATTTCAACAGGTCAATGTAAATATTTTCCACCTCTTGTGACATTTCAAACCATGTCATTTGTGTAAAAACACAATAAATTAATCTTTTTTTTTGATTTTTTCTTAAATACAGAATTCTGTCCGTTTGGTAACTCAAGACAAAGCCTTTGTAGAACTTTACAATCCATGGAGGAGAATAAATCTCCTTTCATGAATTTAAAGCAGTTTAAAGCAAAGAGTGATGAGGTGCCTTATTTAGTCCACCCTCCTTCTGCTGAGTGGTAATGAATGTCACATATTTCCATGCAGATGGTTGACTCCCCTCTGCTCCAAAAGGATAATCTCTCTTGTCTCCCAATATGTCCCTCTCCAGTTCTTTGTATTCATTTTCCATCACACCTTGAAGTTAATTACATCATATTAAAACCATGAATCATGTTTGTCCACATGAACTCTCTTACCAACCGTTCTCTTAGTAGTCATCCTTTTATGCGGGCAGGCTTGTACACTTTGACTCATTTTTTTTAAAGAACCACATTTTTTCAAAGGCAGTAGCTCTTCTTTTGAACCGAGGACTCAACCTTGAGGATTGTACTGTATCTCCATCCAAGCCATGAACGTTCCTCACCCATGGCATTTTTGTCTTTAACCAGACTTTTGGCTGACCAAAATAAGTCCCACTTCCTCTTTACAATTCCATAGAGAATGCAAGTATGTATAATTGCTGCTGCCCAGGTCTGGCATGCAATTTCTGTTGCTGTCACACCCAGGAGGAAACCTGCTCCATGTCTGTTCAGTCAAATGTGATGGAAGCCATGGCTCCCAGCTAAAACACTTTCTTGCTTAGGAAGGTTTCTAATTGAGTGAAATGACCCGGAAGTATCCAAGAGACTGCTATGATATGAGCTGGTCCTGATGCACGGAACGCATGCAAAGGGCCGTGTCTGTTGGTGTGACGTCATTTTTGCCTTGCCGATACTCACGACCCTTGTGGATGTGGCTTTACTGGGATTGTTCAGCATTGGATTTGTCACTGTGGCCTATTAATGTTACAAATAAAGTGGCCAAAAAACTACAAAACCATCCGGTCTTAACTTCAACAGTCGTTGATAACAGTTGTGATTGATAATGTTGATAAGTATTTGCGATAAAACCTGCTTACTTGTTTGTTTTTTGCATGAAAGAGCTTTGAAAAGCTATGTGACCCTCTGAAATTGATGTCTACCAAAGCTTATGAGCAGTGAGGACATTGATGCTATAACCTTATACCGCGTCTTAGATATAATAGGATTTATGGAGTCTTTGGCATGCAAGGGTTATGATATGCAAGAGATTTTATGATAAAAGTTGAAACCAACTGCACGTTGCCAGCAGCCATGTTTCACAACATATGGGCATGAAAACAGATACAGTATTTTTAGAGATTCAAGTTAGATTTGTCTACATTTAAGCTACATCTAAAGATTAACATAATTCTATTGGCCCTTGCGAACAAGAAAAAGGCGAGAAAATAATTAGCTTGAATATGAAACCATCTCATAAGATGAAATTCAATGAGAAAAGTCTTGTGTGTGAGAGTTACTGTCCCTCCACAGCTTAAAGGTGTTGAAGAATTAAGCCCTCCTGTTTTATGTCTTCTTGATCCTCATTCCTTTAAAGACAGAAGGGTTTAGTAGCTAAATTAGATATATCTAGTTTGAAAGAAGGTCCTACTCTCACAAAAAAGTATATTTTGCCTATAAAACTGAATAATGTATGCTTTTTAAAGTTGAATACAAACACAAGCAGATTTCGGTTTTAGACAATCTTTCCCTGTATTTTCATGTTCCAAGTTTCTTTCCAAGCACCATAATGCTGTTTGACTTTCAACCAAAATAAATAGATTTGCATAACCTTAATATGTCCAGCTTTTTGTAGTTTTAACCTCTACATAAGACCAATGACTTTATAAAGGTTAGTACTGTCCCATAGCTACATTGCAAACATTTTCTCTATGAGAGTAGCCGCAGCCTGAGGTTTTTTGCCATTTATTGCTTTTGAACTTGTCTTATTATCAGTACCAACTAGTTCTGCACATATGAGAAATATCTTGTTGATGCCTGACTTTTGAAAGTCAATCAACCTTTGATACTATTTAGTTTTTTCCTCTATGTGGAAATGACTTATTGAAGTTATATTCCCCATGAGCGACGCTATCATTCCACCAATCAGTCTCACCACCTTTGTGCAATCAAGTGTGCTTATGGGCCATTAGTTCAGCCAATCATGACAGGGAGGGATGGTTAACCAAAATTAATCTTCACCCATGTGAGCAATCAGCCTGAGATGCATGAGCTCTGTCTCTCTCTCTCTCTCTTTCTCCTGTGTCCCACATTGCTGGTTGTCCATGGTTGCTCTGATAGGATCCTCCCTGGGCTGAAGCTAATGATGACAGAAGGTACACAGGGAATGGCCTTAATCTGCCACCTCATATAGGAGACATCAATAGCACAGCCAGGGCAATGCTTCATCTTAAGGTTTATTAACTAAGGCCTGTCTTCCTGCCGTGGCCTCATTAAAATGCAGCAATGGCACAGAAATGCTCACACAGCAATGATGTGGCAGATTTAAGATGAAAGAGCTTTTTGCAACCAGAAGTGATTACAAATTGAATCAACTCACAGCAAATTGAGAGAATGTCATTTTTTCTCTCTAGTTAAAAATAAAGAATAAGATATGAGCAATAGATCCGGTGTCATTTATTTTCATATTGATGCACATTTCCAGTGACATTTGTGGTTTGTCTCGCAGCTTAGTAGTCCGTCCGCCAGCTAACCGAAGGTGACGCCTCACCTAAATGTCACCAGAATACAATCAAGGTGACAATTTACATCAAGTTATCATGGTTTTAAAGAAGCCAATGGAGCATGGAACATTCGATATGACAGGACTCAACAATTTTTCAATTTCAAAACATCTGTAACTGAAATGACAACAACAACTCAACGCCATCTACTACAGTAGTTCAGCATTACTTTCATAGGGGATGAAAGGCAGAGGACGGCAGTGTCCAGACCTCTTAGAACCTGAGCGGGTAAGACAGGAATGCTAATTCAGGATCAGATTAATTTACATCACAATGATTCAGAAGGCCATGGACAGGGATTTGTTTGTGTTTACAAACCCCCAACAGTGATGTGTTGGTTACAGCAAAGCACGATTACAAAATGCATTGCCCAGTGTTTGCTTTGGTGGATTTAATTATTTTTGATGAATAGGTCACAAATAATTGTTTAACATAATTAATTGGAATCTTGTTTCATCTTAGGGATCAATAGAATACATTTCATCCCACGAGAAGAAGCCTGGAGATGTGAAATTATTATTACTTTCTCAAATTAAGATCTTGTTATTATTTCATTCTCATGCCATGAGAAAATATGACCTCCGGTCTTTAAACCAGGATTGAGCAGAAGAACTTCTGTTGGTGTGTTGTACTCATGCATTAGCAATTTCTTAATTTGTAGATTATTAACTGGTTGAGATGGATGATGATGATTGATTAGCACTTGGAGTCAGTTAACCCAAAATGTCTCCTCATGCTAGCGAATCAATTATCTTGTTGTCAAGGAGAATATGCACATTAATTAGTGTTTTGACAAGAAGAAGGATACGAAAACCATGAAATCTGTGCTAAAATACAGGAGAAAAAAATGTCAACTTTCATTTAGACTCATAATTACATCAATACTACCACAACTGATAATATAATAAGCCAAAAAAAGAGGAAGAATTTAAAAAAACGTACCTGTGGTGCTCTTTCCAGAAATCATGACCCGGTTACTCAACATAATCCACAGACCTTGTTCTGTAGGAACTATGGTTGAAAGAAAATAGTTCCTATCGTAATGATTTGATGGAATAAACATTACTGTTGAGTTTTTCAAATGTGTTTTTCTTTTGGCAGACATTTCTACAACCGATATCTCCAACACAATGCTAATCTCCAACAGATTTTGGGGTGAGCTGTCCCTTAAGCCTTTTACAAAGAAGACATTATTTTTACATTTTTATTGTTTGAGGTAGATGACAATGTGTCTTATAAAATATTGACATCATAAACTATAGCCATGTTCTTTAAGTGGTAATCTAAAGAACATATATAATGTTAAGAGTTGGGGTACACCTCTTTAAAACCGATGACATTTTAAATGCAGATGTGACATTTTCAATACATTTCTGCTTGAGTTATGCACAGCAAACAGCGGAATGGTTCATGCTCCGCTCATTTGTCCATATAGCTCTAATGGGTTGAAGAACATAGTCCCTCCACTAACCGCCACAGTCGGTGATTAGAAACCCCGAGTTACTACCAAAGCGTCTCACATCTCGGTGCCACACAGAGCAGGGAAGAGCAACATATTCCTGCGAGCAGCCACGGTGGTGGGTGGCGTTGTATGCTGTGAAACAGTTATCCTCTGGCTGGATTGTCATGGCAACAGTGTTAGCTGGGTTTCTCATGTTCCAGTACAGCGTGTCATCCCTGTAGCTGCACGTTGGCGTGTGAGGCGGCGGCGGGGGGGGGGGGGGGTCTACTCCTCCATGCATACCACCATTTAAAGTCACCCATGAGAATAAAACAAACAGCCGTTAGGTGTTATCTGTACAGCGGGTCTATGGTCATATGTGATTCGGGGGATAGAGTGACAGTGAGCGGCGATTCAAAATGAACCCGAGAGCTTCTCTAGTGAACGAGGTCGAATACATTACCATGGTAACGGACCACGGAAAGCTGTTGTTCTGTTGTTTTCTATCGCTTCGAGCACGTCGAAGGTGTGCGAGCTGCTTTCGAGGTGGCATTTCTTCTGCAAATGTCACAGATGCAACTTAGCAGACGCAGCAGCTGTGTTTAATGGCAGTGACATTCAAAAGGAAGCAAACTGAAGATTTGCACTTTGATCACATTTGTTTAATTTATGGGTTTCCTCTGCGGTGTGACAGGTTAAGTAGTATGCGTGCTGCAGTCAATCAGAGGTGTGCATGTGTGTGCAAAGACAAAACCAATCCCAGATCTATCTTCATTTCCGTTTTCCTAGACTGAGAGTAATTTGGTAACATTCAAGTCAGCAGCCCAAACTGAACAAAAACAACAAACAATCACAATTTATCGGTGGATAATTTTTCCCTGTCCTCTTACAATTTTTCGCATTGTTCCCGCTCACTAGCTTGCCATTGCTGACTGAGCAATAAACTAATGGTCTGTCTCATAACGTCATAGGACATATGAGGATGTACAGAGAGAGAGGCCATCGAGGCCAAGAAAATGGATCATTCCAACAAATTAGAGAAATGTACTGTATGGATATGAACTCTGGATGTACGGTTTCTTTCCATTCTAACAACCCTGGGGAAAACATTGAATGAATGAATCAATAAATATATTTATATATATATATATATATATATATATATATACACATTTATTTCTTCTTTCTTCTTCTTCTTCTTCTCATCATATTTTTAAGGAATTTTTGTGAATTTGCATGCACATGTTTTTCACAATTAGTGAGGTTCATTTATAATAGATATTTCTGATTATTCAATACAGGAGGCATGGAAACATCAATTTGCACGTGTCACAACACGTGTCACAACAGAATCCTAATTCAGCAAAATGCCACAATGAGTCGATCCACTATAAATGATATATGAAGGAAGCTTAAAAATAATGATGACTGTGATAGGAAATTGGTAAACAACATTGCAGCTCATCTGACGAAGGACAAATTATGCAGCAGCTGTATGGGGTGTGTCTAAGTGAGTTGCCATCTGTGCAAAAAAGTCTTGAGCTGTAAAACTCAGTCCCTTGCTGTTTCCAATCCACCTTTATTAAAAAACACTGAGTTCTACTGATAATGACCTGTGATTTGAATTCAGATCTTTAGTTTTATTGTATAGAATCATTTAAAAAATATATATATGTATCTGTAACTTATGTTACGTACATGTCATGGTTTCTCCTATAAAAAAAAATCATAAATCTTACTTTGAATTTTAATAAATGAAATGGTAACCAGAGATCTGAGGCGTTAGCGTCAGTGAATTTTTAGAAATGGGACTCATTTGGTTATGAAAGGAATATTCCACTCTCAGACAGACACCATCTGACTCCAAATGTCTAGGTTGCCGATGGAGCTGGCATTGTCACGGACCTTAGAGGAAATGGACCTCTCGTCTGGGAAGATGGATCTTCCATGTCCACTGAAGACCACCGAGATTAAATCTTTCATCACACTGGCTTGCCTTGATTTATGTAACCTATGTAGATTGCAGTGCTATTCACATGAGCAAACTGCTTTTCAGCTATGCATGAGCGGAGGCTCATACTGCTCTTGATCGGCAGCTGAGTGTTTGTGTGTGTGAGAATAAGGGTGAGGGATTGGGGGAATGTTTGTGTGTGTGTTTGTTGTAGTGCCTGCATCTTTGCGAGGACCATTTAGAGTTTTAGACCTTAAGAGTGAGGACGTGTTCAGAAAACAAATGCACTGTTTATGGCTCAAGGTCACAATTAGGTTTACATTCTGTTTAGATTAGGATTAAAATAAGGGGATAGGCAAGGCCAACCCTGTCTCACCCCCAACTCGTCAAATACCACAACATGGTCAGTGCCAAACCACCCCACCAGCCCATTCTCATTCCCAGGGCATCAGATACTGACGTCTGTCAACGCCTAAGGCGCCCTTTAGTGTCTGTATGAGACGCACTGGGCTTTCAAGTAACTATGCAATGTAAACCCATCCGCGTCGTTACTAGACATACAGAGAAAATGCTTCGGGGTTATGATAATGTACTATTAAGATAAAAAAAACCATAGGGGGGGAGTGAGAGGAGGTGGATGAATAAAAATAAAAAAACTGACTTTCGTCCAAGAGACAGCTCTTTGTGTCCCGTGAAACCAACAACGTGGTCTCTCTGTGTTCACAACGTTACGTTTCACTTTCACCTTTCCTCCTAAACCTAACTAAGTGGTTTTGTTGGCCAAACCTAAGCAAGTGTTTTGGTTGAATGTGGTATGCTGTCTGGCCAGGTTAGCCATTGTTGGCAATAACAGTTGATAAGAGCACATTACTATAGTTTTTTTAATGTTGATTGGTTGTTTTGAGGATGGAGTTGGGGTTTCTCAGACTTTCTGAGACGAAAATCTGACTTCAGGTGGCGTTACAGTTGAAATTTTCGAGTGGATTTGTTCAACTCTCCATCTCAAATGGAACGCAGCACAAGCCTCAGTTGGGAGTGAGAATGTGTTGGCATGGTAGTTAGAAGGTTATAAGTAGGGCTCTGTCACCAGAAAGTGACACAGTGAAATGTATCTATGCTACTTCTCAAAATATGTGGTTCTAGGAGCTTTGTGGCGTAGTGACTACTGACATGGCTAGTTGATAAACTACTGTAGTTGGTGAGTTTACCGCTTATAGATAACTTTGTGCGTTCTTTTTTGTACGTAATTTCAGTAGATAAAGAGTCACTGAAGAGAGAATAAAAGCTCTCCAAGCTAGGAAGCAAACTGGGCCTCTTTTGTGGAGCAGTTTCTATACCCCAACACAGGAGGGTTACATAAACGTAGCTTGTACGACACAGCTTATAGGCAATACTTGTTTCCTCCACCTAAGACGCTCTGGCTCTCTGCTCCATCAAATGAGCACTGTCAAGACGGCTTGTAATTGTTTAACAACACACATTTGCATAACAAAGTTCACAGATTTTACCACAGAGCTTTGCTGTTTGCTGCTGGTGAGACCAGGGCTCTAGAGGCTAGCGAATGCATTATGTCAATGATGGTTGCTTGTGTGTCATGATTCTTTTTTTTTTTTTTTTCATGATTTTCAGATACATCATTTAACATTGTTTGCTTTACTTTTTTCATTCCTTTTTACATTTTCCATGAGCCTAAGTGGAAGCATGTAATGGTCCCTGGGGAGCTATTGACATAAGGGCTGGTTTGGCTATGAGAGCCAAGGTAGAGGGTAGAACAGAAGGCCAACACTTGGCAGGGGAGGGGAGGGTGGATTGACACTGTTTCCATGGATGGATGACCAGTTATACAGTCCCCTCACCCGGATTCAATCTCTGTTTTCACTCTCATAAACACCTCCTCAGGAGGAGGCCCATTGATTTTCCTTCAAGAGGATCTAATTCATTCAGGGGGGAAGCCAGCATGCAACCCTGAAGTATTTTCAGAGAACATACCACCAGTTGGATACTCTCTGATGAAGTGGTTTGATGAAATCCTCATATAATTTTGCTATGTTCAACCACTGGGAATTATTTTTGTCTTTTCACTTTCATAGATATTGTGTTCAACTAATTGGCCTCGGCTCAGCTAAGTGAGTCAAAGATTGAAAAAGAAAATTCTGAAGGCAGGAAAATGTGATTTCCTAATAAATTGTGGTATAAACATAATTTAATTCTGGGAAGGACACTGTTGCAGAAAATTCTGTATTCAGTCATTTATTTAACTATGCCAACCAGTCTAGCAACATGGTGGCACAGATAAGTAACAAACCGAGACGCCATTAATGATTTAAAGTTGATGGCCACAGATCCACCCATTAACTCACGGATCCACACTGACCACCCCTAAAGACGCAGCTGGGCACAAGAAAGGAGACAGGACAAACAACATCAATCAAAAGACTGGAGATGGGTTCGCAAAGCCCTTTAGACTAAGAACTCATAAATTGCTTATCATAGGATGTGTCTAGGATGCTTGTCATAGATAGAACATTCCCTCTGGGACAACCCCTCCAACAACACACTGGTACTAACCACCTGGAGTTTTCCAACTGGAATAATGGTTCCTACTGTACCCTGTGGAACTCGGCAGGAAATCTGTGTAATAAAGCATTTGGTGTTGGGCTTGATGATATGCTAATAAGAAATGGAAGTTATTAAGATGATGGGTAATTTCTCAGTGATCGGAGTCCATGGCTCCTTTGCTTCAACTGTTTCAGTATCACCACTTTACTGCTCTCTTTTACCTACAGAACACAGTGTTCACAACCAATCTTAAGTGTAAAAAAAAATTAAAGATTTACTGTAGAAATGATATTCCCTTACTGAATACTGGGTGTATTTCATAGAGAAATAGAAAGATGTTTGATTAAGTCCATTTAGGATGTGTCTTTGCTCAGTCGTCAAACAGGCCGTTAGGCTCAGAAAATACTTCCTGATGTCTGTCTTGATCTTTGATTCATGTTGAGAATATAAAGGTGTGGCTGCTTTATGGCCTGCCACCATACCAACATATGTAGATCTACATCATTATTTTTTTTTGCCATTTTAGATTCATTCACTTTTCCCCTGATATAGTCATAGCCAGTTAGAGTGTATTATCGTGCTTGTCGTTGACAACTCCTGGGGAACCACTTCTCCTCAGCTGTCAGCATAGACTTTGGTGAGAGGGGTGTAATGCAGGTGGATACAACTATCTTCAACACAGGCAGTGAGGACATTTTTGTGGGTGGGTGGAAAATACCCATGGATGGGGACGGATTGGGACAGGATTTTACGCGCCGCTGTTCAGCAGGATGATACCCATCCACGAGGAACAAGTAATAGCCATAAGTTTCCTGCATGGGCCTGCCAAGGCTTTCCCCAGCCTCTCCTGTTAGCAGGAGCTACACATGCAATACTTTCCAGTACCAACATGAGAACAAACACCAAAGGCAGCAACAGCAGTGCAATACAATATTTAATTTTCCTTATATATACTGACAAGGAAACTAAATGCAACCAAACATGTTGGAAAACAACTTCGTACATAAGGCCTGTTGGACAAGGTGCAACTCAACAGCTGATGTTGCCAGGAGGTCTGTCGGCAGTGCCGGGTTTTGGCACCATCACTGATTGGGACGCCAGGGGGAATATCCCGCTAAGGTGTCGCATGGTTTCCTTATCCGTGACTACAGGGGGTACTTGCATGCAAGTACACAAGCGCATGTCTTTGTTACCCACTAGCTGTTGTAGTTTTGGTAACCACCAGCAGTAGTAGAACCCTGGCACATATTGGCAACATGTGGAAGAGAGGCTGAATTAATTTTCAATTGTTGATCTGCGATCCTGTTCAGCGTGATCAGTTCCAAGTAGTGAGGCAAATCCCACCCGTAAAGGTGTATATAGCTGATTTGAATCACTTTGTTCATTCATAGTCACTGTATCTTTGGTCACATGAGTGGATGTATAGAGCACAGAGTATATAGAGAGTATAGAGGACTTGTTTTGGCAGCTCCTTTTTTTAAATGAACAATGTTGGCCTGAGGAACAGACGTACGGTGCTTTCACACCAGACTTCCTTGGCTCTGTTGGAAGACACTCTGGTGGGTGTGCCTGTTTAGTCTGCTTCATTTGGGCTGTCAAATGAACTCTGGAGCCGCCCAAACAACTGAAGCGTGAGAGTCCACCTGTTCCAATCAGGTGTGATTCATTTATGGTGTATAAAGCAGACTACAGTAACCGGATTTATTGAAAGTAGCTGTCTTTTCGGCATGAATTGAAATGCTAAACTACATTTTAATTCATCTGTTAAATTAATCTGAAGCGATCTCTATAGGCAATCCGCATGTGTATGCAAGGTCATTTGGTAACCATGGTAACATATATCCACATCAGCAAGCAAGGATTTAATCTCATCAGACAAAAGTTTGTCACACCTGTGTAATACACTTTCCAGTACTGCATTGAAAAATATGACGGTATATTAGCTGTACAAGACAACTCTTTTCTAGTCTGTTTTTGTTAGTGTTGTTATTCATGATATATGAGGTCTAGATGTAGTCTCAGCTAAAAATACTAATCATTTCTAAATAATTAATTATTTCTTTAGAGCAATTTGTGACGAAAATAATGAAAGAAAAACAGCTATTTTGGACCATTTCGCTCTGATGATCAAGGAAAACTTATCAATAAACTTTGGTCTGGGACAAATGTCAAGGAACTTGGTTCATTAGAGATTCTCGATTGTTTACTAATTTCATCCTGATTAAATTCTTTATTTATTTAGATAACCAGAGTGGCAACCAGGCCTGATCGGAAATGCTGTTAAATTGTATCACATCTTTCACTTGCTGGCTGGCTTGCAACACAAATTCATCTCCAGTCCGCACAGATAACATTGAAATACCTATAAACCTATAAAACTTTTAATCTTCTTCGTGACAGACATACAAACACCCACACAGATTCAAGGTAGTCCAGACGGCAAGACAGCCCCACCTTATGTGAAGCCTGGCACTCAGTAGATTTCCGTTTGCCAGTGATGTCCCCTTCACACACCACCCTCTCCAAATCTACAAACACACACATGCACACAGTTCCCCAGAGGGTGATGGATCTCAGCAGCTTCTCTCCTCTGTCAGGCTGTAATAAGGCTCCCCATGCCTGCAGCCTTCGTCTATTTGGCCCCTGATCTATCAAGCCCATGCCAAGGTGTCAGAAACCATTAACCAGGAGACCCAGGGGCCACGCCCATCAATATTATGTTTACGCTCATTGCTCCAGATAAACTTCATCCATCAACATTTTTCAAAGACAATGCGGAAAGACAACACACGCACAGGATAACAGAGCTGTATAAAAAGGGGGGATGGATGACCTCGTATAATGCGACCAGCCCGGTCCTTGAAAATGGCACATACGTGTGTCCTTCACTAGAGTGTCATCCATTGAATATTAACAAAGAGTGAGACATAAACATAGCTGTGTTGTGCTACATAAGAGGATATAGAATCTATAGATGCTTCAGAGAGAAAGACGGAGAGTGAGATGTTTGTGTGAGAAGGAGCTGCAGTTGTAATGAGACACAGAGAAGCAGAGATACGGATCGACATCAGACAATTCAACCGAATACCACAACCACAGATTTGAAGCAAGTCTGTGCAGACTTGCAGAGCTAAAGTGTGGAGGTGGACAGATTGTGATGACAGGTGCTCCTCAGCAGTTATCTGTTAAATGGAAACCCACGCCAACCCCCACCCACCGCTTTATTCCTGATCTAGCCTAACATTTAGACTTAGACCTCTATCTCTGTCTATCTCTCTGTAGTCTGCTACAAAACCAACAGCAAACCAGCATGCAGACATAAAACGGTCTTTCCTCAGATTTGGACAGACCAGTGCGTCAAAAATGAACCAACACAAACTCCTCTTGTCCCTTAAAGGTGTAGTGTGTAGGATTTAGGGGTATCTATCGGCAGAAATGGAATATAATATCAACAAGTATGTTTTCATTAGTGTATGGTCACCTGTAACGAAGAATTGTTGTGTTTGTGTTTCCTTAAAATCTGCCTTTCATAACTGCATACGGAGCACTCGAGAGGACTATTCAAGTTTCTATGTTACCTGAAGGCCACTGTAGCTCTCCAACACGCTTGGAAAGAGACGGGTGAGCACAGTTAGTTGCAATCTGCAAACTCACCACTAGATGCCACTAAATTATACTCACTCCACTAGCTGCAATTTATTTTATGGAGCACGCTTACTGCGGCATATAACCTAACAGCTATTGCCTTGTAGTTATCACAGATGTAATAAGAGAGCTAAACTAAAGGGGACCAGCATTGCAGCCATTTTACCCCAGTGGTCAACTGTACTAATGCAATAAAATCCCCTGTTTCCCAAAAAGGCATTTCCCTTTTAAACCACCATTACAAAAGGGACGTCTGTAAAATAGCTGACAGTCTTTTTACTTCTCTTTGAGGTATGAATTTTTAAACCATAAGGGCTTAAAACTTTTACAGAGCCTATATCAAGAGTTATTTTCATGCATATGAGGTCATCCCAGTGTTAAGTCTATCAGCAAGACAAGCAAGTGGGGCCAGGGAGAGAAATAGATCCACATCCACAGCCAATTCCCACTGCCAAATTGTACTAACAACCAACATTTTAAGTTTTTAGGGGTGACCATAAACTATCCAAGCATCAGCTAACCCACAACCAAAACATCAATCTCCAATAATTGTTTTCCATAACGTCTTACATCTGGCAGCAAATATCTCTCTGTCGTCTTCCTGCTGTCTCTGAATAATAAAACCCAGCATCAACAACTCATCATTTGGTTTGTGTTATTTCCCCTCCTGCCATAGATTCATGATATACTTTGAAATCACCTTAATACAGTTGAAGGGACAAAGTTTGACCACGGCATTTAGGCCGTCACATAGAAGAATCCCATTGAAACCCATACTGACGTTCAAAAAGAGACAAATGACACACTTCTCACACCTCAGATGGGAATCACTCGAATGCATTATTTATTTGGTCAAATTGAAAAACTGCAAGACATGTTTTTCATTCTTCTTTTCATCACAGGGGATTAAAAAAACTGTGCGAGGTAATTTCTCTCATTTGATAGTTTTAAAGCGCTGCTCAGCAAGTGGTAAATTAAAGAGTAAATTAATAATGTTTAAGCTTTAGAATAATTCAATATAAAACAAATATGTTATGCTATTATAATGATATAATTACATTAATTATAATATTTTCCAATAATAAATAACTTCATCTCTGGGATAATCTTTGTCAGTGATATCAAAGCACATGTTCTACAGCGCCCCATGCTATGGCGTAGCATCATCAGACTCCAGATTTAAACCGTAACAGCCTTTGTCATCCTCACAGCGTTAAGAGTTTTTGCCGCTTTGTTGGAAAATTTGCTTAATGCTGCAATGTTCCTGTATTCAATTAAAGGTCCACAGATTTGGAGATGATGGGCAGGTATGGTTAATGCTATTAATATTGTAAAGTATGGTCCAAACTAAAAATACCCATTGTAGTTGCGTGTTAATAATTTAGCCCATAAGAACAGAATCATTCTCCCGCTGCAAATGTGTTTTCCAGAGTTGGCATTAAAACACTCAGTCCCTTGAAATGTGTGTAAGGTGCCTCAATACACGGACTTGATAATGTGGTTTAAAAAATATTTGGTCCAGCTGATAAAGACAGGAACATTATATACACTCTATTCTGATTGTCAATTATCTGTCTCAAAGACGTAACAGACATGAGCTCAAATACTCAACAAAGGATATTTTGTTGCCCCAGTTATTAATTAAAACCCTATTTCATGATGGAAAAACAGCTGAGTGAAGAACATTCCGTCAGTAATTTAAAACCCATGATATCAAATGTATCAGGGTTGCCGTTCGCACATTTGTCTTCCTGTTTTTAGGAATATTGAGATTTGTAATTCCAAACCAAACTCAGGGTCTATAAGTGTCTTTGTGTTTGAGAAGTAAGGAGGACACTGGTAATTAAAGATACATTCATACATACATAAAGGATATTCATTTTCAGAGTTGAATACTGTCGTCTTTGACAGTAACTTCCAATTCAAATGCATCTACGATTATTACAGTTGGCCTGTCTGGACCTCTGGAATAATGCCCATAGCAACTGTCATTTTCATTATTGGAACGACGGTATAGTGGAGCTATACCAACGTTAAGATATGAATGTTGGGAATTATGAAGCAAAGAAAAAAATAAATATCATGCAGGTTTCATGAAAAAAAAACGTTTTTTCAATTAGAAAATTAAAAAAGATGGGTGTGGGTTTTGCAGTATATTATACGGGTACACTCAGGTCTTGTCTGGTCTGATGAAAAAAACACTTTTGATGGTTTCTTCCTGCCTTTTATTTTTCATTGTTGCTGATTCTAAAATAGTATCTCCATCCAACCCTTGCATTATCTGTTTGCGTGCATTGTGTGTGACATGGGAAAAGCATTGGTGCACTTAATTTGGGGTCACTCTGGATAAGAGTGTCAGCTGAACAATTTCCTGTGAACAGCTGCTCTTAGTGCAATTACTACACGAGTGCCGTAAACGGTGCTTTCCAGAATCAACATATGCCGGTATTCAGTGGCAAGCTGGAGTAGTGTACATACAGGATATGGCACACTAAAAAGATACTGCTGAAGTGAATGGGGGATGGTCTATGAACAGTCTGCCTATAAAGCCCTGAGGTTATTGGAGATGGAATCTGGAAATCCTGATCACTGCATAGTTAAAGTTACTTGGCATATTTTCTTTCAGTTCACACATCGGAAGGGGGGATAATGTACGGACAAATATAATATGACTTTTGCTTTTTTTTCAGAATCAAAATAATTATAAAAGGTAATAAATAATATTATAATGACTATCGTGTAGTGTTTTCTTCAGATGACAATAGCTTGATACGCAATAAATCCAGTCATTAGTTCTGACAACATGAAAATATTTGCTTGTAAGCTTTGTTTGAATACAAGACTACAAAACTGTATGACCAACCAATGAGGGCAGTAATCCACAGTAATTTACACATTGTTTCATACCAATTCCTTTTGTTGTACTGCAGTGACATCAATGTCAGCAAGGAGCAGCCGCACTCTGCAGAATGAATTAAAATAATTGCATGAAAAGTACATCATGTCACACGATATCCCAAAGGGCAACTCCACAACCACCCTTGATATGTCTGTTCATGTACTCTGGAAATGCCTGTTGACTTCCGCCACAGAATTAGGTTATAATAACAACATTGGTATCGTCAAGGACCCCAACTCCAACCATCAGTGAGGGTCAATTATAGATTATCCTGATTTTTTACTGTGTTTGTGTGATACGGAGTGTGTTGGATTTATTGTTATGTTGTGTTTCTTATTTGAAGAAAGAACATTAACCTTTTATAATATAAGGTGAGGTGTAATTTACCAGGTTGTAGCAAACTTACTACAGATGTCAGGACAGTTGGAAAAGTACAAATTTACAGTCTTTTCCGACATTTAGAAGTCATTATGTCATCTGGCAACATTTTCCATTTCCTTTAGTTTATGAAACGGCGACTTCTAATGCGTTTTTCTCATAAGTGTATAGCACTCCCATGGTGCAGGTTTTTACGGATGATAATGTATTGTTTTTCCGCACACGCTGTTGTTGGCCACTTTAGTATGAGTGAATCGAATTTAGTTATTTATGGAAAGGTCGTAATTATCCAGTTTGTGGATAGTATTTAAAGATTCACTGTGTCAAAAGCCCAGGTTGATGAAGATTGCTCCCACCACCCCTCGTATATCTATGTTTGCTTTTATGACTTCAACTATGATGTTCCCTGTTCTTAGTATCATTGTGTGTGTAGTACAGTTTGTAGGCTCCTGTATGCGCATTGCAATAATATGAATACACATTACTGTCAGATGATCTCGGTGGCTGAATGGAAAATGTATTTCCATCCTCAAGCTGTGCTTCTATGTTCTCTTTTGTCAATCCGTCGATTGCATATTTCTTCATTTCCCTTGGGAAAGCACCAGCACTGCTCCGGTGAAGGAAGTAAGTCCTGACGAGCCTAATTTAGTAATACAATCTTTGATAATGGCCCTTATGAAACTCTTCGCTCGGTCCTTAACACAGGAAATATAATAAAATGTGTTAGGAAACTGCGACTCCAGGTGCCAATCAAAATGAGGCTTAAATGAGGCATGAGTCACATATGATGCCAAAAACAGCCACGCATAGACGGAGAAAAGCACTTGTACTTTATTCAATTAAATGTTAACGAATACAATGAGGGTGCTTTGTGAAGCTCAGCAATGAAGGATGCACTCAACGAGAGAGACAGAGAGAGAGGCAACCTGCTAGTTCAGCACAACTGATATATCTTCATGCATATGGGCATTACTTAACAGTTGTTGATTTTGTCTTCCTCATACTTTAAATATAGGAGAGAAGAGACGACATGTCACTGGTTGGAATCAAAGGATGATGTCATTACATTGGATCCATCGTAGACCTCGAGGCCACCATCATACTCCCGAACTGATGTAATCTGCAACAGACTGGAGTATATGTGCAGCTTCAACCACTCAAGGCAATTTTAATATGCGCTAATAACTGAGAAAAAAAACACATGCTGTCACGCTTTATCAAAAATGAAATATATTCCAAATGTTACCATTTTGTCAAACAAAGGCTTGTATGGTATCTACAGTACTATTATTGGAAAATGTGACCTTTGTTTGGATTACAATGGATAACAATTGATTGCATTTTTTCCATCACTCATTTCAGAGGTACAGGTGGCTCTTTTTCTTTTCAAATGGAGGAATCTCATCTGACTTTTCATGTCCTTTACCCTGAGAGATATATGACGGTATACTGATTCCCAGCTCGCCCCTTCCCTCTGGATGGACAGAAGTGTGGTCATTAAAAAAGCATGAGCAACAAAACACCCACAGGGGCCACAATATGGGACTGAATCACTCTGATTTCCAGCCGGCGGATTAAAAATAAATTGTGTCTAAAATATTCAGGGGGACGTTATTATTGCAGCTTTGCAGTTTCTTGCCTCCGCCGAGCAGCTCCACGGTCGAGCTGCTTTGCCTGCCCGGGGTTTTGGGTGCATCCAGGCGTCTATAAACTCTTCGGGGAAAAAAAAAATTATATAGGGAAGCACTGGGAAAAAGGGATAATGGAAAATGAAACAAGCACAGAGAAAGGAGGTGTTCAAAGATGGATGGAACAATATGGTGAAAGAGAAAGAGTATGAGAGTGTGGCACGGGACTTTGAGTACTTCATTACACTAGCAAGTTGTGTGGCGCTTGTCATTAGCTACTTGTCAAGGTGGCGATGGTAAAAGGTTTGAGACAAAGTCACATCCATTATGACCATTTTATATCATCATGTACAAAGCATGGACAACTTTTAAGAATTTCTAAATCAAAGCACCTGTTCAGACAGGTTGAGAAGGGCATACAGTTTACATTTATATTGATGATTAATGAATACCATGTAAGGTGATGGGGAGGCAGATGAAGACAAAGAGAGCAACACGGAAAGTAACAGAGACTCACGGAAGCCAGATGTCTCTGCTGTTAGCTGTTATAATGCTGTTCGCTCAGATTTGCTTCAAAACATGAAAGTATGTTTCGACGCTTCCAGCTGTCTGGGATTCCTTCACCGACTGTACTCTGCATGTCACGGAGCATAAAGCTGCTCGGGTAATTGGACAAGAGTAACCGTGAAGGGGTTTTATCTGTAGCATGCCATTTGAATCGAGAGCAACTGCACATTATTCTGACAAATAATGCTAGCAAAATTTGAAATATTCTGGAAAAAGGCTGATGATTTAGATGTCTTTATCTTATATGATCCTTATCTACTTTAAATAGCCAAAGACAAGAGAGTATAACTTATACTTACCTGACAATATTGGACTAAACTATTTTTTATTACTATAAAATGTATGTCAATTAACTAACTAGCTATGACTTCAAAGAGTAGGAGCGACTCTGTCCAATCTGCATCTTTGGGAATAAAAAACTGGCACTTCATGATTTACAGTGCATCCAGTACCATTGATGAAGAAAGCAGTGCACCATAAGGCAAGGCAAATTATTTTCTAGTTGCTAAATGGTGAAAAGAATTCCAGAACTGAATCCAAATTATATTCAACCCAACAAATGTTTTCATTCACTTATTTTTATTTTGAATACATTGCTGTATTTTTCAATGTTCAAGACCACAACTTGAACTTTCAGGTTACATTTTTTTTTCAAATGATCAAAACTTTTGACCTGGATTTAGCTCCATAGTATGGGTCCACTGATAAAGACCCGTTTACCGTGGACCGCAAGGGAGTCCAGGAGAATGCTGAAATCCTGTTTCAGTAATTCAAATGTCATTGCATCCCACATGCACGACCACGTCCTGGGAAAGTGGGTGTTTGGCCACGATGCTGGGAAACTTTTCCAGGATGTCAGTTACCTTTTGCGCCCGGAAAGCAAAAGGTAGCCGCAGCTTTTCTCCTCACGTTCCTCATGATCGAGTCTCCAATGATGAGCGTGGTGAGAGGTGGAGTGATCGGAGGAGAAATCTTTACCTGCGACGGTGGAGTGGGAGACTGAGGACGGAGCTGTGAGCTGGAACTCTCCGCGGTGCCGGTGTGAAGTTCGGAACGGACCCTGTTGAGGGAGAAGTTTTGAGATGTGGCTGTTGAAGGGACCGGAGTGGACAGTGAGCTATGGGACAGGCTTACTTACTTACTTAGGAAATGAAGACAGGACAATAAATATAAAATGATCTCCAGCAGCATGTGTACATTCAATCAAGACTAAGTTCATCAACAACAGGTGAAGCTGACTTTTTTATGATTATGAGCACAGTCCAGATCCTATTGAACAACATTGAACATCTCTATAGTGCCCGTGTTCGTGTTAAGGAATTGGCATTACAGGTTTTATAGCCTATAGCTTTTCACCACAAACTAGAAAACATGCATGTAGCGGAAAAAAAGAAGCAAAAATAATTATTGTGTAATTACTGTAACAATAAGCTTGATTGCAAAGTGTTTCAGATTACTTTACTGAAGTTACTATTTTCACATTACGTTATAGACAGCAGCATGGAGTACACATATGATTCACACACACACACGCACACGCACACGCACACGCACACACACACTAAATGGATAGCAATCATGCTGTGATGTATATTTCAGCATCTGTTTCTCCATTCAACATTAATGCATTGCTTCCGCACACCTGCTCCCTGTAGCAGCAAAGTTGTGCGTCTGCGCTTTGTGCGACAGACCCCTTCCGACCATCTCACCCACTCCGTCGCTTCACAATGAATCGCTCTCCACCCACTCTCCATCTGCAAGCACCACCACCAGCAGCCCCGTTCAGTCACTTACCTCCCCGGCCATGAAGGAGCCTCGTTGCGTTGCATATGTTTCTTGCTTTAAGTGTCAACGCAGACAACTCTTTTGTAAAAATGAGTGTGTGTGTGCAGTATGTCTTTACTGTGGTGGACCAGCCACAAGCTATGCTCAGTATTATTTTAAAGATGTGTTGTTTTCTTATTGATGCGATAGGATACAGTGACAAGCATGCGATTCATTTTTAGCTAAATAACAAATTAATCAAATTTGTACTTGTTTGTCGATAATCTCTTCAAAATGTCCACCAAACAAATCAAACGTCGGTACTTATCGAGTCCGGAGTGTGGACACATTTCCAAGAGAAAAACTCTAGCACCACCAAGCCAAAGACAGCTGTTGTTTCAATGAGCCGTGTATTTCTTACATACATTTTTCTTAGATCAAGACCATCAAATACAGTGCGGTCATTTCAGTGACAGAGTTTGACTAAAATGCATGAAAAAAGTTAGCAGCAAACATCCAGAAACAGGAAGTGAGCTATATGTTGTGTCCAATTAAAATCAAAACAGCTAATCTGACGAGCCTGCATGATGCACCTTTGCTTGGTCATCACTTCACTGCAACACACGCACAGACAAACCATCCATCCATCTCCTCAGTTTCCCGTATTGCAAGCGTTGCATTTACCAATGTCCTTGAACTGTTGTTGCTGCCTTGTGAGCCTGACTTCTAATGGAACAGGACGGCCAAGCGAAGCCATCACTTCGCACATCAAATCTAATCAGGCATTCAAAATGGCCTCATACCCCTGTGTAACCTGCAGCCCAACACTGTGTACTGATTAATCACCCCGCAACACTATTTGTCCAGTTCGCCATCCTCTAGCTCCATCTCAGCTGACTTCCACCCCTTTAAAAGAGAGAACAAACAAGGGCCTGTGTGTACAAAGTGCGTGTGTGTGTGCATCCATGTCTATATGTGTGTGTGTGCGTTTGTGAGTGTATACACGCCATCTGCTCTCGCCATGCACAGCAGCGGTGGATATTACAGGGTGAGACGAGAGGTCCTGGAGCAGATGTGCCAGAGGAGGGGGTTGACATTGACTGAAATGGGAGCAGAGGTGAGATAGCCAGGGGAGTTTATCAGCATTTCACTGAGCTCATTAACAAAACGCACCATTTGTATTTATAAATATATATATTTTTCTCATATCCCAAAAATATCCCAACACCTCCAAAATGATGATTTGACCCCTGGCCTCGGGTTGGAAATCACACATTTAGAAAGGCATCAGCACTGATGCAGTGCACGCAGGCAAAACTGAACCCAACCCAAAGACAGTCTTTAGTTGGTGTGTTCAAAGACGTGTTTGCAAAACATTTAGATTATAATCGTAAAGACTTTAGTTGTGCTAGCGATACCCATGGTTATTAGGGCTGGCAAAGTTGGCCAAAAAAGCGCAAGAAAACGTCGAAGTATTTGTCCTTAAAAACAAACAAAATATCTTGAATATCTGGTTCTGTGCATTATGTCAATGAGATTTTAAATAATTGCAAGTAAGGCAGCAGCACTGTGCAGCGGGCCGATTTGATCTGGACCTTTGTTGGACGCCCTGTTTCTATTTATTCTTGCCATTAGCTTTGAAAGCCTGCAATGGAAGAGGAACGGGTGACTTGTGCAGTTGAAACGAGAAGTAAGTAGAAAAACCTTGATGAGATGGCAGGAGGCTTGAGGGATGTGGCATGAACGTTTACTACTTGCTATTTGTTATATTATATGTAAACATCCTAAAATAAAATGTGTAATTTCTTTTTAAAAAGTACAAACGTTGGAGATAGCAGCAAGTGTCAACTCCCTCGTCTTTTAAAACATTACATCTCCAGTCTGATCTGGAGCCCACAGCTGATAGGTGCGTGGTGTGTTTACATGACGTAACGAAGCACTTGCTGCGAGGACACAGTGTCACGCTCTGCCGCCGCGTTCTATGCCTTCATTACGGGTGTTGTTGAATTATTCCTCGATCAGCTTTACCGAACGCTACATTTCATTTTCAATTGAAAATGAATTCCGTCATGTGTCAGTGTGCACGAGGCATATTGCTTTTTTTCACAATTGAATATTCATTTTCAAATTTTTTATGTTTGTTTTTTACTTTTCAAATGTATACAATCATTTTGAATATTTGTTGGTTATTGATGGAAACAGCAAACACTTGTTGAGCAGCAACTTTATAAAAATACAACAGAGGAGCAGGGTTATCTGTTTACAATGCAACCACACAAAGACAGTTGTTTTCCACCCAACAGATGGATACAGTACAAGGAGTATGTAACCTTGCTAAGATGCTGGAGGTGTGCAGCATGCAGCCCTTCGTAGAACAGCTAACCATGTCTCTCGATCTCCTGAAACGATTAAAACTGATGAAAAATGCTTAAAAATGACTATGGTGTTGTTTGGTAGATGCTTTTCCGATGCCCTCTGTGTGACTGGTTGGATGCTTTTAATGGGAGGCTGCAGCAGTAGGATGTTTGGTTTGCAGCTGAGAGTTAACAGTAAACACTGAGGCTCACATTAATGAGATCAGATTAAAAACAGTAATGCATCATTTCCTGTAAATCCTCTGTTCGTGTGAAGGCAATTTGAATCCAGCAGTGGAATGACGGACCCTGCCGATAACAATGAAAACTACTGTATAGGGAGGTTTGATTTATAAAATAAGTAAAGCTTTAAAGCCAGTGAAAAAGTGGTTTTAAAACGCTCTATAAAAACCCATTAATTTAAAGTTTAACACTAAAAAACTCAGATAATCTGATTGATCACATCTCTGTAGTTGTGGTTTGACTACATGGGAGTGCAGTCAACGTGAGCAAACTGTCATATTTTTATTTAAATGTGATCAAAATGGGATTAAAATCACCTTTTTCCAATCATATTCTGTCCCACGAACATCAAACCAGTGAGAAAAGCCACGACAAAGGCACAAATATATAAATCTATTATGTGAAAGAAGAAAAACGGTTCTAACTCCTGCAGAAAAGTGTGTGTTATTGTTAGTTCCCATTGCCCAGAAAAAGAATCAGATTAAGAAAAATGTTTTTTGCCAGGGCCTTTTAGAAACAGTGGACGCCGGTCAGATCTGTGACCTGTGAAACAAGGTGTCACCCTGCTTTTGTCACCCTGCTGTAAAAGGTACAATGTCATCTCAGCCAATACTGGCAGATAAATGGAGAGGCTTAGGATTAGTTCAGCCTTTGTTTGGCCTTTTTTGGGGGTCACTGTGTGCATCAATATACAGCCCAGCAGGAGCGTTTCCAGTTCAATCAGCATTCTAACACATCTAACAAGCATTATCATCACAGCCATCTTCTGTTTTAAACTATGGAACAGAAACTAAATACTAAGTAAAATCTGAGAAAAAACTTCAAGTTCTTTTTGTTCAAAAAACTGAATTTCAATTAAACTTTCAACTGCAAAGTTAAAGATTTGCCACATGGCATAATGAGGGCAAACAAGGTCTTTTTGGAAACTATTTCATAAGAAGTGTATGAAAGGTTAAAGACAGTTTATGCAGCACTTGTAATGCTTCTGATGTCACAGAGCGCTCACAAAGAAATAATTGATAATTCTGTAAGCATTATTGGTCTTAGGCTATAAGACTGCAAATCGTATGCATGTTATGAACAATAACTAACAGGTAGATACACGACTACGCTACAGGAGGATTTAAAAAAACGGACAAAGTACACAAGAGTCGGACACAAACACAGCAGCTTTAATAGCTTCTGATCAATTAAGCAGGCAAAAATACCCACCCTGATGTACATAAAATCAAGATTTCAGTATAAGTGCTAACGCTGGTTGTGTGATTTAATCTCAGAAGTCTTACATTTATTCTTGACAGTTGTCTTCATTCTCTAGGTGGTTATTCGACTTCTCAACATTTAAAATGTATTATCAAAATAGTATTTTACTATGCCCTAATACTCTTCCATATCATACAGATCAATTATAAGATTGCTTCCTCAACATACTTCACGATCAGCGTATGGATTTATTAGTTTAGCTTTTGAATTCATGCTAAAATCACATATCTTCTTTTATGAAATACTGTGGTTGTTTCATTTGCTTTCACACTACAAACAAACATCGCTTGACAACGGACCGAGGCCCACCTTCTTAAGTGCTCTCAGTTTGGCAAAATGACCTGTACTCAGCGGACAAACATACCTACGTTTTATTTTATCCCAAATCAAACTGGATAGGTGTGAAAGCACCCTCAAACCACTTTGGCAGAGAACAGTAATGGCATATTGTATTCACACAGTGGAAGAAACTAAGGTGAAACTCCTATTACCCCTCTGTCTGCTGAGATGAGACTTTCTTTATTTTTTTCGAGGGGATGTGGGCTGAGCCTCAGGTGAAAATGTTCGATCAGCTTTCGACTCACCAGGACATAAAGTTGTTCACCAAACACGGTGGATGTCGGGGCGGACTGGTCTTTGGGTGGTCGCTGTCACAAATCAATGCAGCCTTGGAGCCTTGGAGTCGACAATGAGGCCTTTCAGCAGGCCCACTTTAACAGGTAGCAGTGGGTTTCCCCTCGTCAAACTCATTTTGGAGCTTTGGCAGCAACTGCACAATTGGAGCCTCCTTGCATGTATCTTGTAAGTGATATTGTTCTGATACGCTTCTGTAAAGTGTAGGAACAAAATGTTTGACATGTGGATTGATGTATAAATAGCTATTTAGACTGGAACAAAGCATAAGCATTATTATGATGATAAAAAAGGCATCAACAATGACATCATCAATCATTTTCAGAGTTTAAATGGCCCTTTCTTGCAGACAAAGACGGGCTAGATAGTTTGTTCCAACATACAATAGTACAGTGAGAAATCCATCATGAAGAGAGTCAGATATTAATTTCCCCACTGACAGTCGCCTCAATATACCAGAACACAATGCAGCCATAACGAAAACCTCTGACTCCACTGTTGATATTGTTATCAATATTGCTCTCTTTGTGTAAAACCCGATGCTCACAATAAATAAATAAATTCAAACATACTCTCTCAACAAAGCAAATCCCTCTTAATGTTGGAAGTAAACAAATGCAAGAAACGAGCAAGATGAAGAAAATAAGTTACAATAAAAAATACTCGTTTATATTCTCCGCCCAGTCTCATTCCCAGGGTGTCAAATACTGACGTTTTATTATGGCCCTCTGTGTCTGATACCGGAGCACGAGGCACCAGGCCTTCAAGTAAACACAATGTGAACCCAATCATCAGCAATATTAGTTGCTCAGAGCGACTGACGTAGTATAAAAAGCAACAATGGGACTTTCACCCAGGAGACAGCTGCTCATGTCCAGTGTGAAACCAATGCACGTTGGCTTATTTTACCGAAGTTATTGTAAAAATTTTATTTATGTGCACCTTTTAAAACAAAGTGATATGTCCTTTGACAGACAAAGCAAAGCAAGTGCGTCACGTAGACTAAGTGACGTCCGTTTGTGAAGAGTTGGGAATAAGAACAGGTGGATATTCTGTAATTCTTGAATGTGTTTTGAATTTTACAGATTGGTAAAAACATTGCTCTAAATAAATGCTATTGCTGCTTTGCTGGGTGTGTAATGTGGGCGCTAATGATATATAACTGCAAAGTTGTTTTTCTGTCCACTTCAACAAGGTAAACATGAAACATATGACCAGACTCTAATGTGATTGATTTACGCAATTCCTGAAAGATTTTATTTGTAATACATTTTTAACAGTGAAGTCAGTATTTTAAATAGTACATCCATATGATTTAGTGCTTTGATATGGTAACATTCACGTCATGAAACCCATGTGGATTGTTCCTCTACGTTCATTTTCGCAGTAGGCAGACTGGACGCCTTTTGTAGAGAAAGCTTCTGGCATGGATCCAGCAGATGAACCCATTTGTGGAAAAAAAAAAAAAGAACGGTAAAGTTAAATATAGGCAAGATGTCCCAGTTTCTCAGAAATATAGTCAGGCATCGAATTATAAAAGCCTGTTTTGTATTGAACACTCTACATTTACATTGTTACATAAATACTCCGGTTGTTACGGAGACATAATGATGAATCACCAGAAGAGGAATTGTCTTTTCGCTTTCTGAATTGGCTCAGTTGGACTGAGGAACAGATGCCGGCTTCAAGCTAAACCACAACCTGCAGCTGCCACCTGTGGTGCATAGAATACGAAGCCGTAAAAACAGGATTTATCATACAATCGTTGCTCTTAATCTTACTTGGTGTTTAAGAAAGACAGAGATCTAATTTTTGTGTATTTTTTTATCTATTAAACCTCAAATTGAACATTTGTATCTTCTGAGTTGTTTCATGGCACTTACAAGTGAAAAGACAATTGTTTTTGGTACGAGTTTGTTAAAATAAAAAGAGTTTACTGCATGTTTTCCTCTGAGACCAATAGCTACACTGTGGATTTAATACATGATTATGATGACGTCCCCTTTGACCTGTGTTTACTCGACAACAGATGTTCGGCCTCGGTTGAAGATTAACATACATTATTTTCCGGGAACAAAATCTTGAGGGATAGAGATGAAAAAAATCCTCTGACATGTTTTAGATCTGAGCAAAAAAAAATAACTGTTACGTTTTCTCTTAATATTCAAACCTGTTCTGAAATCTTCCCCGGCTTCAAAGTAGGCTACCTTTTAGAATATTAAGCTGAAATTATGCTTCCATGCATAACTTTCCATGTTTATCTTAAACTCTTCAAGAACCTGGATGAGTGTACCTAAATGTACACGGCTCAATGTACAAGTTCAGAATTTGGGCATTAAGAATACATCTTGCAAAGTCTTCATGTCACGGAGGAGCTAAGTCACATTTTTCATTCATGAATCATTTCAACATCCACCTTCATTAATATCTTCCACATTCCGCTCCATCTCTTTCAAAATGCACCAACAACTGTGTGTCCCCTCGTGACATCAGGCTGTAAATCCTCAACGTGAAGCCTAATTCCTCCTCAATAGCAGCTGTGTGTTGCGTTCACCTCAGGAGCGGCAAAGGGGATTATGGTTAATGGAGTTGTCCGATTCAGAGGCAGAATTAGCCCTCGCTGATCTTCCTGTGTGGTTTCAGCTCACGTTCATTGTGTTCCTGAAGGAAGAAGCAATGAATAGAAATTACATTTTGGAAGGGGGAGGATTTTTCTAGCATGGTACCTGAAGGAAAACACCTGTTTTATGTTTTGGCTATTTGTGCTAAAAATGATTGTCCAGATTTTGTGTTGTGGAAAAAAAGAAGAAACATAATATTTGTGTATTTGATTCTGCCGGTGTGTGTGTGTGTGTGTGTGTGTGTGTGCTTACCTGGGCAGATGGTAGGTTCCAGGTGTGGCTGAGATGGTAAAATGTTGTGTCTGTGCTTGACTGTGCAGATGTCCTCTGTTCTCTTTGTCTGTTACCGTAAAACAACTTAATGCAGCTCGTCATTGTAGTTTGTGTTTCATTACAGAATATTAATCCTGTATCATACTCATCACCGTGCACTGTATAAAAAAGTGAGCTGGTCCTCACTAACAACAAGAAGAGAGCTACATTCTATCATATTTATTCATGAAGGTCTTCTACAAAAACTAGCTCTGTATATTACTCGTCTTCTCTAAACTCACTGCTATCTCAGGCATGTTTAACTTTCGTCCCCTCTTGGGTAAATCCTGAACTTGGAAATACTGCCTTTCACTACTTTAGATGATATAAATGGTATTAATTACAGAGGATTTAAAAAAACTAGAATGTCCCACAGGCTGATTTTAAATTGTTAACTTTAGTTTTGGCTTTGTTTATTTTTCTTTCTCTCCGCTGTGCTCGGGTCTTTCTCACGAAAGTGATCTGGATTTCAATGAGATTACCTGATTAAAAGAGGTTTTGTTTAAAGTAGGAGGTTGTAGCTTGCTTTAAGGCTGCAGCTTTGAAGTGTTTCGCTTTTTTTGTTCCCTCACTTTGAAGTTTTTTGGTAAACCTTCTTGACATGTTTATGCTTCTTTCATATAGTGCTGCTTCAACATCTTTAGGACTGGGTTTTACTTGATAGCCTTTAAGGTTGAATTGAAATAACCCAGTACCAACTATCGAAAAACTTCTGCAGTCAAACATCACTTACAGTCGATCATTTTTGTGCCCAGGTCTAAAAAACTAAAAAGAGACTATTTGTTTTGCTGCAACCGCTCTTCGATTAACGTTGTCGTGTAATTGTCCCACTACCCACACAAACGCATTGTTTCACACAACAGCTCCAACCCTTCCTACCTGCATGCACACGGCTCTGAACATGGAGTTGTCAGAGGCGGCGGCTTGCAGTTGGCAGCGCAAGCAGCTAAACAGCGGTAACAGTGCTGACAGAGCTAACGGTTTTGACCTGGGAGGGAACCAGAGGATGCTCTACGCTTCCGTCACAAGGCGTCCCGTCATCGTGGGTTGGGGGATGAGATTGTGTGTGGTAATCGCTGTACGAGTGCTTTGCAGTGCGGCGAGTGGAACACGCACCCAGCTTCCATTCACATGATGGATATCGAATGAAGAAGTCTTTTACGTATCAGTATCACTTATAGGTTGCTGGTTTAAATGGATGCAAGCCAAGGCCATCACCTACTAGGACGCTTTGCACACACATCACCAAGGTTAATATTGTTAACAATGAGGCCGCTCACACAAGTACACAACAACGCAACAATTTAGCTCTCTCTCTCTAATTCAACACCCACGTGCATACTTAAACCCATCACACACACACACACTTGTGTAGTTGTACAACATTTCACCTTATGCACAGCAGGTCTCAATCAAAAGTCACAGCAAACAGTCTAGAGATCTAAAAATATTCTATCTTACCATAGAAAACTCCACTGGTTTTCAGGTCGCATGTTGCATAGTTGACCATTTGCAACAGCGCCACCCTTGAAAGAAGGCCTTACTAGAAACAACAGGGTATACAATATCAATATAATATACAATAAGCTTATGAAAGATGTTTGGAAAATCACAAGTGGCATCGTTGAGCCTTTAACGTAGTCTCAGGTTTCAATTCATTGTATTTCACACACTGAATGAGGCCATTGCGCTCAATCACCCCGATCTGGTAGAACACTGAGGTGCGTAATTGCTCGCTTTGGGAGAAGCCTGACCCCTGCAGCCATAGCTGCCATTACCGTAAACAACAGGCCTCTCTGAACAGACCCGAGTGTGTGCTGTTGTCTGTCATTGAATGTTCTTTGTGCTGTTGTATGTATTATTGTGTGACATGTCCGGTGCTGTGGAGAGGAATTTCCGCTTGGGGACAGTGCGGTCTAAATTTATCTGTTAAATCTACGTTGGTCAGGACACAGCATTTCTGTATCTTTGTATACGACACAACGCCCCACAGTGTGTCTTGTTGCCATTCAACAAAAAGGGCACAAAGGTGCTGATCCAAACTGACATTTAAAGTTGTTCCATCCGGGCAGAGTATGCGGCCATGCGTTCCACTCATAATGTGCCACTGTCTCCTATTGTTGCATTTAAAAGAGAGAAGAAGATAAGACCTTTGTGACTCCAAACAACTCCCAGAAACACAGTAAACTGTCAGAAATGTTCAACTTTGCATACAACTGGCTTTGGTTCAAGCGTTACCCAAAGAGGCGTGACAAGCATGAAGCGAGCATTCTTTTTCTCAGTTATTTCAGAAGCCATTACTTTGCACCAACAAACTTTGATTTTGCAATCCATTACTTTGAATTTTGGCTGCGACGCAGAGGATAAATGTATCTATGAGTGTGTGTGTGTGTGTGTGTGTGTGTGTGTGTGTGTGTGTGATACATTAAGAAGCTCAAGCACTCATCTGCTGTGCACACCTGCTAGGAGTATTGCAGTGGGCCGATATTAAGCTTTAATTGAATCTCATTCTGTCATGGAAGTGAGCCGGGGCACAGTGGAAATCTGATCTTTGACTTGGCGTCACTCCATGGCAGGTGGAATGTAATAGAACTTCTGGCACACCAGCTGTCATGAAGTTAGCGATGGGACGTTAATATGTTATTGGCTTTAAGCGTTTCCTGAAACTGTCATGCCATGATTATTATAACGTTTTAGTTAGTTACAGGGTGTCAGTTATCTCCAATGAAGTCGAATCATGGGCAACAGGTAAACTTCCTAATGGTGCCAGCAACTTGGTAGCAAATCAATGTGAAGCATTCAAGAAATACGATGCTGAGTCAACAGTTTCTCATGAACATGTATGAAAAATCTTTGATGTAGACAGATTAAAGTACAGATATTCCTCTTGTTTTTGAAGTATTAAACAAAACAAAGGAGAGCAATGTGGTTTCAAGGGTCCAGAAGGTTCAAGAAAAGACAAAGAAGTGAGGAGTCATTGAAGGTTATGATGAAGGCAGCCTCTGTTGTAGGAAGACATATTTTAAGGGATGATAAAGCCCCGATTTACAACAGAAGAGCGAACGAGCAGGGGACATTTACTATTTACAATGTGCGGAGTGGGTGGTGGAGCCTAATGGCATTGCATTAAAGGCCTCCTGTAAAAAGGGACTTGTTAAATGAACAGCGTCACTTTTAATTATAGAGGATTCACTCAGAAAGCCTTGGCAGAGCAGTACCCTCACCACCACCCAGATGAACAAAGGATATGAACAAAGCCACTGTTTGAATCTCTTTCTGTCGACCTCTTGTGATTTTATTGTGGTTGTCAATGTGCAAAATACATCAGACACAAAGACGTTTCATAGTTTCATTGTTCAACGTGATGTGTCAGGGACGGCATATCACGTTTCCGCTTGTTACATGCATCGTGCCTTTTCAAAATAAACTTCCAATATAGGTTTACTTCGTTTTTTAGGTTTACTTTCGCAACAAAACAAGATGGTTAGGTTTAGGCAGCAGAACCATGTGTCTAGGCTTGCTGTATGAAATGATCCGGGCTTGAGCTAAAAGAAGGTATGTCTGTTACATGAAATAACTGCTCTTGTTATCTAATAGCATTTGTAAAGTCAGGAAGTTAGGTAACAAAACTACGGTAAAATAACTCAAAGATGATGATTGAAAATGGGTGAAAAAGGGGTGAAAGTCCCGTGTTTTTGTCCCATCCGAGCTTCTACGCCACTCGCCCAACAAGGACTTTGACGCAGTTCACTCTACCAGTTGCTCTGACTAATAATGAAGCCGATGGGTTTACATTGGAGATTTTGAAAGCCTGGTGCGTCCCATACAGATGCTAAAGGGTGCCTCGGTGCATTTATCATGCTGCGACACACGTTGGGTGTGTGAACACATTGGTTTTGATAATGCTGTATTTTACATTCAAAAAAGTCAATTTGTAGATGACTGTTCTCAAGCAGAGAAACGATCAGGATTTGATTGATTTGGACAAAGGACAATGTTCAGCTTTTGATACATACTTAACACCACTGAGACTACAAGTTTGAGTTATGAGTGTAACAATAATTGGCCCATAAAATGTTTCTTTTAGAAGATATAACCACCCTTTGTGAATTACAAAGTAGCTCTGCATTGGAAAACTGTGTCGCATCCCTTCCAATTAAAACTTTAATTCATCAAGTGCAGACTGTTCCCGACAATGAAGGTCACATTAACACAGGAGAAAACTGTCTTCTAAACAGCAGCGATCAGAGCGTCCCATCCAGAAAAGCCTCAACTCAACCTCGTTAGATCTTTTACCTCTTTTATCCCTTTTGGTGAAGAAACATCACAGACGAGCTGAGCTGGTGAACATGAGCGACCTGGGCACATTTGACTGATGTTGGGTGTTTCTGAATATTGAAGTTGAGATTTTTCAAACCTCTAGAGTTGCCAGCTGCCAATGTTTTCTACAGCAACTTCAATATTTTGCTGCATCTGTATTGAAACCACTTTTTGGTCCTACAACTTCCTTCAAAAGTGTCAAATGACTGTGTACTGATTGGTCGGTTCCACTCACTCTCTTTGAAGGGACAGTGGGTCAGCTCTCTGAAGCTGCAGAGAATGTGGCTCAAACAGCTTATCCTTAAAATGATTAAGCTTTTCTCTGTCTCTATCACTGTCTCTCTTGTCACTTTCAGTTTCATATTTCTGCCTCTCTCTCTCTCTCTCTCTCTCTCTCTCTCTCTCTCTCTCTCTCTCTCTGGTCTAATTCCCTCTCCAGTGGGAGTGACATGTCTTGTAGGAGGGAGTGTGTAACAGTGGGAGTTAATTTAATCAACATCATGCTTGGGTAAGGCAACCATTTCTCAGCAAGTCCACTTACTACCTCCAGGTTGTGTGTGTCTATGTGTGTGTGTGTGTGTGTGTGTGTGTGTAAGCAGGAGAGTGACAGGAGGAGTCGATTGTATCAGCTCACTGTCCCTGGAGACCACGACTCTGTACTCCCTCTGCACCTTGATTCACCTGCCCACATCCTGAGCCGTGGGAGATGGGTGCTTGTTGGTCTCGAAGTATCCAGTATCCAGCAGGGGTAATATTATGGGATGGCAGCAAGTACAGCTGTCAGAATCCAGGAGGAGAGTGTGTGTGTTCCTCCTTGTCTTGTGTGCAGGCTTTGCTGTGTTTGTGTGTGTGCACCAGGGGAGGGCTCAGCGTGGTTGCTGTGGTTGTGTAGCGGCCTCTCCACCTCTCTGTGTGAGTTCGCAGGTAGCCAGCCAGGCACTTTTGATGTTCATCTGTGATGTAGAGCACACAGTTTTTGTTTTTGTTCTACCCTTAAATCATCTTTCAGATGGGCTGAATTAATTAGTTTGCGCAGCATGTAGCATTATAATCAGCGTTAAGTGGTAGCACAGCATGAAGTAGTATAAATTAAGGATGCACAGTATTGAAATAACTTCTAAGAGCCAATCATTTATCTGGTCATTTCAGCTGATACCCTTTTTTAATTATCTGTGTCATGCAATAACACATTCCCTACCAGTAGAGGTGACTTATAACACTTTAACTGTGTGGTGCAGATGCAAAAATCCAGAGAAACACTCTAATGGAAATTGTCTTGGATTACAAACACAACACAGATTCAAAATGTCTGCGATCTTGAAGATGAGCAGAATTATTTCCCCCATCAATGGATTGTGTCATAATCCGTTATAACAAAGAAGGCATGTGCGTTGAGGTATAATGCGTTACATTTTATTTCATTGGCACCGTTTTTCTAGTATTTCTAAGCAGGGTGCAATTTTTGATGCAAATCGTTTCTTAAGTACAGTTCCTGAATTCAATGAGGTTCTGCTTCTGCTGCAAGTTGACCATGCTGATAAGCGGACCAAATCAGAGGGCGACGCAATTTAAGTTCTCACTTTTTCAGAACTGCGACATGCATCTGGAACCAGGTGTTATAGTTTGCCAGGCTCTTTGGTTTTCGGAAGGATTAATTATTAAGCGTGTTAAGTAGTGAGCGAGGTTCTGTTGTTTCCTCTATCCAGAGTCACTATGCTAGCTCTTTCCCCCTGTTACCAGTTATTATGCTAAGATTAACTAACTGGCCGCTAGCTGTAGCTTCATATACAGCGTATAATCATGAGAGTTACATCTTACCTTTGGTAAGAGGTAAAACAAAAACAAAAAGTAAACAAAAAGATGCGAACAAATGGATTTGTAAAAATGAAATAAATCCTCATATAACTTGTCTACACTGGTGTATTCAGTGTCTCTTAATACAAAAGCATAATACGTAGTGTACTGTACAAGTCTGATGTAAGGAATAAAAGATAAATGCCCCCTGTTGTTAGGGTTATTGATGCAATTCTCATTCATCGCCATATTCTCTCAACCTGTCTCGTCAACTAATTTCCTACATCTCCCACAATGCTTTTCAGCCAACCCCAGAGAACATGCGAGACTTGTGTTCTACCAGATGTAGAATTCATGAGTAGGCGGAGAGGGAAGAAATACGAGCAAGAGTTTCCGTTTGAGAGCACATGCTGCGACTGATGGTGGGGAAATATTGTTCTCTGATAGGCTATTTCCTGTATGACTGTCAACTGTCAGTGCAAATGATTAATCTGAATACAAGCATTTATTCACATTAGATTCTCAGGGACTGGCACCAAAACCATTAGCATTTCATGAAGCTGATATAGAATAGAGGGGAACAAATACACTGTTGCTGCATTAGGAATACTGTGGCCAGGGAAATAAGAAATGAAAATCACTCACCATAAAAATGGACACATTAATGCATCATGAAAAGCTTTCCGTCTACACATTATTGCCATTAATAGAGGGTATACACTTTACTGTTTGAGGACTACGTTCTTTTGACATTCTGTAAGGATGACATTTAGCGAGAAGCACGACTTAGAAGCACATTATGTAATTTACAGGCTTGGGTTTTTCCTGGACTCGTGAAGGGAGAAGATTTACATGTCTCCTACAATCCCTGTTATTTTGAATTCAAGGATTCATTTTCAGTCCTTTAATCATTGATGATAGATAAACTGTATTAGACTCTGGTTTGTAGGGAACAAATTGATTTTTAGTTTTTGACCTACCAAAGTTCCTGTTCTGGGAGTGGCGGTAGTTCTCGTCTGTGTAATAAATTAGTAATCTGAGTAAACTTGTCAAATTGGGCGCGTTGTTCTGTTCGACAAATTCAACTTTAATGAAATCTGCAGCTTTTTAATAGCACATTATCATGTGGCATCCTTCTATCACCCTTTCTTGGGAGTATTGTGTTTTTAAAACATGTTGGAAATCTATTTCAGTGCACGTTTAGTGTCATTTCTGGACTACTGCATGCAATTACAGTGCCCTCCTAAATTCACAAAATGCAATCACTCTTTGTTACGTTCTCCTTCGTGCATCCACTGCTTTGTCAGCACTTGTCCATGCTAATATATTGTCCCTGCGACCTGTTGATTCAGATCTATTGCTGTCTTCAGCTGGATGCTGTCTGGTTTTAATTGCAGCCGTGTCCTATGTAACCTCCTCTCTCACATGTATTTTTTTCACATTCACTGCCTGTGTAAATCTTTTGAACATTGCTGCGTGAACTCCCCCCCCCCCCCCCTCCTCCTTCTCCTCCTCCTCCTCCTCACATAAGTTCAAGACTGTTTCCTCACTGACTGAGATTGAAGTGCAACAGCACAACCTGGTGGACTCAAGTGTCTCAGTTATAGAGGGAAGAGTAACTAAATATTTCTGGTGCGTCTTGCTGTTTCCTAATGACAGTATTCAGCATCATTTTGTTTTACAGATTCCCCTTTGAATTTGCTTCATCTTTGAAATTGTCTCTTCGTTTATATTGCTCCTCTCTTCCTCCTCCTGTCTGTCTTTGTCTGCTCCCTCTCCGATCTCCACCCACCTCCTTGTTCCCCCAAACATAACATTTTCTCTCTTTTTTTTATCTCAGATCGTCGGTCTGTCCACCTGCCCTTCAGCCTTCTCTTCTTTTTCATCTGTTCTTTTCACACACTTTATATATAGGCATCTTGAGTGGGTGATATCTAATGCATTAACAGCTGGTGCTTGACACGCTGTGCTTCATGCAGCACAAACTGTTCCTCAGCAGTACATATTTGGCCGATGACTCATTATATCTGGATCCTTTTCTTTTTTTTCCAACATTTAACTGATGATGTGATGCATTAATGGAGCATCAATAAAATTGCAGATGGAACAATAAAGCGCGGGGGTGTTACGCTTTGATGTTTATGACATGAACACATGGGCAAAATAAATAACGACGTAAATCCATTTCTCTAAGCTGTAAAGCATTTCCTGTTAAAAATATGTATAATAATCTAATGACGCAGTCTGTTATTTGTGGTGTTTAGAGGAAACTGAATATTGTATTCAAAGCAATCTGATACGTTGTTTGACCGAAGTTCAGATTTGGGTGTCTGTGTAAATACTTTTAAATGATCAAACCTTAATTTGATCTTTTTAGGTCAAATTAATGATAAGAAGACAGAAATGTACCACAAAAGAGTGAATAAAAACAAGATGAAATTGATGACCAAGAAGGTTTTGGCAGGCACCAGCCGCAACGCCAAAATGGGGCCAGGGGCGTAAAGAGGGGGGGGTCCATTGGCCCCTTCCTCACTTCCTACCCCCTAATTCCTGCGCCCTTGCTCGAACCACAACCCATCTTCGAATTCGGCGTTGATTTTCATCTCAACTACACACCTGTAAAGTGTTGCGACTGCATTTTATAAGGTTGATGCACTTTCACCTTGACATTTTCTGTCCACAGACAGACAGACAGAACTATAAACACCTGGACAAGTACTCACAAACACAAATCACTGGAATAAGCTCTGGCTTCGGCTACACAGGCTATATACTTGCTCGTAGAATTGGTCTTGGCCTTTGCATATCATTTTTAAAAGAAGTAAAATATTACGCCAAACCTATCTTGTAACTTAGCTGTTTTTTTGTTGTTGTTTTTCCTTTAACATGTTTTAGTAATATAAGGAAATAATATTAGATAATGTGAGGGTGGATTGTGGTGTGATCTTTTACACAACTCAAATGATTCTTTATGGAAGATGACATTGATTGCTGTTCATTTATTGAGAGAGAGACATTAGATATTACAGAAATGAAAACACACCCACCATACATACCTATGTATGGGTATGCTGGGTGCGATGAATATCAGAAGATGTGTAGCATGTAAATGAAACATGATATCATGTTTGCTGTGCTGTAGGTGGGAGGACGCAATCTCATTCTGACTGGTGCATGATGGATGTTCCCCCCAGAAATCCAAGGATTCAGCCCTGCCCTGTGTCAAGTTCAATCCCCAAAGAGGTGACATCTCTTTCTTTCTCTCTGCTGCTTTTCTTATCTCTGGCTGTATTTGTGTCTTTACATGTCTTCATCTTTCTCTCTTGTTCAATATCCTTTGATTTTCTCTGTGTTCTTTGTTCTCTGTATTTGTTTTTCTTGTTCTTCATCGTTGAACCCATATGATAGCTCACGCTGAGTGAAATGTTGAAATCTAAGACATCATAATTTTTAATAGCATCACCATCAAGAAAGAGAAAAGTTTTAAAAGAGGTTACAACATTTCAATATGAGTAATACCATCTTGTTCCCGTGGTCACTCTCACTTTGTATTTTATTCTTTGTCCTCTGAGAGATTAACATAGTATCACAATTCATTCCTTTTCTTCCTCCCTCTCTCTCTCTCTTTCTCAGTCTATCCAGCTCTGTTAATATTCTCTCCGGTCCCCAGAGGAGGAAAGTGGAGAGGGGAGGCCCTGCTGCCGACTTTGTACTGTCCAAATGTTATTTCATCTCATTCATCAGTGCCAGCTTCTACCCTCAGCGGAGAGGCAGGATGCTGGTGAGAGGGAGGTGATGAAAGCGCTTTGATAGACAAGCTAAATTACAGACAGTCCCAGTTCCCCCTGGACCTGTTTCTCTTGGATTCCTTGGAATCTGTAGTGCCATAATTCCACTGTTAATCGGGTTTTCTTGAGATGTCACATGAAATACTGCAGCGCTCAAAGGGAAAATAAGAATTGTGTTAAATGGACATTGCCCTCCTGTTTGAAGTATATTCACACATTCCCATCGCAAGCTCCAAATCTTCTACATTGTGAGAAGATAATACTGTCAGTTAATGGTGTCTTCCATTGTGGCACTAGTGTGCCCTGTTTGCCACCAAAATATGCTCATAAGAATGACACAATATTAATGTACTTTATGAAAGCTTGAACAATGATTTATGCCTCAATATCAGATTTTGGAGTATGTACCCAAATGGTTCAGATTTAAGTGTGATTGCGAAATTAAACATGCATTTCCATCTGCCGCTTTTTCAAATGGTATCATAGAGCATCAGAGCTGATGAAAACACTAAAGCAACTGGGACGTGTTAGCTGCAGGTTGGAGGTAACTGTAGTGGTATCATCCCGTCCTCCTGTGTCTGCACAATGACAAACTCTCCTTTGGGCCACAGACATAAACATGCTTGTGTGCTGTTTAAATCGCCAAGCGGGTCATTTTGACACATCTCAAGCCAGATACCAAGCAATTAATTTCTGGAGATCAAAACTGCTATTCATGGGTGCATATTTAGCATTTTCCTGCTGTTCCTGGAATGAGGCATTTATGTCAAACCATCTGTGTAAAGTGGTGACAGCAGCCTGCCAACTGGTGTCCTGTCTCATTATCTCACACCTATCTTGAACTCATGCCGCTGAAAGAAAAGTACCTGACATCCCCAAAGTCAGATGAAGAGACTTTACTGTCAGATTTACCATAGCCGACTTGAAAACATGTACAAGGTCTAAAAAGTCCAAAAAACGAACTGCAAGGAGGAAGACATCAACGATTTTGAGTGGAAATAATTCGGAAAACTGGCATTTCTAAACAGGGCAAACATCAATCAAAACACATATATAGTGTATACCTTTTAAGTGTCCAATACAACAGATTTGAAAAGAATAGAATTAACTTAAACTTTATATGCTGCTTTGTAAATATTATCGGCCATGTTGGGGATGAAGCTCTACAGCCATGTTAGCAGCTCTGTGAGGCCGTCGCCTGGTTAGGAACGGCGGTGCTATGAGGTAAACACTAACGTCAGCATGCTAATGTGAACGATAATGCGACCACTGATGTTGCAGGTATATTGTTTACTGTGTTCACCATCTTAATTCAGCATGCTGGCATTTTACTACTGAGGCTGATGGCATTTGTTTTGCAGGTATTTGGTCGTAAACCAAAGTATTCGAGTCAGACGTTGATCTGATGATGACACTAGAGGAAAGGAGAAAGCTTTAAGCTGTGATGATATTTCAGTAGTCGAGCAGCCAACCGGCACACAGACAGTGTTTTTTGGCATTGTACATTTCTGCAAACCACGTTGAACATGGACGTTTTTGATGAACAGAAGCGTCAGGTAGAGCAGGTAACGGAGTGTACTGAGCGACTGTTGTTTAAAGTTACCTGCTATAATACGGAGTAGGCCTATAACATGGATGGGTCAAACAACTACCGGACTTTCACCCAGGACTCCACTGCTTGTGTCCTGTGAGAAACCAAAAGTAAACGTTGACCCTTCGCTTGTTACATAGCGATGATGCACTTGCTACATAACGTTAAGAAAGTGTGCAATGGGTGGTTATTTATGCTCGATACATTCTCGTTACATTGTTATTTTAAAATAAACCATGATATTTGTTTCTAACCTTAACCAAGCTGTTTTGTTGCCTAAACCTAATCGTTTCACAACATACGAGGCTGATATGAAACGGATTCATGAAACATGTATTTGGTTCAGTAACGTCAATATTCAAATCATCTTGTGGCCAAATTTTATTCCTGAAACATCGAATCAACTTTACTCTCAATTTTCATTTTGTTGTACAGTTGTGGAGCCTAGTGAGCCCCGTTCAAGCATTTGTCCTTGTTCTGTCCCTGTGACATGTCCGTGCTATTAACCCATAAGTCTTCATGGAAAAGGTCTTTGGAGGGCTGAAAGTTATTTTTCTCAGTCAACCTCTGCCCTCGCTCTCCGCTGTGCATTTTTGGAAAAAGGTTAGAGAAGTGAAGTGGAGCGTTCGGCCATTGTCAGTTTGTCACTGTCAGCTGGGCCACCAGAGAGCCTCACCCTGTGAGGCGGGAGGGGTTTGACACAAGGAGGTCGAAGTATTTCTAGTTTCTCATCTCCCAAAGGACAAGGCTTCATGTCAGAAAACCGCATGAACAGAGAGACAAGAGAGAAGACACTCTGTGGGTATGAATGATGCATTTTTCATTACACAGTGTCCTTGTGGTCCTGTTTAACTGTGCAGGTAGAAGATTGCACTGCAAGCATTTGAGACTGTGTTTGCTCTCTAGTTCCAGCTATACTCATTTGAAATCATGAGGACATTTTGAATAAAAGCCTCGACCAGCTATCAATGTTGGGTTGTGGAGATTGATTTTACCACAGTGAGATACAGGCATGTGTAGTCTGACGGCCATTTTCTTGGATATCATTTTGTTTTGTTTGGTTTGGTTTTTCGGCTGCAGAGACAGAATTGGTGACACTTCTGATGTATTTCAGGCAAGTGCTTTTTTCAAATGGGATTTTTTTGTGGTACTGGACTTTAAATGGAAATCCTTAAAGGTCCCTCATAATAAAAAGTGAGATTTGCATGTATGTTCCACTGTGAAGCAGGTTTAAATGCTATATCATTACTGTGAGGGTTGATACAGTTGGGAATTATTCATTTTTTTAACATTAAAGCATGTAAACATGTTCTAATATAAACCAAAAATACAAGTATGAACCTGGATATGAGCACAAAATGTCCCCTAAACATCTAAACATCTTCTTTATTTGAGTGAAAACAATGGATTTATGCTGAGAGTATTTTTGTTGATACAAGAGCTTCAGGTTTTCACTCACACAGTGTGTAACACTGCAAATATATAAATATTGCAATCGTATCATCAGTTGGCCATTGGCTCAATCACCATTGTGTTACCTCCTTTGGCTATAGATATTGACTTAAGGGACATTAATTAAAATAAAAATATCATTGAGATTATCACTTGAAGAACACCAGACCATCAGGCTTCTTCACTCATAAACATATTTATTCCACATCACAGGTGCATATCTGCTGTCTGCACTGTTAACTGTTCACATAAAACTGCACCATCATGACTGCTGCTATTGAACCACACACAATCCTCTTTTTTCCATGTATGTATATGTTTTTTTTATGCCATTCCCTCATATCCCACATCTCATTCTCTTCATAACTCTAATGTTTTATGTTAATTTCTCATGTGTTTACAGTTAAAAGGACTTCCCCATTATAGCTGATTATAAATCCATATTAATACAAATGTTAGCAGCTAAAGTAATATATTTTTGAGCTTCTATTTGCTAATTATGGCCTGTAGGCCTCATTGCCCTGAGTTTGTAGAACTTGAGGCACTAGAGGTGCATCTGTTGTGTTCCCGGTCAAAAGTGACGAATGATTTCATTAGCGAAGAAAGGACGTGGGCATTGGCTGTCTCTTGTTCTGGATCGTAATCTGTGTTGTCTTCATTATGTCTTCCACCTCTAATGCATCTTCACTGTCAGTTTCCTGGCCTCTCTCCTCCTCACCGGTGTCATGATCAAAGATACGGTCAAGAGCCTTACATAAGATATAATTTGGCCCTCGTGCTGTCACAGAATTAATTGTGAGCAAGGCCAGATTTATTTTAGGGCACAAAAACTCATTTTGTTTTGGTAAGGGCCGTTTTGTGGTCATGGTTAAAGGAAATTAAAGTTTGCTGTTGGAGACAGAAAACATTTTACAGTCCCTGAGTCAAAGTCAGACACGTTACTCATCCGACCATCAACCCGGACATCTTACATTGGAGTGTTTGCAGTGGGGCCTCTGCCTTTACTTCTAAAAGACAACAGTCACTATTCACACAAATATAAGAGGTCAGAAAATGTAGATATAGCCTTAAAGGTGCAACATTCGAGATTGAAAGCATTTCTATTGCCCCCATCCGGCTACGTCCACAGTGCTGAGCTGACAGTGTTTACCAGAAGAGGAACCATAAGGTGGGGGCTACGCTTTGACGCCATCAATCAGGGCG